>NC_086448.1:792893581-793210122 GCF_028390025.1 Pseudophryne corroboree
GCATATGCTGGAGCTCTGCCGCCCTCTTTATATGTCTTACTGCTTGAAGCTGTGCAGCAAGGTTACTTCTGTCCTGCAGCTCCACTCTCTGCCACAGCTGCTGCAGCACCTCTCTCTTTCCTGGAAGCTGCAGCACATGTCTCAACGTACTATCTGACTATCTGACGTGCCTACTTGGATGAGGTCACTCATATAATCTTCCACCATTCTTTCAATGGTGACAGAATCATATGCAGTGACAGTAGACGACATGTCAGTAATCGTTGGCAGGTCCATCAGTCCGAACCAGATGTCAGCACTCACTCCAGACTGCCCTACATCACCGCCAGCAGGTGGGCTCGAAATTCTTAGCCTTTTCCTCACAGCCCCAGTTGCGGGAGAATGTGAAGGAGGAGCTGTTGACGGGTCACGTTCCGCTTGAGTTGACAAGTGTCTCACCAGCAGGTCTTTGAACATCTGCAGACTTGTGTCTGCCGGAAAGAGAGGTACAACGTAGGCTTTAAACCTAGGATCGAGCATGGTGGCCAAAATGTAGTGCTCTGATTTCAACAGATTGACCACCCGTGAATCCTGGTTAAGCGAATTAAGGGCTCCATCCACAAGTCCCACATGCCTAGCGGAATCGCTCCATTTTAGCTCCTCCTTCAATCTCTCCAGCTTCTTCTGCAAAAGCCTGATGAGGGGAATGACCTGACTCAGGCTGGCAGAGTCTGAACTGACTTCACGTGTGGCAAGTTCAAAGGGTTGCAGAACCTTGCACAATGTTAAAATCATTCTCCACTGCGCTTGAGTCAGGTGCATTCCCCCTCCTTTGCCTATATCTTAGGCAGATGTATAGGCTTGAATGGCCTTTTGCTGCTCCTCCATCCTCTGAAGCATATAGAGGGTTGAATTCCACCTCGTTACCACCTCTTGCTTCAGCTGATGGCGGGGCAGGTTCAGGAGTGTTTGCTGGTGCTCCAGTCTTCGGCACATGGTGGCTGAATGCCAAAAGTGGCCCGCAATTCTTCGGGCCACCGACAGCATCTCTTGCACGCCTCTGTCGTTTTTAAAAAAATTCTGCACCACCAAATTCAATGTATGTGCAAAACATGGGACGTCCTGGAATTTGCCCACATGTAATGCACGCACAATATTTGTGGCGTTGTCCGATGTCACAAATCCCCAGGAGAGTCCAATTGGGGTAAGCCATTCTGCGATGATGTTCCTCAGTTTCCGTAAGAGGTTGTCAGCTGTGTGCCTCTTATGAAAAGCCTGCCTAGCCTGCCTAGGAACCTGCCTGCCTGCGTAGCCTGCCTAGGAACGATTTGTCGTTAGCGAGATGCTGCTACTGGTGCCGCTGCTGCTGTTCTTGCTGCGGTAAGCAATACATCTACCCAGTGGGCTGTCACAGTCATATAGTCCTGAGTCTGCCCTGCTCCACTTGTCCACATGTCCGTGGTTAAGTGGACATTGGGTACAACTGCATTTTTTAGGACACTGGTGACTCTTTTTCTGACGTTTGTGTACATTCTCGGTATCACCTGCCTAGAGAAATGGAACCTAGATGGTATTTGGTACTGGGGACACAGTACCTCAAACAATTCTCTAATTCCCTGTGAATTAACAGTGGATACCGGACACACGTTTAACACCAACGCAGCTGCCAAGACCTGAGTTATCCGCTTTGCAGCAGGATGACTGCTGTGATATTTCATCTTCCTCGCAAAGGACTGTTGGAAAGTCAATTGCTTACTGGAAGTAGTACAAGTGGTCTTCCGACTTCCCCTCTCTGATGACGATCGACTCCCAGCAGCAACAACAGCAGCGCCAGCAGCAGTAGGCATTACACTCAAGGATGCATCGGAGGAATTCCAGGCAGGAGAGGACTCGTCAGACTTGCCAGTGACATGGCCTGCAGGACTATTGGTTTTCCTGTCTAATGAGGAAATTGACACTGAGGGAGTTGGTGGTGTGGTTTGCAGGAGCTTGGTTACAAGAGGAAGGGATTTACTGGTCAGTGGACTGCTTCCGCTGTCACCCAAAGTTTTTGAACTTGTCGATGACTGCTGATGAATGCTCTCCAGGTGACGTATAAGGGAGGATGTTCCTAGGTGGTTAACATCCTTACCCCTACTTATTACAGCTTGACAAAGGCTACACACGGCTTGACACCTGTTGTCCGCATTTGTGTTAAAATAATTCCACACCGAAGAGGTGATATTTTTTGTAATTTGACCAGGCATGTCAATGGCCATATTCGTCCCATGGACAACAGGTGTCTCCCCGGGTGCCTGACTTAAACAAACCACCTCACCATCAGAATCCTCCTTGTCAATTTCCTCCTCAGCGCCAGCAACACCCATATCCTCATCCTGGTGTACTTCAACAGTGACATCTTCAATTTGACTATCAGGAACTGGACTGCGGGTGCTCCTTCCAGCACTTGCAGGGGGCATGCAAATGGTGGAAGGCACCACCTCTTCCCGTCCAGTGTTGGGAAGGTCAGGCATCGCAACCGACACAATTTGACTCTCCTTGGGGATTTGTGATTTAGAAGAACGCACAGTTCTTTGCTGTGCTTTTGCCAGCTTAAGTCTTTTCATTTTTCTAGCGGGAGGATGAGTGCTTCCATCCTCATGTGAAGCTGAACCACTAGCAATGAACATAGGCCAGGGCCTCAGCCGTTCCTTGCCACTCCGTGTCGTAAATGGCATATTGGCAAGTTTACGCTTCTCCTCAGATGCTTTTAAATTAGATTTTTGGGTAATTTTACTGAACTTTTGTTTTTTGTATTTTACATGCTCTCTACTATGACATTGGGCATCGGCCTTGGCAGACGACGTTGATGGCATTTCAACGTCTCGGCCATGACTAGTGGCAGCAGCTTCAGCATGAGGTGGATGTGGATCTTGATCTTTCCCTATTTTACCCTCCACATTTTTGTTCTCCATTTTTTAATGTGTGGAATTATATGCCAGTAATATATCAATAGCAATGGCCTACTGTACTGTACTATATATGTATACTGTTGGTCACCAAAATGCTGCATTGTAATACTATATATACTGCTCACAAAAATGCCGCACAGATATGGAATGGATACGTGCAGTGACACAGAGCTGCAAGATACAGCAATGGCCTACTGTACACAACTATATACTAGAGATGAGCGGGTTCGGTTCCTCGGAAACCGAACCCGCCCGAACTTCATGTTTTTTTACACGGGTCCGAGCGACTCGGATCTTCCCGCCTTGCTCGGTTAACCCGAGCGCCCCCGAACGTCATCATCCCGCTGTCGGATTCTCGCGAGGCTCAGATTCTATCGCGAGACTCGGATTCTATAAAAGGAGCCGCGCGTCGCCGCCATTTTCACACGTGCATTGAGATTCATAGGGAGAGCACGTGGCTGGCGTCCTCTCCGTTTATAGAGAAGAGAAGAAGAGAGTGAGACTAGAGTAGAGAGAGACACAGTAGTAATTTTGGGGAGCATTAGGAGGAGTACTACTACTTGCTGAAGTGATAGATAGATAGTGTGACTGTATAATGTATATCTGACTTGTGGGGGAGACACTGACAGTGGGGAGCAGTTAGAGTCTGAGAGCAGGACTCAGGAGTACTACATATAACGTACAGTGCACACTTTTGCTGCCAGAGTGCCACACTGCCATTGTGACCACACTGACCATCAGTATAATATATATTGTGATTGTCTGCTTAGGAGTACTACTTGCAAGTTGCTGATAGTGTGACCAGTGACCTGACCACCAGTTTAATAATCACCACCAGTTTAATATATATATATATATATATATATAATTGTATATAATATATATATAATATTGTATGCCACCTACCCGTTTTTTTATTTTCTTTCTTCTTCTTTATACATACTACTATAGTAGCTTACTGTAGCAGTCTGCGGTGCTGCTGAGCTGACAGTGTCCAGCAGGTCCGTCATCAGTCATTACATAATAAATATATATACCTGTCCGGCTGCAGTACTAGTGATATTATATATATATATATATATTAATTTCATCTCATTATCATCCAGTCTATATTAGCAGCAGACACAGTACGGTAGTCCACGGCTGTAGCTACCTCTGTGTCGGCAGTCGCTGGTCCATCCATAATTGTATACCACCTACCCGTGTTTTTTTTTTTTTTCTTTCTTCTTCTTTATACATACTACTATAGTAGCTTACTGTAGCAGTCTGCGGTGCTGCTGAGCTGACAGTGTCCAGCAGGTCCGTCATCAGTCATTACATAATAAATATATATACCTGTCCGGCTGCAGTACTAGTGATATTATATATATATATATATATATTAATTTCATCTCATTATCATCCAGTCTATATTAGCAGCAGACACAGTACGGTAGTCCACGGCTGTAGCTACCTCTGTGTCGGCAGTCGCTGGTCCATCCATAATTGTATACCACCTACCCGTGTTTTTTTTTTCTTTCTTCTTCTTTATACATACTACTATAGTAGCTTACTGTAGCAGTCTGCGGTGCTGCTGAGCTGACAGTGTCCAGCAGGTCCGTCATCAGTCATTACATAATAAATATATATACCTGTCCGGCTGCAGTACTAGTGATATTATATATATATATATATATATATATATTAATTTCATCTCATTATCATCCAGTCTAACTCTATATTAGCAGCAGACACAGTACGGTAGTCCACGGCTGTAGCTACCTCTGTGTCGGCAGTCGCTGGTCCATCCATAATTGTATACCACCTACCCGTGTTTTTTTCTTTCTTTCTTCTTCTTTATACATACTACTATAGTAGCTTACTGTAGCAGTCTGCGGTGCTGCTGAGCTGACAGTGTCCAGCAGGTCCGTCATCAGTCATTACATAATAAATATATATACCTGTCCGGCTGCAGTACTAGTGATATTATATATATATATATATATATATATATATTAATTTCATCTCATTATCATCCAGTCTATATTATCAGCAGACACAGTACGGTAGTCCACGGCTGTAGCTACCTCTGTGTCGGCAGTCGCTGGTCCATCCATAATTGTATACCACCTACCCGTGTTTTTTTTTTTTTTCTTTCTTCTTCTTTATACATACTACTATAGTAGCTTACTGTAGCAGTCTGCGGTGCTGCTGAGCTGACAGTGTCCAGCAGGTCCGTCATCAGTCATTACATAATAAATATATATACCTGTCCGGCTGCAGTACTAGTGATATTATATATATATATATATTAATTTCATCTCATTATCATCCAGTCTATATTAGCAGCAGACACAGTACGGTAGTCCACGGCTGTAGCTACCTCTGTGTCGGCAGTCGCTGGTCCATCCATAAGTATACTAGTATCCATCCATCTCCATTGTTTACCTGAGGTGCCTTTTAGTTGTGCCTATTAAAATATGGAGAACAAAAATGTTGAGGTTCCAAAATTAGGGAAAGATCAAGATCCACTTCCACCTCGTGCTGAAGCTGCTGCCACTAGTCATGGCCGAGACGATGAAATGACAGCAACGTCGTCTGCCAAGGCCGATGCCCAATGTCATAGTACAGAGCATGTAAAATCCAAAACACCAAATATCAGTAAAAAAAGGACTCCAAAATCTAAAATAAAATTGACGGAGGAGAAGCGTAAACTTGCCAATATGCCATTTACCACACGGAGTGGCAAGGAACGGCTGAGGCCCTGGCCTATGTTCATGGCTAGTGGTTCAGCTTCACATGAGGATGGAAGCACTCAGCCTCTCGCTAGAAAACTGAAAAGACTCAAGCTGGCAAAAGCACCGCAAAGAACTGTGCGTTCTTCGAAATCCCAAATCCACAAGGAGAGTCCAATTGTGTTGGTTGCGATGCCTGACCTTCCCAACACTGGACGTGAAGAGCATGCGCCTTCCACCATTTGCACGCCCCCTGCAAGTGCTGGAAGGAGCACCCGCAGTCCAGTTCCTGATAGTCAGATTGAAGATGTCAGTGTTGAAGTACACCAGGATGAGGAGGATATGGGTGTTGCTGGCGCTGGGGAGGAAATTGACCAGGAGGATTCTGATGGTGAGGTGGTTTGTTTAAGTCAGGCACCCGGGGAGACACCTGTTGTCCGTGGGAGGAATAGGGCCATTGACATGCCTGGTCAAAATACAAAAAAAATCAGCTCTTCGGTGTGGAAGTATTTCACCAGAAATGCGGACAACATTTGTCAAGCCGTGTGTTGCCTTTGTCAAGCTGTAATAAGTAGGGGTAAGGACGTTAACCACCTCGGAACATCCTCCCTTATACGTCACCTGCAGCGCATTCATCATAAGTCAGTGACAAGTTCAAAAACTTTGGGCGACAGCCGAAGCAGTCCACTGACCAGTAAATCCCTTCCTCTTGTAACCAAGCTCACGCAAACCACCCCACCAACTCCCTCAGTGTCAATTTCCTCCTTCCCCAGGAATGCCAATAGTCCTGCAGGCCATGTCACTGGCAATTCTGACGAGTCCTCTCCTGCCTGGGATTCCTCCGATGCATCCTTGAGTGTAACGCCTACTGCTGCTGGCGCTGCTGTTGTTGCTGCTGGGAGTCGATGGTCATCCCAGAGGGGAAGTCGTAAGCCCACTTTTACTACTTCCACCAAGCAATTGACTGTCCAACAGTCCTTTGCGAGGAAGATGAAATATCACAGCAGTCATCCTGTTGCAAAGCGGATAACTGAGGCCTTGACAACTATGTTGGTGTTAGACGTGCGTCCGGTATCCGCCGTTAGTTCACAGGGAACTAGACAATTTGTTGAGGTAGTGTGCCCCCGTTACCAAATACCATCTAGGTTCCACTTCTCTAGGCAGGCGATACCGAGAATGTACACGGACGTCAGAAAAAGACTCACCAGTGTCCTAAAAAATGCAGTTGTACCCAATGTCCACTTAACCACGGACATGTGGACAAGTGGAGCAGGGCAGGGTCAGGACTATATGACTGTGACAGCCCACTGGGTAGATGTATGGACGCCCGCCGCAAGAACAGCAGCGGCGGCACCAGTAGCAGCATCTCACAAACGCCAACTCTTTCCTAGGCAGGCTACGCTTTGTATCACCGGTTTCCAGAATACGCACACAGCTGAAAACCTCTTACGGCAACTGAGGAAGATCATCGCGGAATGGCTTACCCCAATTGGACTCTCCTGTGGATTTGTGGCATCGGACAACGCCAGCAATATTGTGTGTGCATTAAATATGGGCAAATTCCAGCACGTCCCATGTTTTGCACATACCTTGAATTTGGTGGTGCAGAATTTTTTAAAAAACGACAGGGGCGTGCAAGAGATGCTGTCGGTGGCCAGAAGAATTGCGGGACACTTTCGGCGTACAGGCACCACGTACAGAAGACTGGAGCACCACCAAAAACGCCTGAACCTGCCCTGCCATCATCTGAAGCAAGAAGTGGTAACGAGGTGGAATTCAACCCTATATATGCTTCAGAGGTTGGAGGAGCAGCAAAAGGCCATTCAAGCCTATACAATTGAGCACGATATAGGAGGTGGAATGTACCTGTCTCAAGCGCAGTGGAGAATGATTTCAACGTTGTGCAAGGTTCTGCAACCTTTTGAACTTGCCACACGTGAAGTCAGTTCAGACACTGCCAGCCTGAGTCAGGTCATTCCCCTCATCAGGCTTTTGCAGAAGAAGCTGGAGGCATTGAAGGAGGAGCTAAAAGGGAGCGATTCCGCTAGGCATGTGGGACTTGTGGATGGAGCCCTTAATTCGCTTAACAAGGATTCACGGGTGGTCAATCTGTTGAAATCAGAGCACTACATTTTGGCCACCGTGCTCGATCCTAGATTTAAAACCTACCTTGGATCTCTCTTTCCGGCAGACACAAGTCTGCTGGGGTTCAAAGACCTGCTGGTGACGAAATTGTCAAGTCAAGCGGAACGCGACCTGTCAACATCTCCTCCTTCACATTCTCCCGCAACTGGGGGTGCGAGGAAAAGGCTCAGAATTCCGAGCCCACCCGCTGGCGGTGATGCAGGGCAGTCTGGAGCGACTGCTGATGCTGACATCTGGTCCGGACTGAAGGACCTGACAACGATTACGGACATGTCGTCTACTGTCACTGCATATGATTCTCTCACCATTGAAAGAATGGTGGAGGATTATATGAGTGACCGCATCCAAGTAGGCACGTCAGACAGTCCGTACTTATACTGGCAGGAAAAAGAGGCAATTTGGAGGCCCTTGCACAAACTGGCTTTATTCTACCTAAGTTGCCCTCCCACAAGTGTGTACTCCGAAAGAGTGTTTAGTGCCGCCGCTCACCTTGTCAGCAATCGGCGTACGAGGTTACTTCCAGAAAATGTGGAGAAGATGATGTTCATTAAAATGAATTATAATCAATTCCTCCGTGGAGACATTGACCAGCAGCAATTGCCTCCACAAAGTAGTACACAGGGAGCTGAGATGGTGGATTCCAGTGGGGACGAATTGATAATCTGTGAGGAGCGGGATGTACACGGTGATATATCGGAGGATGATGATGAGGTGGACATCTTGCCTCTGTAGAGCCAGTTTGTGCAAGGAGAGATTAATTGCTTCTTTTTCGGTGGGGGTCCAAACCAACCCGTCATTTCAGTCACAGTCGTGTGGCAGACCCTGTCACTGAAATGATGGGTTGGTTAAAGTGTGCATGTCCTGTTTATACAACATAAGGGTGGGTGGGAGGGCCCAAGGACAATTCCATCTTGCACCTCTTTTTTCTTTCATTTTTCTTTGCGTCATGTGCTGTTTGGGGAGTGTTTTTTGGAAGGGCCATCCTGCGTGCCACTGCAGTGCCACTCCTAGATGGGCCAGGTGTTTGTGTCGGCCACTAGGGTCGCTTATCTTACTCACACAGCTACCTCATTGCGCCTCTTTTTTTCTTCTTTGCGTCATGTGCTGTTTGGGAAGTGTTTTTTGGAAGGGCCATCCTGCGTGACACTGCAGTGCCACTCCTAGATGGGCCAGGTGTTTGTGTCGGCCACTAGGGTCGCTTATCTTACTCACACAGCTACCTCATTGCGCCTCTTTTTTTCTTCTTTGCGTCATGTGCTGTTTGGGGAGTGTTTTTTGGAAGGGCCATCCTGCGTGACACTGCAGTGCCACTCCTAGATGGGCCAGGTGTTTGTGTCGACCACTAGGGTCGCTTATCTTACTCACACAGGTACCTCATTGCGCCTCTTTTTTTCTTCTTTGCGTCATGTGCTGTTTGGGAAGTGTTTTTTGGAAGGGCCATCCTGCGTGACACTGCAGTGCCACTCCTAGATGGGCCAGGTGTTTGTGTCGGCCACTAGGGTCGCTTAGCTTAGTCATCCAGCGACCTCGGTGCAAATTTTAGGACTAAAAATAATATTGTGAGGTGTGAGGTGTTCAGAATAGACTGAAAATGAGTGGAAATTATGGTTTTTGAGGTTAATAATACTTTGGGATCAAAATGACCCCCAAATTCTATGATTTAAGCTGTTTTTTAGTGTTTTTTGAAAAAAACACCCGAATCCAAAACACACCCGAATCCGACAAAAAAAATTCGGTGAGGTTTTGCCAAAACGCGGTCGAACCCAAAACACGGCCGCGGAACCGAACCCAAAACCAAAACACAAAACCCGAAAAATTTCAAGTGCACATCTCTACTATATACTGTTGGGTCACCAAAATGCTGCACTGTAATACTATATATACTGCTCACAAAAATGCCGCACAGATATGGAATGGATACGTGCAGTGACACATAGCTGCAAGATACAGCAATGGCCTACTGTACACAACTATATACTGTTGGGTCACCAAAATGCTGCACTGTAATACTATATATACTGCTCACAAAAAATGCTGCACAGATATGGAATGGATACGTGCAGTGACACAGAGCTGCAAGATACAGCAATGCCTACTGTAGACAACTATATACTGTTGGGTCACCAAAATGCTGCACTGTAATACTATATATACTGCTCACAAAAATGCCGCACAGATATGGAATGGATAAGTGCAGTGACACAGAGCTGCAAGATACAGCAATGGCCTACTGTACACAACTATATACTGTTGGGTCACCAAAATGCTGCACTGTAATACTATATATACTGCTCACAAGAATGCAGCACAGATATGGAATGGATACTTGCAGTGACACAGAGCTGCGAAGATACCGCAATGGCCTACTGTACTGTACTACTATAATTATTATATACTGGTGGTCCCCAGTCCCCACAATGCAGCACACTGATCAGATATTTGAAGCACACTGAGCACAGATATGGAGCTTTTTCAGGCAGAGAACGTAGATATTTTCAGCACACTGAGCACAGATATTTGCAGCACAGTGAGCACAGATATTTGCAGCACACTGAGCACAGATTACGGAGCTTTTCAGGGAGAGAATGCAGCCACGTCCTCTCCGTTCAATCTCCAAAGCACGAGTGAAAATGGCGGCGACGCGCGGCTCCTTAAATAGAATACGAATCTCACGAGAATCCGACAGCTGGATGATGACGTTCAGACGCGTTCTGGTTAACCGAGCAAGGCGGGAAGATCCGAGGCTGCCTCGGAACCGTGTAAAATTTGTGAAGTTCGGGGTGGTTCGGATCTCGAGGTACCGAACCCGCTTATCTCTACTCATGAGGAAAGAAGTCCTTGCTCTTGAGAGCTTACAATCTAAAATCTAAATCTACATAATATTGGTAAGTAATCATATTATTTTATCTAATCTTTGATTAATGTTTCTACTACACAAATCAGTGCCTAAGTTTCATGTAGTTGTAGTTCATCAGATATTAAATGTTTCCATCCTTGACTTAGAGCAATAATGAGCTGAAGGTTCCTCCAAACATCATATACACTGTAAAGTACACATCTCACACAGAGTAAGTACATTAATTCTGTATGCATCACTCCACCCAACATGAAGAATGACCACTGTTTTCATTCACAAAGAGGCAATTATGAAATATCGATGTCTATAATGTAACCAATTAGGACAGAAATCTGTCTTCTCTGCGGAGTGATCTTCTAGATCGGCTTCTTGATGTTTGATTGATGGTCATCCAGATAAACTATTACAAAGTCAGCCAGGAGTACATAAAGGTGTTGCCATGACACAGAGTATGATAAATAGCAGGCAGTATGTGTTAAGAAAACTGTGAAATTAGATATTGGAGAGAGCTGATGCTTGGGGTTGTTTTTCATGTTCTCAACCTGATGATTTTAAGCAAAATAAAGTTGTCTTAAATGATAACTTAGCTTAAATGCCTTTTTGGAATTTATGACAAACATGGCCAGATTAAGGGTCACGGCATGCAGTTCCTCATACAGCAGCATCCTCTAAGAGCTGCTGGTAACTAGGCACCGAGAGGCAGCGACAGGCAGCCACAAGTTGTGCCGCTGGTGTCCCTGGCCAAGCCGATGCCTGTGCATGAAGTTCCTCTTTCAGCAGTGTCCTCCGGGAGCTGCAGGGCACCGGGAGCCGGGCAGTGGGAGAAAGCCACAGGTCTTACAAGCTCACAACTCTGGCATTGTCAGGCTCAGCACTATGGTGGCAAATGGCGCTCTTCAACCCACCTGCATACCTTGCCTAATTGTCCAGCCTGCCCTGCCTCCAATTGACAACACAGTGTGTGGGGCCCCCGGGACGGCTGCCCCTGTCACCCCTCCCTTAATACAGCTCTGATGACAAATAGAAAAATTGTTTTAGTTTAATGGACGACTATCCAGTATTGTCAATAAATCATTGTTTTTAAAATTTAAAGGTGAATAACAAAAATGTTACCTTTATTATTTATCTTTTCTTTAGATAGGTTCAACCAACTCCCTGGTAGAGGCATCTCAAGGTAGGTGTGGGTGGTGTGGACCGCATATTGGTATCACCTCTCCAGGGGTTGACTGGAGTAGCCCAGCATCCTCAGAGATGCTGGGGTACTCCCTGAGACTCTGTCTGCCCCGGAGTGATGTAAAACAGGGGCTTTCTGTGAGGCTACACCCCCTATAGTGATGTCAGAAGCTTGCTAGGCTGCACCCCTTCCTGTGAGGCCACACACCCTTCTCAGGCGCTGCCACCAGGACTCCAAATTTCTTAGGCAGAGATGATAGGAATACTAGAGATCACAGGGAATTAATTTCCACCCATTATTATAGAAATTGATTAAGGAGTGTGAAATACCTGGGTAGTCTGCCTGATTCAGGGATGGTTGGTAATGCAGACGCGTTCTCAGTCGCTGTCTCAATGGTGGTTGGGGAAATATGCAAATGAGATGCCCACTTTCAGACTCCATGGTCTGTACAATTGTGATGGAGTTTGTAAACACTCCAACATCAACACAACATCGATCGCACCATCGACATTTGTGGTGGCCTAGGGTCTACTCTAACTACTCTCCTCAATTTCAGCTAAGCATGGCCTCTGAAGGAGAGGATATGTTACTGTGAATGAGGTATCATCATTAAAAAGGCCCCTTTGGGATAGAAGTCCCTAGAGATCCCTCTATATAATGGAAAAGTATTTGGACGCCTGACCATTTTACCCACAGAGACTGTAATGACACTGTATTCAAATACATATACTTTCATATGGAGTTGGTCCCCCTTTTGCAGCTATAACAGCTTCCATTCTTCTTGGAAGGCTTTCCACAAGATTTTGGAATGTTTCTTTGGGAATTTGCCCAATCATTCTGTGGAGCATTTATGAGGTCATGATGTTGGACGAGAAGGCCTGACTCACAATCTCCATTCTGGTTCATTCCAAAGGTGCTCGATGGGGTTGAGGTCAGGGCTCTGTGCGGGCCAATCAAGTTCTTACACACCAAATTCGTCAAATCATGTCTTTATAGTTCTTGCTTTGTACATTGGCACAGTCATGTTGGAAAAGAGGGCCTTCCCCAAACTTTTACAACAAAGTTGGAAGCATAGCACTGTTCAAAATGTTTTGGGATGCTGAAGCATGAAGATTTCTCTTCACTGAAGATAAGGGGCCTCACCCAAACCCTGAAAAACAGCCCCATACCATTATCCTTCCTCCACCAAACTTCACAGTTGGTATAATGCAGTCTGGCAGGTAACGTTCTTGCGGCATCCGCCAAACCCAGAATTGCCCATCTGACTGCTAAACAGAGAAGTGTGATTCGTCACTCCACAGTCTAGTGTCGGTGTACTTTACACCACTCCATCTGATGCTTGGCATTGGACTTGGTGATGTGAGGCTTGCATGCAATTGCTCGGCCATGGAAGCCCATTCCATTAAGCTCCCGTCGTGTTTGTGCTTACATTAATGCCAGTGGAAGTCTGGAACTCTTCAGCAGATCGTTGGTGACTTTTCCGCACCATGCGCCTTAGCAGTCATTGACTCTGTGATTTTACGTGGTCTTCTGCTTCATGGCTGATTTGCTGCTGTTCCTAAACCCTTGCACTTTCTAATAATATAATTTACAGTTGACTATAGAATATCCAGCAGGGATGAAATTTCACAAACTGTCTTATTGCAAAAGTGGCATCCTATCACAGTGGGTAATTCAGACCTGATCGAAGATGTGCTAAGCTTAGCACATGATATGCGGGAGTCCGCCCCGCATGTCAGGCCCCCCCCCCCCGCACAGGTGCAAAATCATCGCACATCGGCAATGCTTTTGTACTTGGCGAGTAGCTCCGTGCGAGCGCAGCTCCTGCATGCTGACCGGCTGCTACTCGCCGCATCCCAGGTCGCTATGGCTGCATGTGACATCACGCAGCCACCGTTGCCTGCCCCCCCCCCCCCCCCAATGGTCCGGACACGCCGCCGTTGTCCGGACAGCGACCTGCCAATGGCGTTCTAACACCATTGGCACGCCCTCTCCCCTACCGTCCCACGACCGCAGCCCTGAGATGCTTTTAGCATCTCAGTTGGCTCCTGGGGTGCACACACGCAGTGCGGCCGATGCACGAGGGCACTCCGCAAAAGGATTCAGACTGCAATTGCTGCCGCTGCAGCGATCCAGTCCAATAGCACCAGGCTGCCATAGCAGGAAGTCACAGGGAGGTGGAGCGGACTGTGTGGGTATCCTCAAACCTCTGCAGACTCTAGTCAGCAGTGGAGGAGCAAGCAGCTCCGATGGTCTCTCTAATGTGACAGTAGCTCCGGAGGCAGAACCATGAGCCCAAGTGAAGCAGGCAGAGAAGGAGGTCCATGCCGGGCCAATGCAGTGTGGAGGCAAAGAGCTGTGATCAGTGAGCTAGGAGTGACGTACGCCAAGACGTGAGCACCGCGGGCAGCCGTGGGAGCCTCTTGTAGCAGCACATCAAGGAGTTAGGAAGCACCAGAAAGGTGGCGGTAACCAGCGCAGCGAGTCACTCTGAGCCACAGGTGGGAGGTAATAGGTAAGCTCCTGATAGTCGTCCCTTAGAACTGAATGGGGATCAGCCTGGTAGCCCCCAAACTCAAGGTGTGGGTCCAGTCAGTGTGGCAGGCAGAGCTGCAGTGAATAGACGCTGTGCGCATTCACCATCCTGACGCTGTTTGGCGATGCGCCTGCGCATTGCGGTGCATGCGCAGTCATTCGATAATCGCCTGCTGTGCAATTTTACACAACAGCGATCAGGTCTGAATCGGGCCCATAGTTACTAGAATAAATTGCAGCTACTTCATTAGTAAAGAACATGAATTCCTCCCTACAACTAAACCTAATGTCGCTACACACAGTGCGATTCAGGCTACGATCTGCCCAGAGGTATGAACCTCCAATATAGGTGGTCATTCCGAGTTGATCGCTAGCTGCATTCGTTCTCTGTGCAGCGATGAGGCAAAAAAACGGCACTTCTGCGCATGCGTATGCGGCGCAATGCGCACGCGCGTCGTACTATTACAACGAACGATGTAGTTTCACACAGTGTCTAGCGAAGCTTTTCAGTCGCACTGCTGACTGCAGAGTGATTGACAGGAAATGGGCGTTTCTGGGTGTCAACTGACCATTTTCAGGGAGTGTTCGTAAAAAACGCAGGCGTGCCAGGGAAAACGCAGGCGTGGCTGGGTGAACGCAGGGCGTGTTTGTGACGTCAAAACAGGAACTGAATAGTCCGAAGTGATCGCAAGCGCTGAGTAGGTCTGAAGCTACTCAGAAACTGCACAAAATAATTTTGTAGCCGCTCTGCGATCCTTTCGTTCGCACTTCTGCTAAGCAATAATACACTCCCAGTGGGCGGCGGCATAGCGTTTTCACGGCTGCTAAAAACTGCTAGCGAGCGAACAACTCGGAATGACCACCATACTCAATATTGGCCTGCCTGCACAGTCTATTTTCCTTGCGATGCTGATCCCACTGAACCGTGCATTGATTCCTGTGGAAGGCAGCAGCAATGTGAATAGATGTGGCATACCGCGCTGCGTTCTCATTGTGGTCCTGCTACAGCACGCTGCTGTACTCAGCACAGTTGTAGTGGTACACATCTTTTCCATCTGCTTGACTACGCTGCGCTCACATCAGAGCTGATGTGGCAGTGCTCCTCCAACTGGGATCCACTGTGCTGACAGTTGTTCAGTCTTAGGATCGAAACTGTAGATCCAGGATTCATCTCCACTGATGACCTCCGAGACATAATTTGAGCAACCATCATCAAACCTGGCTGTTATGACACCAAGTCACCCAAGCTTCCTCTGCTGTCGAGTCAGCTGGTGGGGTACCCAGCGTGCAGAAACCTTGCTCAGGCCAAGCTTTTTCGTGGAGTATCAAGTGAATGGATTCCGATGAGATGTCGATATTCTTCCCTGACTGGGTCACTGTCACCCTGGCGTCCACCTCAACTATGGCACGCATGGTAGCACTGTTGTCCTCGGTGATGGCGGACACAGTTAGTCTACAGCATTCCTCAACTTCCAGGGACCGTCTACTGAGCCAAAATTCTGCAAACCACTGAAACGCAATGGTTCTGGATGGTGCTTCCTCCCCAAAAGCAGCTTGCAGTTGGTCAAAACTCTTGTAGTTGTAGAAGATTATGGATCTCCAATGGCTTCTGTTGAGCTCCATAACAAGTTCATGAAAGAAATGAAGATGCTGACTTCTTCGGTGTGCAGTGCTACTTAAATACAGTTCTGTGCCTTCACATTCGACAAGAACTTTAGTCAGAGATTACAGTTGATAACCAGTCGGATTGTGTCTACTTTACCTATACACGTCACATCCAGAACATTATTGCACACACTTTGTAGAGTACTAGAAATCTTGTCTAAAAAGCAATTCTGTAAGACTGTGTATTTCTGAAAGTTGTATATATGAGGATTATTGCTAGGGAAATAGGGGCGTAACTCTAAACAACAGAGTTTAGTCCTTCGGTAGATGCACACCTGTATACTTAGTAGAGACCCTTTTGGTTTTAAAGAAAATAGGGGACTTGCCTCTCTTTCTTTGGTGGAAACAGGTGATAAGAAAGATAAGGGAAATCATATACTCCTTACTCCATATGTACCCACACACAAAACTTGCAAGTATATCAGCATCATGAGGAGACACGTCTGCCACACATCCACTTTTGTCCACCACAGTGTTCCTGGAAGGAGGCAGCATTCCACAATCCAAGTCCTGACCAATGTCAGTAAAAGCAATCAATTCCAGTATGCCAATCCAGAGACAAAGCTCTAAGGTACAATGGGGGTAATTCAGACCTGATCGTAGCAGCAAATTTGTTAGCAGTTGGGAAAAACCATGTGCACTGCAGGGGGGCAGATATAACATTTGCAGAGAGAGTTAGATTTGGGTGGGTTATTTTGTTTCTGTGCAGAGTAAATACTGCCTGCTTTATTTTTACACTGCAATTTAGATTTCAGTGTACATGGTTTTGCCCAACTGCTAACAAATTAGCAAAAAAACTCAATTTCCATGATGTTGATAATTATACACCCTTGTGTAGGTAACTGCATATGTCTCCTGGTATTGGGTATACCTGCAGAGTGGCTGGATGGGAAGCTCAAGTTTACCATATTTGTTTACTAGGTATTTTTGATTGTTCTGCTTCCTTATCACACAACTGACCCTATTCAGCATCTAAGAGTTTGGAGCTGTCCCCATGGTGGGGCTGTATGGATTGAGCATAATGCTGCAGTGGCCAAGATTGTTATTCAGCATGGTGGAAACTTCATCAACCTCTGCTTCATATTGAGGCTGCCCGTCTCGACAAGTCAGATGGAGTGCATCTTATAGGCCCTACACATTAGGCAATATACCTGAACGATATGAACGTTCTTGTTCATTAATGAACGAGAACTCGTTCATATTGTTTAGTGTGTAGGTACCAACGATGAATGATGCGCGGCCCCGCACTCGTTCATCGTTGGTGCCGGGTCGCTTATGCATGCAAGCCAATATGGACAATCTCGTCCATGTTAGATTGCACTGCAATGAAGATGGGTGATGAGGAAAGTGAAGAAACTTCACTCCCCCTGTCACCTCCCCCACTGCCGCCGGGTCACCCATCTGCCGTATCGGCCGTCGGGCAGCTTGACAGCAGGTCGCCAAATAAGTAGGGCCCATTAGAAAGGCTAGCTGTTTTGGGGACGAATTGTCTCTGCCCTTAAGGAGGACCTAGGGAGAAGAGGTGGGTCCTTCATAATTCAAGTTGCATAGGGGGCATAAGTCTTCCCTAATTTTTATTGAGTAGTGTTATGCCTGGAGCTGGGAACTGTTATGCTTTCTTGGCCAACTGATGGCACATAAGAACCTTGGTTGGGGAGGGGAAAATGTTAAAAGCAGGTTTGATTTGGGTTATCTATTATGGCTGCCTGATTGACAGCTTCTGGGTGGGACATAACCTATGGGGGGTATTCAATTAGTGCCATTTTTTTCGACCGTTTTCAGGTCGAATTTACATTCAACCTATTCAATGCCCGTGCCGTTTTTTTGACTGGTCAAAAAATCCTGCATAGGCTAAAGCTACGTGGATTGGTGAATTTGCGGCTGATACAGGCGTTTTATCAAATTTGCGGACATTTTCACCTGTTTTTAGGTTGGTTTTTGCCCATGCTGATTCGACAATAAAACTAAACAGCATGGGGCGAAAATGGATCCAAAAACGGGCGAAAACGCCCGCTATTGAATACACATACAGATGGGTCCATGTTTATCTTGGCCTTTAATAGGATTAACTGAGACTGGCCAGTCGGACTTAATCCCCTGCTGTATTGTTCTCTGTATTGTATTGCAGCTGAGAACAATAGATGAAGGGTTTATGTAAATAAACCATGGTGTGCCTAGGCGCAGCAGAGAAGCCAAGATAACCATGGATCTATCTGTAGGTCGAATTAGTGTCGATTTTCCGACTGTCAGAAAATTCAGCATTAATTGAATATCGCCCAACATGTGCAGACCAGATTGTTTTACTGTTTACAGAATGCCCTGTCCTTTTAGCTGTGCCATCATTTACTGTAGACATGCCAAGTTGTTTATTTTCTGTGCCCTGAGATATGACACAAAGCACAGCAACGTTACTGGATAATATTCCAGGGCAGAAACTCTGTCAGATTATATAAAGACAAAACTAAAACACAGCGAAGATAAAACAAAAATCAATATACCTAAAAACGTTGCAGAAAGACTAACCAAGAAGTTAAAGGTGAACGGTCTTGTTACAAAACACGTTTTTCTTTATACATTTGGATCCGGTTATCTACAGTACACTGTACTACTGTATAAAAGAAATGCCAATTTTCATAAACTTCTTGAATTGCAATTTTCTATAATACAAGTTACTGGATCAATTTTTTTAAACCAATTCCACTGACTAAAGTAGATTACAAAATTTGCTAAACTTTGATGTTAACACCCCCCCCCCCTCCCGTAAATAACAGCAAGTAAAATTAATTTATATTATACATTTTGTTTTACACTTTGGCAGCCCTTTTCTTTGATCAAAGAAATAACAAAGTTGCTAAACAATGAACAACTAGGGAGCCCCCTATCTCTGGAATTCTCTATCTTTCCCCACTAGACTCTCCACCTCTCTACAAAACTTTGAAGATGTGCTTCATCAAAACCAGCCAACTCTCATCCTAACCCCCTGTTCCATGAAAACACTTCTATCCTACAGGGCCGGTTCTAGCCCTTGTGGCGCCCCAGGTAAAAAATAGGGGCGTGGCTTCCTACGGGGCGTGGTCAGTTACGCCCCCATTTGTGCCCCCTATAGAGTAGCGCCGCTGAAAGAAAAAAATAATGATAAATGAATACTTACTATCCCCGCTCCTGATTCCCGACCGCTGCAGACCTCCGCCGGCGCCGCTCCTCTCCTCTCCTCGGATCTATGGGAGAGATGTCATGACCTCTCTCCCATAGCACAGCATAGACACTAGAGGTCAATTATGACCCTTAGCGTCTGTGCCAGTCCCACAATGCTGTGCGTTGCGCGATGACGTAATCGCGCACCGCACAGCAAAGGTCCTCTCCACGAAGGGAAACTAGATGGGTAGCGTCTAGTTCTATTCACAGCGTGGGACCAGCGGGGGACACAGCAGCAGCGGGGGGCACAGTAGCGGATCTTGCCATGGTGCGGCGCCCTCTGGATGGCGGCGCCCCGGGCAAAAGTCCTACTTGCCTATGGCAAGATCCGCTACTGCTACCCTATCTGTGTCACCCCTGTCAGTCTGCCCCGCCCCTTTAGAATGTAAGCTCTCACGAGCAGGGCCCTCTCACACATGTGCTTTTCCTTCTTTACTTAGACTATCTTCTATTTCTACTTGATACTCCCCAAAACTGCACCTACAGTAACCCTCGGTTTCGGCCACTCTGATGCTTATTTTATTGCAATGCCCGCTGATGCAGAAATGTTTATATGACCCAGGTATGCAAATATATGGCTGAATCAACATACACCACTCTTATAGTTGGTAAAAAAGTTTTATTCCTATTTCCTAAACAGCTTTAATTCAATACATAAAACATATTTAAAATGCAGACAGTACAGCTGTATTAATCACAAAATGTCTGTTGTAACAATGAGTATCCAATGCAAATTCCCAAAGAATTATTATTTTTAAAAATACTATTGTAAAAAATAAAATAAATAAAATATCTTGGTCTCCTCACTGGCTGGATTTCGTAAAGGAGGTATACCATTAACTATTATATCAGTATAATGGATTTCTTAAAGGGACACTGCACTTTCCTATTCTACTCCATTTTTTATTTTTTATGTTTTACTCTCATTTCTTATAAAACCCGCGAGAATCCGACAGCGGGATGATGATGTTTTGCCTCAATGACGTAATCGAGGCGGGCGGGAAAACCTGAGCCGGGTTTGAATCCCAGCATGGATCGCAAAGTTTAGGGGGGTTCGGCTCCCAGAGAACTGAACCCGCTTATCTCTAATTGTGACTGGACAAATGGCACCATTGTGAATAACCGACGTGGAAACTGCTGAGCACCACGTGCCATTTATATTAGAGGTGAACGTCTGCTATGAAAGTAGAGCAGCTCACCGTCAAATCGAATCTGTAGACTATCAGATGTGTGTCTAGTTTGGCCCATCTAGCTGCTGTCCGTGCTGCACATGGCGGTTACTCTGGCTATTAGCTGGTGGCCATAATAATGTGACTCGACCATATATATATATATATATATATATATATATATAAAAATGATATGTGAATGTGAATCTGACTTTACAAATGAGAAGTGAGAACATCTGTATCCTGTGTTTATGCTGATTTATATAGAGGCACATTCAAGATCTGTGAAAGTTCAGGGTGTAGAATAGTTTCTGTAAAAAATACAGCAACATTATAATTTATACCGTCTGTGTTTTTAAAGGCATGTCTTATTAAGATGTCCACCAGTTGTAGAATGAAAATCCCAGCAAATAGTTACCAAGCCACAACAGGAGATAGAGACAACAAACTTTACAGACAAGCTGCTTCTTGTATACATACACATGCATATATCAATTTGTTTTTTTAAATTGATTCATCAAATTACCACAAACTGCGAAATTTCTCAATTTTTAGATTGATTAAAAAAATTACAATAACAGTAAGTTTAGATTCAGTAGGTTCAGCCATGGCTAAGGATATGAACAGGAAGAACAGCATCTATTCACCTATGTTAGATCATAATTCGGGTGTGGATCGTTGGGTCGACAGTCATTAGGTCGACCACTGTTGGTCGACAGTGACTAGGTCGACACCTGAAATAGGTAGACATGGTCTTTAGGTCGACATGGAAAATGTTGACATGGAAAAAGGTCGACATGGATCTTTTTTTTAAAAAGTGTTGTTTTCTTCATAACGTGACGGGGAACCCCAATTAGTGCACCGTGTCCCCTCGCTTCGCTTGCCATGCTTCGCGCAAGGTGCGCGGTATTTTGACCTGTCGGCATTTTACATGCCGGTATTTTGACCTTGTCAGTGTCGGCATTTTACATGCCGGTATTTTGACCTTGTCAGTATTTTAAATGTCGGTATTTTGTCCATGTCAGGATTTTGACCTTGTCGGGATTTTGACCGTCGGTCAATTGCGGTCGGGATTTCGACCGTTTGGGATTTTGATTGGAGGTATTTCATACCGATCCCTTCTGCTGTTCAAATTAAAGTTATATGTGATTGCATTACAGGCGTGTATGATGCCTTTAAAGAAAAGAAAATTGATCAAATTTGAAACCTTGCCTTTTACTAGTTTTGGAGCTCTACAGACCGCAACAAATTTAAGGAGGCTTCTGGTCACTAGCTGCGTGACACAACCTAGAACAGCTTGAAATCCTTGTTGGTTGAAAAGATAAATGACCTACCACACACGTAGATGAAACACCAATTTCACTGAGCAACATTTGCGGCAGTAACCCTAGATGTGTGACATCTCAGCCAACAGTCTTTGCCCCATAATCCCCAGGACACTATGTTAGTTATGCATGCAAGCAGCAAAGTCAATTTTGACTACAGCTCTGGTGTTCTGTCATTTCTACGCTGATTCAAATGACTCTACACAGTGTCAACTGAGTGGAAGTGGTGGCTCAGGGTCAATAATTTTTTTTTTTTATCATGGCTAAGCTTTTTTGATACCAGTACCATTGGGAAACTGCCTTTCACTTAGCATATGAAATTATCATGGATGACATCCTAGTATATGGTTCTACTAAGAAACAGCTTGTTCAGCACCACCTGAAAGTGCTACAGGGGATCTGCTCTACAAACAAGAATTACATCCCTGATAATTGTAAATTATGGGTCACAGAAGTTCCCTACATGGGTCACTTGCTCACCTCACAGGATGATAAACCTGACCCTGCTAAGACACTGGCTTTCTAGTAGATGACTTTCCCCTAAAAAAAGCTCAGCCACCATTGTTTCCTGGGTATTATAAATTATCTCAAAGTTGATGATGTTACTGCTCAAGCTGTACTGCTGCCATCTGAATGAAGTGTACAATCATGGTCAAGAACTCCATGTTTCTGATGCCCTCTCTTGTGCATTCCTGCCCCATTCAGATGTTCCAGATTATGATGATAGACTTGACGTGATGGAGTTGGATGTTTTGTCCTGTGGACATTTGGAAGAACTCTGTATTGCCACTTAAGTGAAGACCTCAGCTGTAGTTTGTCCCAGGTTGTCCTTGATTGGCCCAATGAGAGTTGTGTTCCTTCTTTGTTATACAGTATGTGATGTGCTCACCTTGTCTGATAGTATCCCTTTGGAGGGTCTACACCATGTCAGCCCCCATGCCATCCAGGGTTTCTATATCACTTCAGTACACTGAATGGCACTTGGGGTGTGACGCTACCAAGCACAGGACCAAGAATGCTCTATATTCTGGTCTTCCATGTCATTCAGCATTGGCTGTTTGTGTTCCATGCAATGCTCTCCATGCCCATCACATCTAGGAAACTCTCACCTTGGTTGTCCTTACTGATCCTCTTTGGTCCGTTGTTGTAGCTGATACCTTTGATTCAGGGGGAAATAGGATTTTAGTTACCTGCCGGTAAATCCTTTTCTCGTAGTTCGTAGAGGATGCTGGGGTCCAGATTTGTACCATGTGGTATAGACGGGTCCCTTGGGAGCCATGGGCACTTTAAGAGTTTAATAGTTTGGGCTGGCTCCTCCCTCTATGCCCCTCCTACCAGTCTCAGTCTAGAAACTGTGCCCGAGCAGACGGACATACTCCAAGAGAAGGAAATACACAGATAGTGGTGAGATTCACACCAGCTCACCAAGCCAACCAGATTGAACAAGTCAACCAGCTGAACAACAGTACTTAACCAATTAACAATGCAGTACTTAACCAAGGAACAAGGTAATACCAAACCAAGTAACAACTGCAGGAGAACGCCCAGCATCCTCAATAGACTACGAGAAAAGGATTTACTGGTAGGTAATTAAAATCCTATTTTCTCTTATGTCGTAGAGGATGCTGGGGTCCATATTAGTACCATGGGGATGTACCAAAGCTCCTAGTATGGGAGGGAGAGTGTAGAGGCTCCTGCAGAACCGATTGACCAAACTGTAGTCCTCAGAGGCCAAAGTATCGAACTTGTAGAACTTAGCAAACGTGTTGCTGCTCGGCCAAGCTGTAAAGCCGAGACACCCCGGGCAGCCACCCAGGAAGAACCCACTTTACGAGTAGAGTGGGCCTTAACGGATTTAGGAAACGGCCATCCTGCCGTAGAATAAGTGTGACACACCCGGCCCAAGTGTGAGTTCGATTACCTTATCGGTGCGCGGAATACCCCAGTTCTTGTTATCCGGTAGTTCAGAGACACCTGCTGGGGACTCAAGGAGCAAGTAACAATAGGGCTATGCAATCAGGGTCTTTTATTATTCCACAATTGTTACAATCTGCATGTGTACTACGTCACTGGGGCGAGAACCCCTAAATTTCTCTATGCTGTCAGACATCTGGTTAATAAACAGGTCACTTCAATAATGCTTCTGCACTTGTAACAAACACAACACATCTAGTACAGTTGTCTCATCAACAGTAAGTGAGTTACTTTATCTATAGCTTAACATATCACAACAGTGCTATTAATACTAGTATGTCCCAATCACTGTCTTAGGCTAGCAGCGGAATACCTTTTATTACTAACGCAAGTGTGTGGTAAACAAAACCCGACCTGTGCACAGGGATTTAAGTCTCTATTTCTGTAAATAGGGTTTACACTCACAGTCACTGTCCCATTCACCATTGCTGTGTAGCAGAATCTGGCTTTGGGCAGGTAACCCAGTGTTAATATGAGATATGGAAGGAGAGAAGGGGAGACATGTGTCTTTGTAATAGCCCTGGCTCAGTTCTGTGGTGACAGTGCTGATGCCCAGTGTCCCTGGCTCAAATCTGCGGTGGTTGTGAGGGTGCCCAGTACCTTACCCAGTTGCCAGCTCCAGCTGGATGTCATGATCCCTGACTCACACAGTATTCCTTGGTCACTTTAGTCTCGCCCGCATGGCAGCTGCCTGTGCGTAGTAGGCCTCTGTGGAAGCGATTGCTGCCTGGCTTTCTCCAAACCTGGGTCACGCTAGTGTGGGCGCTATGCGTTGCCACACTCAGCTCTGACCCCTTATCCTGCACCGGGAACACCACCGTTGCGTCACTCCTGGTCTGTGCCACGTGTGTCCACACACTGGCCCTCCTGCGCGCTCTCCATACTGCAGGTCCTGCTCCCTCCTCTGCACAAATGTACTGCTCCAGCTGCTCAGCTCACTCCTCACACATGTCAGGGGTTTATCATAACAGCGGGCATTTCCCTTTCTGCTTTACAGAGCTGAGTCTGCCTTCCCTGGTTCCTAGTGCCCCTCTTGTTCCATTTACCCTGTGTTGTCAGGATCTTGAATAGTCTGAGGGAATCTCTGATGTCTGTAGGGCAATCTTGCAGGGGTCCCTTCTGGGACAGGGATACCACATAAGCATGCTGGATGGTAAACCTGATCCAGCGAGAAATCGTCTGCTTAGAAGCAGGCCACCCAACCTTGTTGGGATCATAAAGGACAAACAGAGCGTCCGACTTTCTGTGAAGAGAAGTTCTCTTCACATAAATCTTCAAAGCCCTCACAACATCCAAAGACTTTGAACTAATTGAGGAGTCAGTAGCCACTGGCACCGCAATAGGTTGGTTGATATGAAAAGCCGACACAACCTTCAGAAGAAATTGCTGACGCGTCCTGAGCTCAGCTCTATCTTCATGAAAAATGAAGTAGGGGCTCTTGTAGGACAATGCCCCCAATTCCAACACACGTCTAGCAGATGCCAAAGTTAACAGTAATAAACTTGACCTCAACCTCCTGCAAAGGCTCGAACCAATCCGATTGCAGGAACTGCAGTACCACGTTAAGGTCCCAAGGTGCCGTTGGAGGCACAAAAGGAGGTTGGATATGCAGCACCCCTTTCAAGAAAGTCTGAATCCCAGGGGGGGCAGCCAATTGTTTCTGGAAGAAAATGGACATGGCCAAAATCTGGACTTTTATGGAGCCCAGACGCAGGCCCACATCCACCCCTGCTTGCAGGAAAAGGAGAAACCGTCCAAGTACAAACTCCACCATAGGAAACTTCTTGGATTCGCACCAAGACACGTACTTTTTCCAAATCCGATGGTAATGTGTTGACGTTAATCCCTTTCCAGCCTGTATCTGGGTAGGAATAACTGTCTTCGGAATGCCCTTCCGAGCTAAGATCTGGCGTTCAACCTCCATGCCATCAAACGTAGCTGCGGTAAGTCTTGATAAGCGAATGGCCCCTGTTGCAGATGGTCCTCTCGAAGAGGAAGAGGCCTTGGATCTTCCAGCAGTAACGCTAGAAGATCCGCTTACCAAGCTCTTCTTGGCCAGTCTGGAGCAATGAGGATCGCCTGAACTCTTGTTCTCTTTATTAGCTTGAGAATCCTTGGGATGGGTGGAAGTGGAGGGAACACATACACTGACTTGAACACCCACGGAGTTACCAGGGCGTCCACTGCCACTGCCTGTGGATCTCTCGACCTGGAACAATACCTCCGAAGCTTCTTGTTGAGGCATGAGGCCATCCTGTCTATTTGAGGTACGCCCCAAAGACTTGTCACCTCTGCGAACACCTCTGAGTGGAGGACCCACTCTCCCCGATGGAGATTGTGTCTGCTGAGGAAGTCCGCTTCCCAGTTGTCAACTCCCAGAATGAAGATTGCTGACAGCGCCACCGCGTGCTTTTCCGCCAAGAGGATGATTCTTGTTACCTCTGACATTGCAGCTCTGCTCTTCGTTCCGCCTTGTCGGTTTATGTAGGCCACTGTCGTTACATTGTCCAACTGATCTTGAATGCCCTAATCTTTTAGAAGATGTGCCGCTTGTAGAAGACTGTTGTACACGGCCCTTAGTTAAAGAATGTTTATCGGAAGGATGGATTCCAGACTTGACCACCTTCCTTTCAAGTTTTCCCCCGGGTGACTGCTCCCCAACCTCTGAGACTTGCATCCGTGATTAGGAGGATCCAATTCTGATTCCCGAACCTGCGGCCCTCTAGTAGGTGAGAAGTTTGCAGCCACCAGAGGAGCGATATTCTGGCTTTCGGTGACAGACGTATCCTCTGGTGCATGTGAAGATGATATCCCGACCATTTGTCCAGGAGATCAAGTTGGAAAGACCATGCATGGAATCTTCCATATTGTAGAGCCTCGTCGTAGGCAACCATCTTCCCTAGAAGGTGAAAGTACTGATGAACCGATACCCGGGCTGGCTTCAGGACATCCCGGACCATTGTTTGTATCACCAACGCTTTCTCCTCCGGCAGAAACACCCTCTGTACTTCCATGTCGAGGATCAACCCCAGGAAGGACAGTCTCCTTGTCAGCTCTAAATGCAACTTTGGAAGGTTCAGGATCCATCCATGAACCTGGAGTAGCTGAATCGTGAGAGCAATGCTCTGTAACAGCTTCTCCCTGGAAGACGCATTTATCAGTAGGTCGTCCAGATAAAAAATTATGTTCACACCCTGCGTGCGGAGGAGTAGCATAATCTCCACCTTGGTGAACACTCTTGGTGCCATGGAGAGGCCAAACAGCAGCACCTGGAATTGATAGTGACAGTCCAGAAGTGCATTCTGAGATAAGCCTGGTGAGGCGGCCAGATGTGAAGGTATGCATCCTTGATATCCAGGGATACCAGGAATTCCCCTTCTTCCAGACCTGAGATCACTGCTCTCAGAGACTCCATCTTGAATTTGAATTCCTTCAAGTAGGGGTTCAATGACTTTAGGTTTAATATTGGTCTTACCGAACCATCCGGTTTCGGTACCACAAACAGGTTTGAGTAATAAGGTGTAGGTGAGGTGGAACCGGAACAATTACATTTGACCTCAGCAACTTTTGAATGGCTTCCTGTAGGATACTGTAGCACTTTTTGTCAGCAAAGCTGGCAAGCCCGATTTGAAGAATCTGTGAGGCGGGAGTTCTTGAAACTCCAGTCTGTACCCCTGGGTAACAATTTCCAGTACCCAGGGATCCAGGCAAGAGGACGCTCTGAAATTTCTTAGTCTTGCTCCCACCTGCCCAAACTCCAGGCTGGGAGGTCCACCGTCATGCGGAGGATTTTGAGGAAGCAGAACCAGGTTTCTGCTCCTGGGATCCTGCGGGTGTAGGTTTTCGAGATTTCCCCCCGGCCACCTCTAAAGAAAGTGGATGGGGATTTGGACTTTTTTGCTTTAGTGGTCTGAAAGGACTGCATCACAGATGTAGAATATGATTCCTTAGTCTGTGGTGCAGCAGAGTGAAGAAAGGTTGACTTACCAGCAGTTGCCATGGAGATCCACGCATCTACCGCTTCTCCAAACAGAGCTTGACCTGTGAAGGGTAGGTTCTCCACACTCTTCTTAGATTCCACGTCCGCAGACTATTGGCACAGCCAGAGTCCCCTTTGTGCCGAGACAGTAATGGAAGAAGCTCTTGCGTTCAGATGTCCAAGGTCCTTCATGGCTTCCACCATGAAACCTGCAGAAACCTGTATATGACGTAAAAATAATTCAATGTCACTTCTATCCATAGAATCTAAATCCTCTAGTAAAGTGCCTGACCACTTTACAATGGCTTTAGAAATCCATGCACAAGCAATAGTAGGCCTTAAATCTACGCCATTTGCTGTGTATAAAGATTTGAGTGTAGTCTCAATCTTGCGGTCGGCCGGCTCTTTCAACGTGGTGGACCCAGGTACAGGTAAAACCACTTTTTTAGACAACCTAGAAACAGAAGCATCTACCACCAGCGGGTTTTCCCACTTTTTCCTATCCTCTTCAGGGAAAGGAAATGCAATGAGAACCCTTTTAGGGATCTGAATTTTTTTCTTCGGGTTTTCCCAGGATTTTTCAAACAATGCGTTCAATTTTTTAGACGCAGGGAAGGTAAGGGAGGCTTTCTTATTGTCAGTAAAATAAGCCTCCTCCACCTGCTCAGGAACCTTATCAGTAATGTGTAAAACATCCCTAATAGCCTCAATCATGAGTTGCACCCCCTTAGCAAGGGATGCCTCTCTCCCCCATATATCACCATCACCGTCCTCTGAATTAGTGTCGGTATCCGTGTCGACATGCATTATTGTTGCAAGAGCATGCTTTTTATGATATACATCAGGGGCCTTGGACGAGATAGTGGGAGTGGAATACGACAAAACCTTCACAGATCTTTTCAAAACCTGTGTTTCAGTCTCATTATGAGTCAAATGACAAATGCCTGGCGCTGACTGAGTAGCCTTAATAGATTACACAGCAATAGTAACAGTGAATAACAGTCTCCCCCCCCCCCTTCTATAACCCCCTGGTACCGTACAGGATAGCTGGAGTTAAGTGGAGGGTCAGCACTCCCTGTCAGCGTCTCGTCTGTGATCTGCAGGGAGAAAATGGTGCTAGTGAGTGCTGGATCCGCTCTGAGGAGAAGCTCCGCCTCCTGTAATGGCGCATCTTCCTGCACTTTTGATTTTATACTGGCCTGAGGTAAAGCATTGCTAGCAGCAGTGCTGAGCCCCTGATAGCCATAGGGACCAGTGTGAAGGGTATTGCGCTGACCCAGGGTGCCCCTCACAGCGCTGCACAATTGTACCTCTGAGCCCTCTGGAGCGCAGCCTTATAGCGCTGCGCTCCTACCCTTATGCTGCTATTCTCGCCGGTGACCTGCTTATCGGGGTGCTGGCGTCATACTCACCACTTCGATCTTCTGGCTCTGTTAATTGTGAGGGTTTATTTAAATTATTTTTATTATCAGTGTTCTTAGTGCTAGGAGTGTGCATCTGCATCTCTCTTCCCCCAGCATAGTATTAGAAGCCTCAGCATGATAGCACCTCTTGATATCTTTAGTAATAGGATGTGCAATCCAGGTTCCCCCCTTTTTCCACTATACAGTATTTGTGTATATATTGTACACTGGAAGGCAAGGCTTCCTTCCTCTGGTATTGGCACTCCTCCCATTGACCCTCAGGTGTTTTAATTAGCTGGGTTCCTGCATTTCAGATCACACATTGATAAGGCCCTATTTAGAGGTAAGTCCTGAATAAATGTATAGAATGTGATAGTATTAGGAATGTTAGGGACCCATGTGATGAAGTCACCTGGCCGCGGTACATGGGCCCGCATATTTGCGCAAATGTGTTCTAAGAACTTCAATTATACTCCATGTTAATTGTGAGGGTTTATTTAAATTATTTTTATTATCAGTGTTCTTAGTGCTAGGAGTGTGCATCTGCATCTCTCTTCCTCCACGATACCCTATAGATTCCTATGAGCTTCTTTCCGCATACCACCGCCCAGCACCACACCCGGCCCAGTGCCGCCCCCGCCGCCCCCCTCATCCTCACCTGTGTCCAGGCAGCCTCTCAGTGCGCTCCACGATCCCCCACCTCCTCCTCCCCCACAACACAGCCATTTCTCCTTCCGGCTGCACGGAGGAAGAGGAGGAGCCATGGGACTCCCAGCACACATCACCACCCGGGCATTGGAGGTGACGGACCCCACAGAGACCCCCTGCCAACCTACTCACAGGAATCGCAGGGGGCCTCTGTCATCACATTGCGATGCTAACCGCATATGTTAGTACACATGCGATTAGCATCGCTGTAATGGCCGGCGATGTATATTAATACATCCCGCTATTACTAAAAGTCGATTTTGAGTTTTATTTTAAAATTGCAGGGTGATGTGATTTTTATGTGAAGTTCTAAATCTGTAGAATTCACACACAAATCGACTCAAAGTCATCTCAAAAGGACTCAAAAACTACTCAAAATTAACTTAATTAAATAAATGCATCCCTATTGGCCAAAACATGTCACATGCACTGTATTACACACACACACACACACACACACACACACACACACACACACACACACACACACACACACACACACACACACCTTCATTCCTGTGCTAATTTGCATAGCCCAATTTTTTTAAATCATTGCTGTGCCTTTAAATGCCATGATTTATGCAGCCAGAATGCCCAACAAGCTTCTCTCCCATGCTTTTTTCCATCATATTGAGGTCTCAGGCTATTATGCATGCTTTAAAATCCTATAGAACTGTTTCTGATGGTTCTTTTGAAAATGGTGAATTTTGGTTGATTTTTGGTTCTATTGAGGTTCTATTTTCAATTTGACTGTTGGTAAACAAGCTTTGCCTGTTAATGTCTATGGTCTATTGAGAAAGTGGTTGCAACTCAACTAGAAACCCGCGCGTCAACCCATGATATTTATGATCCATTCCAGTAAGGATTTAAGAGAAGACATAACACTGAAACACCCCTGGTATATATGCTTAATAATCTACTAATGGCAAAAGACAGAGGTGACTATTCATTCTTACTTCTTCTGGATCTCTCTACAGCACTTGATACCGTGGGCCATGAGATTGTAATTGAGCGCCTGAAGAATTTTTGTGGACTGGATGGCACAGTGCTTATCTGGTTCAAATCACAGAGCATTTCATCTGGAGTATACTCTTCGTCACCAGTGCCACTGCCATGTCGTGTCCCACAGGGTTCTATACTATCTCCCATGCTTTTTGCAGTATACATTCTACTGACATCATGGCCTGATCTACAACTGCTATGCAGATGATACACAACTGTACCTGTCCTTTGCTCCAGGTACTGATAACTCAATAGCAACCCTAAATAACTGTCTAGCTGAGCTCCAGGAGTGGATGAGTGCCAGTTGGCTGTGACTGAACTCTGATAAAACAGAGGTCCTTATGATAGGTCACAGGACAAGACTGCAGCATAGCCAACCAACAGAATTTATGCTTGGGGGTTCAGAACTACAAACCACTGATCATGTGCGGAATATTGGTTTTGTCCTGGATGGTGGCCTGACACTTAAACATCAGATATTAATCACAATCAAATCCTCAATCTTTCGTCTGAGGAACATAGCCAGAATCAAACGCTTAATTCCCTCAGAAGATCTGCCTAAAGTCATACATGCATTTGTATCATCACGCCTAGACTACTGCAATGCCCTCTACCTTGGTCTCCTAGCAAAAGATTTGCACCACTTGCAGATGGTACAAAATGCAGCTGCCAGGCTATTACCCAACCAGCCCCATTCCAGCTACATAGCAACCATTCTCTACTCCCTCCACTGGCTGCTGGTAAAAAGGCAAATCATTTACATGATTGGCTTACTGACATTCAAAGCTCTACATGACCAGGACCCAAGGTATTGGAAGCAGCTTCTGATTCTTTACTGTCCCACTTGACTACTGCGATCTGTAGATGAAGGACTACTAACAGTACCTAGTATCTTCCTGAATTCATCTGGGGATTGAGCTTTCAGCTTTGTGGCTCCAACTCTATGGAGATCTCTTCCCCGCACAGTTCGGGAGGCCCCCACTTATATAATATTTTTATCATTTTGAGCATTAAACAAAGTTTGTCCAGACTGAACCATAAGAAGCAAAGGTGTCACTATATCAGTCGTGCTAAAAAAAAAGGTATGTTTTTCAGAATATACCATAATTTTGGATTTAGGAAACTCAACCTGTAATAATAATAATCATTATTATTATTATTATTATTATTATTACTGCACAGATAATACATCTTCCACAATTTCCAGTTCATCCTAGATCCAATTCCAATCTGCACAGAAACCTTTGCATACAGTAGTTGGAAAAATGTTAAAATAATATCCAAGCACATCTTGATTTTTGAAAGGTACACGCAGGCCACAGGTGGTTCTTCAGTGATTATAATTACTTTTTTGTATTTAAAATGATAATATTTAAGACAAACTGTATTAGTATAAAAAACCAAGAGAATAATATTTAAAAAAAAAATATTAATAGATAATAAAATTACAGTGTATATACAGAATAAGATAAACTAGTATGGAATTGTATTTAAGGAAATCTCCGGGGATACAATTTCTAAAAATAAACCCTAAAACCTGGGGAACGTCCTTGGATATTAGGACACTCGGTAGCTATGTACTGTAATTATTACCATTTCCAGCCAAAAAAGGAAAGTGAAACATGGTTCTGCGAAGTTATCAGACAGTTATTAGTTCATAAATGTAATTAATAGGTAGAGAAATAAATATGGAAGTGTCTGATTTTCTTTGAACTGTCCCGCTTTGGGACATGCCCTGTCTCTGGTATACAACATTAAGCTAAAATACATCGCCGTCTTTCTCCCTCGCTAACTTCAAAGACAATTTCTCAGGAGTGACTCAGACACTCGTCCTATATTAGAATTTTTATTAAGCACTAACATGACACTAATGTACAGCAGACACTTTATGATAAAATATTTTCTTTTCATACGCTGTAGTTACAGTATAACATACGGTGTATCACATTTTGTCAAATACTCATAAAGCAAAGACAACGATTTTTTGGGAAAAGCAGAATTTACATAATTAGTTAAAAAATGTAAAATTTTGTTTCTGCAAGTCTGTGAATCTGTAGGTTCTATCCTGTTGGCAGCCCTATAACTGGGTGCCACCTCACCCTGTGCAGCCACCGCCCACCTGTCATTAGTCTGTTTGGGGTGGATGGGTGTGTCCAGGGCCGGTTCTAGCCCTTGTGGCGCCCCGGGCAAAAATAGGGGCATGGCTTTGTAAAGGGGTGTGGTCAATGTGCCCCCAGTAGTACTGCCCCCGTTTGTGCCCCCAGTAGTATTGCCCCCGTTTGTGCCCCAGTAGTATTGCCTCCGTTTGTGGCCCCAGTAGTATTGCCCCTGTTTGTGCTGCTTTTAAAAAAACAAAACAAAAAAACTTACCAACTTCGCTCCTGATGCCCGACCGCTGCGCCGCTCCTCTGATCTATGGGAGAGACGTCATGACATCTCTCCCATAGAACCGCATAGACACTAGAGGTCAATCATGACCCCTAGTGTCTAAGTGCCGATCCCACAATGCAGTGTGGTGCGCGATAACTTCATCGCGCACCGCACAGCAGTACCGGCACTGGGGGGGCACCACCAGTAGCGGATCTTGCCACGTCGGCGACGCCCTACGGTTGGCGGCGCCCCGGGCAAAAATACCGTGTGCCCGTAGCAAGATCCGCTACTGGGTGTGTCTGCCATCTACACTTCACTGCTGCACCAAGTGTCCTTAGGATGCTGTACAGCCTGCAGAATACATGGCCGGCCGACACTGCAGCAGTGAAACTGGCTGCGGGATGCTGAACGTCACCCTGCCAGCCAGATTCACAGGCAGCAAGGGTGCAACCCCCAGGGTATTTTGCTGCCTGGGACAGCACCGGCCGCACCGCCCACCTTGCGGCCCTGCCTTTTGGTGCATGAAATAATAATGCACGTATCACTTTGATTGTTTCAGGAAAGCGGAAAATGGGTTGCAGATAATAGATCAATAATCAATGGGTCAACAGTTAATAGGTCAACACCATATGGTTGACATGTATTAGGTCGACAGGTACGAAAGGTTGACATGACAAAGGTTAACACGCATATGGTGGACAAGTATTTTTGTTTTTTCCAATTTTTCCTCATTTACCATTCACATTGACTACGACTGGGAATAGTAACCTGTGCCGGGCTTAGCGGTAGTGGAGTGAGGCACCTTGCCCGAAACGTGGCGAGTGAAGCGAGCCTGCAAGGGTACTCATTTCCACTAATTTGGCTTAGATATGGTGATACATACAAAATGACACAAAAAAACCTTTTGTACACCATTTTTGTGTCAACCATTTCGATCTTTTCATCCTGTTGACCTTTCGTACTGACTAACTTTTGACCCTATTGACCTTTTGACCCTGTCTACCTAATGCATGGTGACAATATGGTGTTGGCCTATTCATTTGATCTTTTAATTTACAACCGAGGAAAATGTAGTAAAGATATTGCCAGACGATTTAGGCCCCGAGCCAGTGGTGGGCGCTGCTGCAGCCACTCTTGCGTCTGCTGCTGGAGTCACAGCAGCAATGATGTGTAGATGTTAGAATCAGGCTTCTCCTGGTGTAGAGACACCACCATCGGCGCACCATAGCGCACAGCATGGACACTTGCACCTGCCCAATTCTCCATCTGAGTATGGCCTCTGTGGTAGTGTCTGTGCATCTGGAACCTCAGCCGTTTAGGTCCCGAGGCAACTAAGTTGTGAGTGGCCCACTCCAATGAAATGACCCCTCCCCCAATATGGTCACAGTGCACCCACTTCTTCGGCAGCATGCCTCTGGCTCTGTGTTCTGCATGCAGGGCATAGCCCTCATCAGTGGCCGCTGATTAGGAGACTCAGGAGCCGCTCTGCACAGAGCAGCGGCAGCTCCTGTCCGAGAGGAGGTGCCATTGGGCACCTGTTCCCAACAATTGCCAAGTCAGATTAACCCTGTGTGGGGACCCCTGTGTGTGCGTACCCCTGCCCCCACACTTAATCCGGCCCTGATTATTATAAACATAACAATTATAAAACTAACAGATATGTTGTTCAAAGGAGATTCTATGTATTAACTAATTGTTATGAGATAAGAAAAAAACTGTTGCATGGTGACTATTCATGTCCTTTGACAAAATAGTTTAAACACAGAAACACGTCAGAATTGTTTTAAAGTAATTATAACCAGTGTGACCATCACATTCTAGATTACTGACCTGCAAGAGCCAGTGTTGCAGCTTTCAGTTTGGAGCAGGATCTTTTTAAACCTGTCATGGTAGTAGAAGCCAGAAGGATTGTACACAACCGCAGGAGTCTTATTGGAGCCAAAAATAGTTCCGTAAAGTAGCCTTATTTTATAGCCTATCGTGCAGCACTGCTCCTTGTACACAGAATTTATCTTAAATCTTAAACTTCCAGGATTATAGCCAAGGGAATAGCTACCATAGGTGCAGGGAGTGCATCTGCTATGGGGCCCAGAGCTAAGAGAGGCACACCATCCCTGCCAAAGTTACATGTGTTGTATATATTTTTCACCATTGGGTGATACATACAGTAGGTGTCCTTAAAAAAAAGGTACCGTTGGGTCTGCAATATATCTTGGTATACCCTGAACCCTTTCAATATGTTGCTATGGAGCCCACAAAGTTCTGGCTACGCCCCTGATTATAGAATTACCTTTAGAATGAGCATTTTGGCTCCATAAGTGCTTATTTGATCCACTACATTTTTGGGAATAAAGCAACACCTATATAATGGACATCCTGGTTCCATAACTATATGCAAAGAATTAATTATCTGTGGCCAGTGTGGTTCACAAAAGAAGTATCAACTAGTGTGAAAGCAAAAATGATGGCTTTTAGGAAATACAAACAGAACCAAATAATTGTCAAAGTCAGAAAAATATCTCTATGCACACTACCATATTTGCACCTCACACAGGTCCGTGCTGCGCATGCGTACGCTCTCCCGTACGTGCGCATACTCACAGTCGCGGGCACCCGCAGGCGCATGGTATGCGTATTTACGGTAGAGTTTATGCGATCGTAGCGTGCGACTCAATCATTACATATTTTCACTAATAATGTATTTTGTAGATCATGGTCCCTTTGATAGATTCTGAAAGTTTGGTTAATATAGAATGTTTATGAACAGAGGAATCCCTCTTTGTTTGATACGAAGGGTCAGACAGGAGTAATACAGTGGTGTTTAGTATCCATCGGAAGAATATTTAATTAGAAATATTCCGGTGTTGGTTTGAAACAGATCAATCGCTCGTGCGAATAGTTATGGACATAAGAAGTTTATGAACATTTACTTTATTTGCACTTTATTACCCATGCGGCGGGAAACCCAGTTTCCCTCCCACCTGAGCAGTTGGAAATAGTCACAGCCCACCTGTATGAATCAACCTATGACCTTTTGTTATAATACGAAGCCGAATTCCTATGTCCAATGAACAATGAGATTGTAGGGACCATTGAATTGTATTGTGTGTGGGGCATAAATAGGCAGGCCGACCGTATCCAGTTCTCTCTCTTCAACGGTTCTCATTGCTGATAATCGGGAGCTGGATATCGAGGCGCATGCGATCGTTCCCCTTGTGCGTAAGTTTTCTCCGTAATCATATTGTCTTACTGTGAGCCATCTCTCTCTCTCTCTCTCTGTCTCTCTCTCTCTCTCTATCTCTCTTGTATTTTCCATTAATTGTATTGTATTGTATTTCCTGTGTAGTTTATCTGGTTAGTTGGTTTATGTTATATTGTAGTGTATCATTTGTACTGTGATTCCTTTTGCAAGTATAATAGTTATAATACATATAATAGGTTTTGGACCCTAAGCCCAGGTATCTGTGTATTCTTTATAAGGGTTAAGTATTCTCTGAGCGTCGGTGACGCTCAAGCAGCTTTGTAGTTAATCAGGTTACACCAGGTTGCACTTACACTCTGTCTCTACACTAAGGTATACTGTGTATCACATCGTTAAAGGTATAGATATAAAGGTTTAACGTTGTAAGCGTCTGCACCGCTGGTGATCTCCTCGTGGTCCCGAGCGTACGCTACGCTATAGCGAATCATTACGTTAGTCGGCAGCCAATAGCGTGCCTGCCTGTGATCACTGGGCCGTAAGCGAACGTGACGCTTGAGCGTCTCGACTACGGTTGAGCGATCGCTACACAACTTGCGTACCCTTACGGTACTTCTTACGTAGATAGCGTACAGTGTTCTTAGACCTCTTAAAGTGTTTTATATACGATAAATATTTAGCTTTATCAATTGGCGGCTCGCCCGTCCTTCACATATCTGCACTAGGTAGATCAGCAGACATTATCCCTCAGCAAAGGGCGGGAGGTTGTATCCCTCGTAGTGCTGACAGGATAAGCGTCTGCTTCGCTTAGGTAAAGAGTGCTGAAGGAATCCGGGAACCGGAGGTAAGAACAAAACGCTAGTGTCTTTTAAAACTGTTTATTTTTCTGTCTTGCGTACACACGCACGCACACATATATATATCTGCATTTCTTTTTCTTTTTCATTTTCGTATATCACTCTCCTGTCTGCCAGTTTTATAGTTGATAGAAGTGCTAAAAAAAGATTTGCCGTTATTTCATAGTTTAAGAGTAAAGGTAATATAGTTAAAAGATAGACAAAACACACAGTTTTGCCTGGGAGATAAGGCGAAGTCAGTGTGTTGTGTGGTAGATGATCAAGGATCATCTACATTGATAAAAGTATAAATTGTGTTACGGTGGATCTTTGCTTTGCGTATACGTGTCTCTAACAAAGACTTGCGTACGCAATCCAAAGGCCGATGCACGCAGCGTACGTTACGCAACGGAGCGTCCGGTTACGCCCACGTAGCTCAAGTCACGATAAGTTGATTTTTAACGCAAAGCGATAAATAACGCGAGGCGAGAAATAACGCAAGTCTATTTTTGGGTGTCCGAAATTTTAATTAACAGATCCTGCTCCTAATTGGTAACACACCTGATCTGAAGAAAAATTTCTGCGCAGAAATAGAAATAGAAACAAAAGTGTACATGTGATGAGTGAGTGTTTTTACAATTTTTAAAGGTTGAACTACAAGAAAAGTCGAGTACTCGTGAGGTACATGCGTGTAAGTGACGTGCACGGTGGCTAGGGAGGCATCTCTGGTTAAATATACAATTTTGAGCATTAGAGTATAGCAGACCAGGAGGTCATACTGTAACAAGACCAGGAGGTCATACTGTAACAAGACCAGGAGGTCATAACAGACCAGGAGGTCCAGGTACAGCCGACAAGGAAGTCCGCTATACAGTTCACAGGCACAACACCGAAAAGGGTTGGTGCAACACCCATATAGGCCATATAAGCTCTGGCTGAAGGAATTCGCAGTCGTAAGTTTCGATTCCATTGGTCTTTCCGTACATAAGCTTAGTTGTTTGTGTACTGAACGACTGGACCGCACGTAAGTGTGTGCAGTAGTTAGTAATCTGACCTAATACCATTAGAGTAAAGGGGTCACAAACGCTATCTGTACACTCTAACGTGATTTGTGTAATTTTTTTATTTTAAGGGAAGTTTGCTGCTCACTCAGGAACTATCCAGCAACCAATAGTTACTGGAAAGAGTAAGTGTTCTTCGGATAACCCTCGCAGGTTCCAGTAAATAGAGGTTCAGGTCGCAGGGGCCCTAGGTCGAGTACGCCAGCACCATATCGGTGTGATCAGGTCGTATTGGTCGGCGTGGGCGAGTGAGTGGGGTACTCGGTAAACCGCCACCGTCAGCCTATTGTTGACATTTGGTTTTGCGTAAAGGGTTGGCTAAATAAAGCAACACTTTCGAACTATGGGGGCCACTTGTTCAGGTAGGGGGCGATCAACCTCGGTTCGGGTTGATTCAGTGGTCCGACCAATTGGGTCGGCCAGGTATATAATGTGTGAGAAATATGGAAGTCACACAGAAACTTTATGTGATGAATGGGAGAGAATGACTGTACATGACGGGGAGAAATTCCCAAGAGTAGGTAGCTTCAGCTCAGAAGTGTTACAAAATTTAAGGAGGAGGATATGTCTCATAAAATCAACAAAGAGACGAATCCAGCATTATGATTATTTACAGTTGTGGCAACAGGAAGGTGAGATACAGAGAGGTTTGGCTCAGGCGGCGGGATCTGGCTCTAACAGAAAACTGATTGCCACGGCCCCACCGCCACCATATATATCAGGAGAGAAGTTGATTGCGGAGAAAGACGCACTAAGGTGTAACACAAAATCACTTAGTAACTGTGTAAATGTTAATGATAATGTTAACCCATTAACCCATGCAAGTATTAACCCGTGCAAGTTGTACCCTGTTTTGAACTTTCCTCAGGAGTGTGATCAAGAGGACGAATCGGCAACGATTTCAGCGCTCTCTCTAGCAGCCACCATAGCAGAGACCACAGTAGGCACAGCTCCACCCACGAGATTAGTAAAGGCCCCTAGCGGAGGGATAGGTGAGGTCGTATCAACTGGTAAGTACGGCACCATGCATTATGCTGAAACTATTTCACCACAGCCTGTAGAATCTACACAGAATGAGGTTGTTAGAATTACACCTGTTAGAGTTATAGCAGTGCCAAATGGGAAAACAGACGCATCAGGAGCCACTCCCATTAGGAACATTGCCATGTACACTCCATTTTCCCGAATGGAATTAAGGACCATAGTGTCTGAATTTCCTGACCCTAGAAAAGACTTAGTTGCCAGTCAAAAATACATCAGAGACTTAGGTAACACTGCAGAGCCCAACAATAAAGACTGGCAGATATTGCTGAGAGCATGTTTACCCTCAAATGTCGACGCAAATCAATTTTTAGCTGATTGCGGACTAGATCATGATGTACCTCTTACAGATGTGTACAACCAAGATAATGTGAAAAGAATAAACTTGCAGCTAAAAGAGTATTTCCCAGCAGTAGCTAAATGGAATAAGATATTCTCCATTAAACAGAAGGAGTCAGAGACAGCTGCAGAGTATTTTCACAGAGCATTATTAGAAATGGCAAAATACACAGGCATAGAGGACATTAAAACAGACACAAACCATCGGGAAGTAGCAGTATCGGTACTGATGGATGGTTTAAAAGAGTCATTGAAGACTAGGGTACAGACCACACAACCATGTTGGCGAGGTCTGTCTGTGGCTACTTTGAGAGAGGCTGCTATTGATCACGATAGAAACATCACCAGACACAGGGAACAACAAGGTGATAAATTAATGTCAGTAAGTATACAGGCTCTGACCACAAGGCAGCCTTTGTTTGTATCACCAAATCCTGTGGGTAAGTCAAGTATGGTTACTTGTTATTCTTGTCACAAACAGGGACACATGGCACGAGATTGTAGAGTAAAGAATCCACGAAACTCATACCAACCCCCTAGACAACGACACGACACACGACATTGGGAGCAAGGTCCGCAGAAACGGAGTTATGAGCCACATACAGGGGAAACAAAAAGATATCCCCCAAACAGAGACTGGCATGCCTCTGGTAGTTCCCAACTATCTCCCTCACAAGTAGTTGCTACCAGCGGGATTCAGGGAGGTCACCATACCCAATAGGGGTGTGGCCATACCTGTAATCTGCAGCCAGTAAAATTAATTGCCAACCTTGGAAGTGAACCCGAGATCGCAATTAATGTAGCTGGTAAAACTTTAAACTTTCTTGTAGACACAGGGGCGGCCAAGTCAGTGATAAATTCGACAGTGGGCATGAGAACCACTGGTAGGACAATTCCAGCCATGGGAGTAACAGGAGTAGTCCAGCACTACCCTGTTAGCAAACCAGCCGAGATTACAATAGGGCCTTTGCATACCAAGCATTCCTTTTTGCTGGCTGCATCGGCACCAACTAATCTCCTGGGAAGAGACTTACTGTGTAAAATGGGGTGCGTCATTTATTGTACTCCTGAAGGTGTATTCTTGGACATACCTGAGAAACACGCTCAGGAAGTGCGAGACATGTTAGACTCCCCATCAAAATTAATGTCACATACCATTATGACAAATAGGAATCCATCCCAAATAGAAGAGATGACATCTCAGATACCAGAGTCACTTTGGACAAAAGACGGACAAGACACTGGATTAATGGCAAACGTAGCTCCAGTAGTTGTACAAGTAAAAGATGGTAGGATAGCTCCAAAAATCCCACAGTACCCTCTGAAGCCAGAGGTGGAGTTAGGAGTTTACCCAGTAATAGAGCGCTTGCTACAACAGGGCATTCTGGTAAGAACGTCCAGCACTGCTAATAGTCCCATCTTCCCTGTGAAAAAGAGTGGGGGGAGGGGTTACAGACTAGTGCAGGATCTAAGGGGGATTAACAAAATAGTTGAGAGTCAGTTCCCCGTAGTGCCAAATCCAGCTGTCATCCTAATGCAAATCCCTCCCACTGCCAAATTTTTTACTGTTATTGACCTCTGCTCCGCTTTCTTTTCGGTACCTCTGCACCCTGACAGCCAATATTTGTTTGCATTCACATATAGAGGAGTCCAATACACGTGGACTCGATTACCCCAAGGTTTCATAGATAGTCCAAGTATATTTTCTCAGGCTTTGCATGATTGTTTACAGTCTTTCCAACCAGACAGTGGATCAGTATTGATACAGTATGTGGACGATTTATTACTGTGTTCAGATTCACTGGAAGCATCTCTGAAGGATACGAAACAGCTCCTGTTTCATCTTTCAGACACCGGACACAAGGTGTCCAAAGACAAGTTACAATTATGCCAAACTAAGGTAAAATATTTGGGACACTGTCTAACACAAGGACTGAGACACCTGACCGCTGATAGAATCCAAGCAATTAGAGACATGACTCTGCCACAAACCCAGCAACAGATCAGAACGTTTTTAGGAATGTGTGGGTATTGCCGTAATTGGATCCCAGGGTTTTCCATTTTGGCGTTACCTTTGCAGGAAATGGTCTCCTCAAACAAACCTGATAGGATTTCGCATACAGACGAGTCCGAAACAGCATTTGAGAGACTCAAACAGTGCCTAAGGCAGGCACCAGCACTAGGTATGCCAGACTATGGGAAACCCTTTGAACTATACGGAACAGAAAGTGCTGGTTGCGCGGCAGGTGTACTAACCCAAAAACACGGTGATGCCAGCAGGCCAGTTGCATACTACAGCGCTCAGCTAGACACGGTAGCGCGATCCCTCCCCACATGCTTGCGAAGCGTTGCTGCGATAGCATTGCTAGTGACAAAAAGCGAAGATGTCGTGCTAGGCCACAACCTCACAATCCATACGCCACATGCAGTATCAGCCTTATTGAATTCTGCCCAAACCAGACACGTCTCATCAGCGAGGTTTACAAGATGGGAATTGGCACTAATGGCCCCCGTAAACATCACCATAAGGAGATGCAGTGCATTAAATCCTGCAACGTATCTCCCAGGTGTGCCTGGTCAGGCACAAAGGGTGGAAGGTGAGAGTGATGGGGAAGGAGGATTTAATACAAAGGAAGATACACATGATTGTATGGAATATTTGACCCAAAATTTTACCGCAAGGCCTGACATCAGTGACAACCCACTGAAAGATGCAGAACTCACGTTCTACACGGACGGTAGTTGCCATAGACAGTCAGACTCGGGAGACTTGTGTACTGGATACGCAGTCGTAGATGACCAAGACACCATAGAAGCGGAACCGCTAGGCCCACCTCACTCAGCCCAGGTTGCTGAACTGGTCGCCCTAACCAGAGCATGTGAATTGGCTAAGGGTAAGTCAGCCAATATCTACACCGATTCTAGATACGCATTCGGGGTAGTCCATGATTTCGGAGCCCTATGGCGCCTCAGAAATTTCATGACGGCAGCTGGTACACCGGTAGCGCATGCAGCTCACATAAAAAGGCTTCTAACAGCGATACAGGAACCCGACAGAGTGGCTGTTATCAAGTGTAAAGCACACATATATAGCCAAGACCCGGTATCACTTGGTAACAGCCGAGCAGACGAAGCTGCTAAGTTAGCAGCTGCTACCCCCATACAGACAGACACCACACAATTGATGGTATTTAATACCATTAACACACAGAAGTTGTGTGAAATGCAAAATTTGTGTTCCACACAGGAAAAGGCAGTCTGGAAGGCAAAGGGATATGGCCAGGAGTCCTCAGGACTCTGGACGGATGGACATGGTAAACCAGTGGCCCCCAGAGCATATCTTCCATGTCTGGCTGAAGCAGCTCACGGGCTGACTCATCTAGGCAAGGAAGGGATGTGCAAATTGGTAAGAGCCTATTGGTGCGCCCCAGGATTCTCCTCTCATGCGAGTAAAAGAGCAATGTCATGCCTTACCTGTTTGAGAAAGAATATTGGAAAGGCAATACCTACAGAACCATCCCATATCCCACCTGCCGGCGGCCCTTTCCAGGTAATACAAATTGACTTTATACAATTACCCCCTTGTCGGAATTTGAAATATAGAACGAAGGATTTGAGTTTGCCTGCACTGCTACCGTTGATTTCTTTAAATCATGTTGAGCCAACAGTATCAGAATTTCATAATTTTCAATACAGTATAACAGAAAATTTCTATATATGTTGGCGGTGCGACCCCAGAGGTATTGAACATTTATAGAAACAAAAATTGGTCCTTCCAAAGAGATGGGGAACCAAGGAGAAAAAGCCTCTTTGTGGGTGCACTCTTTCAAAAACAATTTATACGTTTATTTGTAAATATTTATTGTTTAAAAATATAAATTTTATTATGACAATTAAAAATAATGTGTATAGAATAAGGGAAAAAAATTTTTTTCCTATTGGTATACCCTAAAAATTAAACAAATAAAGTACAAGGTGATTATGTGTCATTTATTGGACTCCTCCAAAGTAATAATTATCTCAAAAGATTCTTTATGATAGTTTGTAGCATCCCCTGTGAACAGTAGTGTGTTTTAGAGTAAAGGAATTGATTCCAAAGCTCTTGACACTGGATGCAATTTAATAAAATCTGTAGTGGAGGAGGATTAATTAATTGATTATCTGCTAGGCGAAAATCTATATGCTAATAATCATAGTAGGCAAAGAAGTTTACATAACAACAATTCTGTTTGTTACCGACTGTATAGAATATTACACACTGATGTGTGGATGTTTACTTAATAAATATCAGAAACCACACATCCTGCAATAGATAGCCGTAACTGTTAATCATTATACAAATGCTGCATTAATATCCAAATATCTTGCAAGTGCATGCAGCAAATGAAAGATGTTTCATAATGATAAAAAGTTGTTACTTAATAAAAAACAGAAATGACACATCCTGCAATTGGAAACTGTAACTTGTGATACCTAAATAAGACACTCTATTTGTATCAATAAATCTTACTGATGTATAAAGCAGGATTCTGTCTGCTGTGTCAGTTTAGGACAAGTGGTGGTTTTCACTGCAAGGAGAGGTAATTGAGGTAATAAGGTAAATCTTGGAGAGTACCCGTGCCGTGATTCCACTCACTTCTGCTGCCTTCCCATATGTGAACAATGGTCACAGTGAATGGGAGGTGAGAGAGTCAGTGGCCGGAACGGGTATGAAGAAAGACAGTGGCGTTACTTGCTTTTGCCGGGATACGGTGAGGGGTTATCCTGATAACAATTGTCATTGCAGGAAAAAAGCCCACTCCCGACCCGCAATGAGTGCGCGCCGAAATACCTCAGGTGCGAGAAGTTCTAGTTGTTATAGCCCCCGTGGAGGTCCTTGCTTGAGACGCGTGTGGGGGTTTCTGCCTGTGAGTCCGGGTCCGTGATTGTCACACGGGAATCCGGAAAAGACGTCAGGATGACGTCAGAGTATTGTCCCGTGTGACAATCACGGACCCGGACTCACAGGCAGAAACCCCCACACGCGTCTCAAGCAAGGACATCCACGGGGGCTATAACAACTAGAACTTCTCGCACCTGAGGTATTTCGGCGCGCACTCATTGCGGGTCGGGAGTGGGCTTTTTTCCTGCAATGACAATTGTTATCAGGATAACCCCTCACCGTATCCCGGCAAAAGCAAGTAACGCCACTGTCTTTCTTCATACCCGTTCCGGCCACTGACTCTCTCACCTCCCATTCACTGTGACCATTGTTCACATATGGGAAGGCAGCAGAAGTGAGTGGAATCACGGCACGGGTACTCTCCAAGATTTACCTTATTACCTCAATTACCTCTCCTTGCAGTGAAAACCACCACTTGTCCTAAACTGACACAGCAGACAGAATCCTGCTTTATACATCAGTAAGATTTATTGATACAAATAGAGTGTCTTATTTAGGTATCACAAGTTACAGTTTCCAATTGCAGGATGTGTCATTTCTGTTTTTTATTAAGTAACAACTTTTTATCATTATGAAACATCTTTCATTTGCTGCATGCACTTGCAAGATATTTGGATATTAATGCAGCATTTGTATAATGATTAACAGTTACGGCTATCTATTGCAGGATGTGTGGTTTCTGATATTTATTAAGTAAACATCCACACATCAGTGTGTAATATTCTATACAGTCGGTAACAAACAGAATTGTTGTTATGTAAACTTCTTTGCCTACTATGATTATTAGCATATAGATTTTCGCCTAGCAGATAATCAATTAATTAATCCTCCTCCACTACAGATTTTATTAAATTGCATCCAGTGTCAAGAGCTTTGGAATCAATTCCTTTACTCTAAAACACACTACTGTTCACAGGGGATGCTACAAACTATCATAAAGAATCTTTTGAGATAATTATTACTTTGGAGGAGTCCAATAAATGACACATAATCACCTTGTACTTTATTTGTTTAATTTTTAGGGTATACCAATAGGAAAAAAAATTTTTTCCCTTATTCTATACACATTATTTTTAATTGTCATAATAAAATTTATATTTTTAAACAATAAATATTTACAAATAAACGTATAAATTGTTTTTGAAAGAGTGCACCCACAAAGAGGCTTTTTCTCCTTGGTTCCCCATCTCTTCGGAATTTGAAATATGTACTTGTTTGTATAGATGTTTTCTCAAATTGGGTTGAAGCATTTCCTGCGGCTACAAATACCGCTATGTTTACTGCTAAGAAAATTGTGCAGGAATTTGTATGTAGATATGGTATCCCTAGAGTAATCGAAAGTGATAGGGGTACCCATTTTACAGGTGATGTCTTTCAAGGAATGTGTAAGTTGATGGGAATTGATAGCAAGCTGCACACTCCGTACCGTCCACAGGCGAGTGCGAAGGTCGAAAGAGTGAACAGCACTATTAAAAATAAATTGAGTAAAGTGATGGCAGAGACAGGATTGACATGGCCAGAAGCTTTACCCATTGTATTGTATAGTATCAGAACCACTCCCAGGTCCCCTCTTAATCTGTCTCCCTTTGAAATTTTGTTTGGTCGACAACCGCATGTCATGATTAACCCTCAGGATGATTTGAAATGTAACAATGAAGTAACTGTAAAGTACTTGATTAACATGAGTAAACAGTTAAGGAATCAAAATGATAATCTGAAGTTGGTGATTCCTGATCTACCTGATAGTAATTGTCATGATATTGAATCTGGGGATTATGTAATGATACGGAATTTTCTACGCTCAGGTTGCCTTATTGACAGATGGGAAGGACCATACCAGGTCTTATTGACTAGCACTACAGCATTAAAGGTTGCTGAGAGAGAGACTTGGGTCCATTCATCCCACTGCAAGAAGGTTGCTGATCCAGAGAGGTCCTGTGATAAGGAACAGACGGTAGAGGTTGTATCACTGGAGTGTCTGTTCCAGGAGGACTGAGGCGGCACCTGAGCCTTGAAGACCGAGAGCTGTTGTCGACTCCCCACTCCCTTTTATTATTTTCCTCCACTTCCCATCCCCTCTCCCTCAAATTTATTTTTCCTCCTTCTCATTCTTCTCCGTTTCCTTCTATAAGATGGACTTGCCCCAAGAGACTGTGATCCGGATTTTCCTGTTGACCATGATGTTGACCAGAGCAGTCTGTTCCGGCGAGAGTACCATGGAGGTCGATAGAGGTTCTGGAATGGGTTCTGATGATAAAGATGGAGGCGTAGTTTTCCAAGATCAACCTAACCAACAAGCAAAGGCGAGTATCAGAAAACGATCCGATAGCATTGACCATAGAAGGAATTGTGACGGATTGTTAGCTGAGGAAAACTGTATCTGTAGGCTCTGTAACAATGTCATTGAAGATGGGTGCATTAAGAAATGCCAATCCAGTTTTAATATCCATATGGACCGGCATCCATTGAGTGACTATCACTCCTTAGTGGGTAATGTGTTAAACAAAACAGATTGTTGGGTATGCTCTCAAGTACCTCAAGGTCATAGCAAATCAGGGCTAGTACCATTTCCTTTAACGATAGGGAAGGTACTTGAGTTAAATGGTGGGAGACCGGTGGACAGGAGGTTTAATATCTCCAGCCCTCCTAGTTTGAAGCTCCACCAATACCATGTGGATAGGTCCCTATTATGTTTCAACATCTCCAATCCCAGAAAGCCGGGAAATTGGGAAGTGTCATGGAGTAACCACACCATGACCTTTTCGCATAGAGCAGATAGAATGCCTACAGATACAGAGCTTGTACGCCACATAGCCAGTAGAGGAAAATCTTTCCGGTATAGGTACACCTTAGGAAATAGGATTACGAGAGTTGGAGAAGTATCACCAGGATACTGTGCACATATCGTACAACCTGATACGTGTATTAAGCAGATGGAAGAATTAGGGTTAGGAGATTTCACCTGGAAGGTGTGTTATATGGTTATGTCCTTCTCCGTCCCATATGTTCTCCCCGATGATGCATATTTCATATGCGGGAGAAAGGCGTACAAGTGGCTTGCCCCAAACTCTGAAGGATTGTGTTATATTGGAAAAGTATTGCCTGAAGTAATGACTGTAACACATGATAAAATGAAAGACATACATCGTGGTGCCCAAGCTCCTTATACTCACACCCATTACGAGCACGTTGTTAAAAGGCACCTGATAGAGAAGACAGAGCATCCGGCCTCTGATCTGATAAGTGAATCCACCGGGATTCAATTCCTAATCGCGTTAGATTTCACCCGCACCGCTAGAGGAGTGCTAAATTATAAATACATATCGGCGCTCGCAAATTTGTTAGATAATATCACTGAAATGTATGATGACACGTTTAGATATACTGGAAGGGAACTTCAAGCTTATAAAACAGAACTGGTGCAGCATAGAATGGTTCTTAATTACCTCACAGCAGTGACAGGCGGATATTGTGTTACATTGGCAACACAGTACGGCGTGAAGTGTTGCACGTATATCACGAATAGCACCGAGGATCCGGTCGAGGTCATAGACCAAAAGATGGACGATATTCTCCAATTGAAGTGGGAATTTCGCCGAAAACACAATCTCACTCTTGCTGCTGTAGGTAATGAGCTGACTGGTTGGGTGTCATGGTTGAACCCGCGAAATTGGTTCTCCGGTTTGGGAGACTGGGCTCAAGGAGTCATAATGGATGTTGGGAAGTTTCTCCTATGTATCTTAGGTGTTATCATAACGATCGGTTTGATATTTAGATGCGGTCAGGCTTTAATGAGGTGCAATCATCGTACTAAGGTAATGAGTTTGAGGAGTGAGGAAACTGTAATTAACCTGGATTTGATTTATGACCCAATGATAGAAACAATGATGTGATGAAAATGCGATTTCTACGGTCCGTTTCTTTCACCTGTTTTTCTGGTTTTTCTCCAAGATAAAAAGACCCACTTGGACGAGGAAGTTGACGAGACGCTATACAGACAACGGATAGACCAAAGAAGAAGTTTTGACCACTTGAGATATGGACATTTGATGAACTTTGCCATGGATCCCCAGTTTCCCTAGAATTCTTAAACTTACGCTAGCCCAACATTTTTTGTAAATCTAATGGCATTGACAAAGCTTTTTGCTCACACCTAATGGGCAACACAGCGCAAAGAAGACGACTTTCAACTGATACCGAACAAAACTTCAACCGACAGATGTACATTAACCTGACATAGAATACCACCGCATTTACCGTAATTATGTCTTTTCTTCATTTCTACAACCCTCAGGTAATGACACACATAGTATAGGGAATACAGGCACAGATATCAGCAATCACATATTCCCCCATTCATGTATCATCAACTAAAATGTGCTCCCCATTTTGTTCAAAATCCGAAAAGAGCTCGGTAAAGTTTGACAGCCCATCCACAGACCCGTACCACGGGATAAGAAGGAATTCAAATGTATACTTCGCAATACCTCGAAGCTTGATTTACAACACGTACGGCACGATGATACATGACCCCCCAAACATGGACTCATACACACATGCTTCTGCTATCTCACTAGGTCATACCCTCTTCCCACCTACTCCTCTCTCCTCCCTTACCCAACCATGGAAATGAATTAACCCCTGACATATATTTTTCTCCTTTTGAAATGTTTTAGAAGGTGGCAGTTATTATTGACTGCCAAAGGGTGGACTGTCAAAGTCAGAAAAATATCTCTATGCACACTACCATATTTGCACCTCACACAGGTCCGTGCTGCGCATGCGTACGCTCTCCCGTACGTGCGCATACTCACAGTCGCGGGCACCCGCAGGCGCATGGTATGCGTATTTACGGTAGAGTTTATGCGATCGTAGCGTGCGACTCAATCATTACATATTTTCACTAATAATGTATTTTGTAGATCATGGTCCCTTTGATAGATTCTGAAAGTTTGGTTAATATAGAATGTTTATGAACAGAGGAATCCCTCTTTGTTTGATACGAAGGGTCAGACAGGAGTAATACAGTGGTGTTTAGTATCCATCGGAAGAATATTTAATTAGAAATATTCCGGTGTTGGTTTGAAACAGATCAATCGCTCGTGCGAATAGTTATGGACATAAGAAGTTTATGAACATTTACTTTATTTGCACTTTATTACCCATGCGGCGGGAAACCCAGTTTCCCTCCCACCTGAGCAGTTGGAAATAGTCACAGCCCACCTGTATGAATCAACCTATGACCTTTTGTTATAATACGAAGCCGAATTCCTATGTCCAATGAACAATGAGATTGTAGGGACCATTGAATTGTATTGTGTGTGGGGCATAAATAGGCAGGCCGACCGTATCCAGTTCTCTCTCTTCAACGGTTCTCATTGCTGATAATCGGGAGCTGGATATCGAGGCGCATGCGATCGTTCCCCTTGTGCGTAAGTTTTCTCTGTAATCATATTGTCTTACTGTGAGCCATCTCTCTCTCTCTCTCTGTCTCTCTCTCTCTCTCTATCTCTCTCGTATTTTCCTTTAATTGTATTGTATTGTATTTCCTGTGTAGTTTATCTGGTTAGTTGGTTTATGTTATATTGTAGTGTATCATTTGTACTGTGATTCCTTTTGCAAGTATAATAGTTATAATACATATAATAGGTTTTGGACCCTAAGCCCAGGTATCTGTGTATTCTTTATAAGGGTTAAGTATTCTCTGAGCGTCGGTGACGCTCAAGCAGCTTTGTAGTTAATCAGGTTACACCAGGTTGCACTTACACTCTGTCTCTACACTAAGGTATACTGTGTATCACATCGTTAAAGGTATAGATATAAAGGTTTAACGTTGTAAGCGTCTGCACCGCTGGTGATCTCCTCGTGGTCCCGAGCGTACGCTACGCTATAGCGAATCATTACGTTAGTCGGCAGCCAATAGCGTGCCTGCCTGTGATCACTGGGCCGTAAGCGAACGTGACGCTTGAGCGTCTCGACTACGGTTGAGCGATCGCTACACAACTTGCGTACCCTTACGGTACTTCTTACGTAGATAGCGTACAGTGTTCTTAGACCTCTTAAAGTGTTTTATATACGATAAATATTTAGCTTTATCATAATAACGACAAAGAGGTGTATCTTGACAGACGGAAGGATGCTAAAAAAGTGATCAGACGTGCAAAGGCAGAAGTTGAGGAGAAAATGGCCCAGTCAGTAGATAAAGGTGTCAAAACTTTTTTTAAGTATTTAAGTGAAAGGATAAAATCAAATGGAGGAATAATAAGACTTAAGACAGAGAGTGAGCATTTGGTGGAGGGAGACAAGGCAATAGCAGTTCACCTAAATAATTATTTTTGCTCAGTATTTACTACAGAAGGAGAAGGGATGGGGCCACAGTTAAGTTGCAAGTACAGTCATAAAAATAAGGTGGAGGAAAGTGCATTTACAGAGTAGAAGGCCCTAACAGAACTTTCAAAACTAAACGTGGATAAATCAATGGGGCCAGATGGGATACACCCAAAGATACTAAAAGATGTGCTGGTGGCACCATTAACAGAATTATTTAACCAGTCACTAAATACAGGTGCCATTCCAGAGTACTGGAAAAGAGCAAATGTAGTTCCACAAAAGTGGAAGCAAGGAAGAAGCAAGTAACTACAGACCAGTAAGCCTTACATCACTAGTAGGGAAAGTAATGGAAAAACTCTTAAAAGAAAGCGTTGTGGAATATCTTAAATCAAACAACTTACAGGATCCAAAACAGCATGGATTTACTGGTGGGCGATCATGCCAAACAAATCTTATTGACTTTTTTGACTTTGTGACGAAAATAATAGATCAAGGGGGAGTTGTAGATGTAGCATATCTAGACTTAAGTAAGGAATTTGACACGGTCCCACATCGCAAACTGCTAAATGAACTTGAAATCGTGGGGGTGGATCATAAATCAGTTAAATGGATAAGAACCTGGTTGCAGGATAGGAATCAGACATTTGTAGTAAATGGAGTGCAATCTATGGAGGGAAATGTTACCAGTGGAGTACCCCAGGGATCTGTACTTGGTCCAGTTCTTTTTAATATCTTTGTTGGTGACATTGTAAATGGTATTGAAGGGAAAGTATGCCTTTTTGCAGATGATACAAAGATATGCAACAGGGTAGACACACCGGAAGGGGTAAACCAAATGATTGATGACCTAGGTAGGCTTGAGAAATGGTCAAGAAAGTGGCAACTACAGTTTAATGCTCAAAAGTGCAAAATCATGCACTTGGGTCTCAAAAACCCAAAGGCTAAATATAGTATCAAGAGTACTATAATGGAACTACTGAGGAGGAAAGGGATTTAGGAGTCACTATTTCAAGTGAGTTGAAGGCAGGAAAGCAATGCAACAAAGCAACGAGAAAGGCAAGTCAGATGCTTGGTTGCATAGCGAGAGGAATCAGTAGAAGGAAAAAAGAAGTGATAATGCCACTGCATAGGTCATTGGTATAGCCCCATCTGGAATACTGTGTCCAGTTCTGGAGACCATATGTCCAGAAGGATATAAATACATTAGAGGGTGTACAAAGACGGTCAACTAAAATGGTGCATGGCCTACATCACAAAACTTACCCGGAAAGGCTAAAAGATCTTAACATGTATAGTTTGGAGGAGAGAAGGGAAAGGGGGGACATGATAGAATCTTTCAAATATATCAAGGTTCTTCACAAAGTTCAGGAGGGAAACATTCTTCAAAGGAAGAGAAGTATTAGAACTCGAGGACATACATTGAGACTGGAGGGGGGGAGGGTCAGGGGAAATTTAAGGAAAAATTACTTCACAGAAAGGGTAGTGGATAAGTGGAATAGCCTCCCATCAGAGGTGGTAGAGGCTAAGACTGTAGAGCAATTTAAACATGCTTTGGATAGGCATATGAATATCCTTACAAAGAATTAAAATTCAAAAAGGGTTGATATTGGGGGTAATTCCAAGTTGATCGCAGCAGGAATTTTGTTAGCAGTTGGGCAAAACCATGTGCACTGCAGTGGAGGCAGATTTAACATGTGCAGAGAGAGTTAGATTTGGGTGTGGTGTGTTCAATCTGCAATCTAATTTGCAGTGTAAAAATAAAGCAGCCAGTATTTACCCTGCACAGAAACAAAATAACCCACCCAAATCTAACTCTTTTTGCACATGTTATATCTGCCTCCCCTGCAGTGCACATGGTTTTGCCCAACTGCTAACAAAATTCCTGTTGCGATCAACTTGGAATTACCCCCATTGCCTGAAGGATAAAAAAAAGGGGCAGACTAGATGGGCCAAGTAGTTCTTATCTGCCGTCAAATTCTATGTTTCTATGTTTCTATGATTATTCGGAATCTACTTAATTAGAGCAACTGAAGGAATATATGATTCACACTGGTATTTGCATGTTTGAATATATGTGAATGTTTTTACATGATAATCGTTTTAGATTGTCAATTAATAGAAGTTATTTTGATCATCATATCTGTTCATTATATTATTTGTAGAACAGGTTTATAACAATACATATTTGCCCTTTTTCTAGACACCTGCTGCTTCATTTCGTCTTTTGCATTAAAATTGGAGATCACTTTTGAGTTAAATCTGCACCAATGGCAATATTTACTGTCTATTGTTAATCTGAATACCTACTAAGTAACTTAATTACCCCGCAGTGCTGCAAGGGATATATCTGAACTCTGCTATCTTAAATAGGAGTAGCTTATTTGCATGTGAAACCGGGAACGGCTGATTTTCAGAATGATCATGCAGGGCTGGCAATTTACAAAAATACTCAAAATTCCATGCAAGGCAAGGTTCTTCTAGGTAACTATTTACAGAGTGACCTAGTATTGGTTTCAATTTCTAAGGTTCTATGAAATCATTTATTGATGTGATGCCTTCGAAACCTTATAGCATGTACAGTATTTGTGCAGCTACTATAGAAGGTGATCAAAAAGACTATACTTCACACCTTGAATACAGGTGACATATAGGAGCTGCAATGGCTAAAAACATTTCAAGATTCCAAAATATTAGTGCTCACTAGATAATATACACTTTAAAATATACCAAGGGTCAGAACACTTGCCCAGCAATATACTGTACAATGTAAATATATGTGTAACTTGAAGAATGGGCTACAGTTTATCCACTCACAGCGCTGCCAGATGAATAAGTCCTTAAATTAAAATACACTGACACAAGGATTAAAGATGCCCATACACCTAAAGATTTATCTTCCAATCTGGCTGGTTGGAAAGAAAATCAAAATTTTCGTTCCAACCAGCCAGATTGGAAGATAAATCTTTAGGTGTATGGTCACCTTTACGCTTCCTAGAACATAATAGGAGGTTGCCAGGTGAGAAGGAGTGCAATAGATGAAGTGATGGTTCTTAGGTAAAAAAATATATAAAAATAAAACTAACGTTATGTATGTCATCAATGTATATACTGTAGAACATTTAGTGTTGAGGCTGCTCTATGCACTCCACGTAAATAATATATCCCAATCAGTTAGGAGCAATGCATGTAGCAACAGCTCTGCATTTCAAGATTTAGCTCTTCTACATGCTAAGGAAATCTATAGCGTAGTATGGTGGAGATGCTATAAATGTTATTTAAAATTGTTTCTCCACCAAATTGCTATGAATAGTTCCTGAGCATGTATAAGAGATCCTATCATGAAACACGTAGCTGTGGATACATTACTTTTTCTTATTAGAGTCCAGAAGAAGCACAGTTCAGCAGCTCCTGGTGAGGTTAGCTCTACTGGCTTCAATCAGTCTCCTGGCAACCAGTCAGTTGTGCACACCAGGAGTCATTGTGCTGAGCTGTGTTACTGACTCATCAGTGCTGCAACTGAGTTCGGAGCCTTGATTGGCTGTTCAGCCTTTTTAGGAATTTATTTTTGACACTCCTTTGTGGATTGTAATCAATATGATTCTGTTAGTCCTGGTGATTACTTGGATATCTGCTCTATGCTGCTCAGTGGAGCTCATTTACTTGTGCCATCTTGAAGATTTGTCAGCATGTCTCCACAGTTCAGCTAACCTATTCTATGCTGAATACCTGTTATCTGTCAGCATTTCTTCACTGTGCAAAATACCTGTGCTATTTGAAATTTTTGCCAGCATATCTTTACAGTGTATCTAATCTGTTCTATTCAGAAAAACTGTCAGCATTTCTCTACTGTGCAAACGTACTGTTATATTTTGAATATTTGTACGGCATATCTATGCATTGCAATTATCTGGGCTGTTTAGAAAACCTTCTAGCATACTCCAGTGTAAAATTACCAGTGCTATTCTGAAGATCTGTTTAGCTGTTTTCGATATTATATTCTAATCATTCCTATGTTGTTGGCATATTCAGCTAGTGCATTTAGTTCTTCAGTTAAATGGTACAGGTAGCTATTGCTAATAGTTTATCATGCCATTCAGTCTATCTGAAGTGTCCTGGTCCCTTTAAATATAAACTACAGCTCATTAATTTCAATACACCACCCGAATCATCAATTTTTCAAGAAGTAATGAACCAAAGAAGCTAGTTTGTGATGAATATATATTTATTTTGGCACATAAACATGTTTTGTAACCATACAGATAGTTTACAAATAAATTGAGTTTTGATTTCCTTAAACTTTTCTCACATCAAAGTATCCAGCCGGCAATCACAGCAGTGCAAATGTGGGGCATTCTGTTGGTCACCTTGTCTACAGTTTCAGCTCCGATTGCAGCCCACTTGTAGCAACTTCCAAATGTTATTTTGCACATCTCAAACACACCTGTCCAGATGATCCCAAAGACATTCAATCGGATTGCATTCAGGACTCTGGGGTGGCCAAACCATGTTCTACAGCACCTGTTGTTGATATTTTGACTGAACATACTTTTTGCAAAGACAGGAGGTATGTTTTGGGTCGTTATCTTGCTGTAGCGTGAATCCACGACCAATAAGGTGGGTGAGTGCCTGAAGGGATGGCATGGTGCACCAGGATGTTGTGGTAACATTTAAAGTCCATGATTTCATCAATTTCTACCAACCACACCACTTTCGAAACTTCCAAAGACCATAATGGAACCTCCTTCATGCTTGACTGTGGGCTGAATGCAAGCAGAAAGCATGAGCTTGCCTGTTACACGGCGATCGAACTTGTGCCTCTTGGACTCAAATACTTAAAACTTCGATTCGTCTGAGGAAAATACCTTCTGCCACTGAGTAGTGGTCCAGCTCCTATACTTTTAGTCCACAATAGGGTCTTGTTTTTATTCATGGACCCAAGCAATGGTTTCAAGCTGCAACATATCCCTTTTTGGAAGCTGTCCCATTTGGAGATTGTAGAAATTTGTCCTCCTGTTTCGTGGTCATTCGAGATTGTCCAGGCCGTGGGCAATCATGTACACTGTTGTTTACAGTGTATCTCTTGAGAGTACACTGCATACCACCAAGAGAAACCTTCTCCAGGCAAGTAATTTCATGCAAATGATGCCCTGCATTTCTCAAAGCGACTATGGAAGTTCGCTTTTCGATTGATAACTCTTTATTGGGAGCCAGCTACGAGACCAAGTGTTCACGTTATCACAATACAAGGTTAACACCGGAATTCTTCCACTGTGTATGTGTTGATAAATTGGTATCAAAATAGCATTGGACATGTACAGTATTTGATATCACTACAAGCACTTCCTGACCTTACGTGTGTAATTTGCTTATTTTCAGGGATCAGACATTATTCGACTTTTGTGCACATCGCAGCCGCGCACCTGATATTAGGGGATGTAGCCTCGTTGTTAGGGTGTGTGGCTTTACGAAGAATGGTGCACCTGTGAGTTGCAGCAGATGACCTCATTTCTGTGCAAAACACACATATCAAGCTAATCCTTTACAGAGAAATCAACAAATCTGGGAGTGTATTGAAATTACTGGGCTGTAGTGTAAGTAGAGTTAAAGTCCTGGTGACAGCCAAGTACCAGTGAACAATGGTAGTGCCGGGAACGGGTGAAGTACTTGGGTAGTTGGTTTTGCAGGCTTCAGGATTACGGTAGGCAATCATAATATTTTCCTGATTGATTTACTACTAACGCTACTAAAGATGGCTCCTATTCCACACTGCTATGCCTGTTTGCTGAATCTAAAGTAGAGATTCTTTCTAGAACAGATTACTATATGTAAAAAACTTTGTCCCTGATCGATTGGATTACATGCAAGGTGTGGTGAGTAGCAGTCATGATAGTAAACGCTCGAAGGGGTCCACATACCAAGCACTGGAGAAGGGGTTTATCGCTTCTTCCTGCTATTATTCATAAGGGTTACCACTAAAAAATCATTGGTTTCTTATCCATTCCATTCATATTCAGAGTTTAGCTTGTTACAGGGACTTGGGTGGGTTGCAATTTACCAAAGTAATATTTTTGCAGTTTGAAAGAAAAACACAATGCCATCTCAGGATGGCGTTATGCAGACTCCATACTGAATTCCACACACTGGGAGAAGTATTGCACATGCGCCACTATCTGACTTTCACATGCGCAGTACAGATTACAACTGTTTGACTGGTTTTCACAGTCTGAGTTGCATGCACCTGCCCAGTATGGAGAGTAGAGCATTTTTTGGGGGGGCCTGTGCATTGCTATTTCGACATTTACAAATACAAAGAAGCCTTTCTACAGAGCATTGTATAGCAGCACAGCCGAGTTCCCCCCCCCCCCCTCTGCTTGTTGCACCGCTGGGCTGCGCTGCTATACAGGCACGACCAGCAGTAGTGGGCAGAGAGGAAGGGTGTCCCCAACTTCCCTGGTGCAGCCCCCCCTGTGCTGAGCATGCACTGCTACAAATAGTGGTTTATTCAGTTTGTTTGAAGGTGTGTATGGTCACGCCTTCCGTATTTGGCCAGTACCCGTGCCCGGCAGAGCACTTGACGCCCCTGCATGCACAGTATGCAGATATCTGCAAGATCCTTTTCCACATGCACCTGACTCCACCGCACAAGCAGATCACAAGCACACTAGGGAATGCAGCCCTTTTCCAATGTCTGCAAAATGTAATAAAAGGTGAATACTGCAGTTGACCGGCATCAGGTTTCATGAACTTATGCCTTGGTTTGCCTGGCCTGACCTTCTAATATACACCAATTTTTTTTTTTACTCACTGCTTTTCCTTTTCAGTTATATTTTAATACATCGGCTAAATATAGTTCACCGCAAGAGTATAAAACAAGTTTGAAACATTAAAGAACAACACTTAAAGTTTCAACATCTAAAGCAGTCGTTATCAAATTCATTATGTTGCTCGCTCAGATTTTGATGGTTTATATTTACGTAATGGTGAAAAGGAACAAAATGGAGAAAAAAAAAGGCACTAAATGGATACATTATTCCAAATCTTGCAGTAGTTAGCAAAGTCATTTAACTGGAAAAAAAAAATGTCTTTTCAGAATACTAAAATGCTTATTTTTCTGCTCTTTATGAAGATACCTTTCATCATATGAACAATTTATCTTCCCATGATGTTAATCAGCATATATGAGCATGGAGCTTTAAAAACAATCATTGCATTTTGCAGCCATACAATGTTCCTGCATTCGCTGACAATTTGCACCATGCTAGCTAAGATGCTTTTTAACAATTTTCTTTTTTTTTGGTTCTCTTCTAGAGCAGCAGGTAGCTAGTGATTGACCAGCATCTTGCAAGTTCCCAAATTATGATTTGCAAAGTAGTTTTTCCATCTGTAATTTGAATAACAATTTTTAAAGTGGTACGGCTTAACGGAGCGGTTTCTTTGCTTTTTTTTTTTTCTTCTGTGCTGTTTAATTTCTCTACCAAAGGGAAAATAGTAGAGTATTTCTTTCGGCAGGTCAGTGTGTAGAATTTAAAATAAACAGTGTTTGTTAAAATTAAGTTTTCCACTATTATCGATGCTGACGTATTAGACAGAACTAATAATACATGAAGGAGGATTCTAAACCTATAATTAGCTTTGTGACACAAATTTACGGTTTATGATTAATTACTGCAACTATATTCCTAATGTTCACTGTTTGACATGGGCAGTGCCGAATTAAGGGTGATGGGTGCCCAGAGACAGCAAAGTTGTGGGGGACCCACTATTACACCCCTGAGCACACCCCTGACACACACACACACACACACACACACACACACACACACACACACACACACACACACACACACACACACACACACACACACACACCTCCTCCTTCAATTTACCCTGTTCCATCTCTATCTAGCCTCAACTTCTTCTGTCTACTCCCTACCATCCTCTTTTTACCCCATACAGCCTTCTGTTTATTCCTTCCTATCTGTACTTACCCACATAGTCCTCTACCCACCCCCTCTTGTACTTACCCACACAGTCTTCTATATACCTACATCATCTCCTCTTTCCTCCATACACTTCCCTCCAGTCAGTGTCCACAGTCTCCTTCTTACACAGCAGTGAGCTTGCATTGTCTACCAAACCCAAAAGCCCCCCAGACCTGTAGCTCTGCCTCCTTTCCTGGTGCCCCAGGTGCTGCTTCTCTGCTGGTTCTGCCCCCGCCACTGGTTTGCTGTCTCCTCCCCTATGACAACAGGGCATGACCTGAGAAAGACGGAGAAACGGAACTGAGATGTGGAAAGGAGGATGGAACTCCTACTCCCAGGATTACCCTCTGCTTCTTCCTTCTTACCTCCATGCCCTGAGCCTCCTGGAGACGCGTTGCACATGTGCAGGCAGGACTCTGATTCAAACCACTGTATATTGGGGCCTCTAATGTGTGGGGGCCCCGGGACGACCGCTCCTGTCACCCCTGCTTTAATCCGGCCAGCACACGTGACTTAATTAGTACCTCAGAGTTTATGATTTAAGCATCTGTGTTCAAGCATGGATATAACAAAAACCTGGACCTTTAGTGTGTCTTGGGGATCGAGGTTGGGAAACACTGTAAGTGTCCCCAGTTTTGAAATGGGCAGGGAAAGGAAAAAACTGTAGAGGATGAGGTCATCCTAAAGCTCACAGCAGCACAGTTGTTTTCAGAGAATGAAGATGCTGACCTTGTTGGTTTACCGTTGCGGACCGATTGCTAAAACCACTGTAATAGAACAGATCGCGTCAGCAGCATGTCATTGGTATTAGTATAGATGGGAGGGATTCAGTCGCAATCTGAAAGCAGCCCCTGATTGCTCTCTTTACTGGTTTGCAATCTGCACCAGAGGTCAAGCATCTGCAAGTTATCCACCTCCAATCATGTGATGGGGTCACTATGGTATGCGACACTCAGCACATGGGGTTGTAAGCACACTGGATCTCAGTTGGCATGGCTAAGGTGCAGAAACAAATGTAATGATGGCGTCTCTAACTGCAAACAATTAAACAGCGCTGCAATAAGACACTTTGGTAAGACACAATTCACTACTATTAATCAAAATACACCACTTCAAAGATGGCATCCAAATCTACCTCTCCACCCCTGACCTCGCATTGTCTTTCACATCCCCCATGTCTGATTTCCTCTCTGCCATTTTCACCCGTACTTCCCAATGCTGCCTCAATTTGAATATGTCTAAACCTGAGCTCATTATAATTAGCCATTGCAATAGTTGCTCTCCCCTGTTCCCCAGGACTTGATGTCATCATTGACTTCTTTTGTAGCATCAGCTGCACACATTCAGTCCCTCTCACAGTTCTGCTGTCTCCTCCTCCACATCACAGCCAAAATTCACCCCTTTCAGCTATCAAAATCACAACCCTTTGTCAATTCGCTCATTATCTCCACTGGGACTTGGGTCCTGATAGGTCAGTCCAGCCTGACAGCCTGGCTATGCAGCTCCTCCTTCTGGCGACTGCCTGTCCGGCATGCAGAAAGACAGGGCTGCAGCAAGCACAGTGCATGAGGACACATACTGTAGGTATGTTCTGTTTTCCCGACTGTGCGGCACTGCAAAACTCTGTGGCGCCTTAAAGAAAACAATACCAATATTATAATTATAGTAATAATAATAATGCTGGGTAATTATGAATGATTCTGTTACGCAGTCCGTGTCAGCGCAGAATGATATCGTAAGAGCATTTGTCTAAACATAACTGTTCTTTCTTGTGATAATAAAGCACAAATATTATTATGATTTACATCTGTATTATTGGGATTTTGACAATGTTCAAGAAGTTAATTTTAATAGCAAAGTAGCATGTCACATTCTTGCCAAAAAGCAAGAAGCAAGTTTTACTTTTGAAATAACAACATTTTGTCAAATGAAACAGACAGCCAAATATCAACGACATAAGACAGAGCTAGATCTGGCTGTGATTTCAGACCGAGTCACCTTTCCTCAGTTTGAATATGAGGTTATATGATACATTAGTCTAATATTTACTGTTAGAAAAAATACAGTGCATTTTAAGGTTGAAGAATCACTCACAATAAAATGGTTGTTGGGAACACATCACAACGTAGACTTGTCACTGCCTATTTATAAAACATTCTAATCATATAAAACATTTATAATCAATCTGTGATGAAGATGTGTTTTTTATCGTGACAATTGAAAAAAAAATCTGTAATTATTTATTTTATTATTTATTAAGTTTCTTTTACAGCGCAGCAAATTCCATTGCGCTTTACAATTGGACACAATGATAAAACAAAATTGGGTAATAAACAGTCATAGAGGTAGGAAGGCCCTGCTCGCAAGCTTACAATCTATAGGGAAATAGACATTGATACACAAGGATAGGTGCTATCTATTGCATAGTTGTCCACCAGATTGCAAAGGTTCTTGGTGGGTTGCATGATATCACATCACAGCAATGATGAACCAGGGTCAGAAGGAATGGAAAGTGAAGAAAGAGAAAATATGTGGAGGATATGTGCGGGCTGTAAAGTGAGGATATAATCGGATAGTAAAGTTTATGAAGGTTGAGTGAGTGGTTCTGGAATGTGATAAGCTAGCCTGAAGAGGTGAGTTTTCAGGGAACGTTTGAAGGTTTGGAGACTAGAGGAGAGTCTTATTGTGCGTGGTAGGGCATTCCACAGAGTGGGTACAGCCCGAAGAAAGTCCTGCCGTTGTGAATAGGAGTGAATAATGAGTGTGGATGAGAGACGTAGTTCTTGTGAAGAGCGGAGAAGTCAGGATGGGAGATATTTTGAGATGACCAAAGAGATGTACATTGATGTAGTATGGATGATTACCACAATTTATCCCAAAAGCCTTTTTTTTGTTTATTTTATATCTCCTGTTATCACCACCCTGAGATGTATCACTGAGATGCATGTTAAATACTTAGGTTTTACCCATGTACAGCTAAAGAGAAAGATGGCAAATGTTACCATTTGAAGTATAAGGATTTTGCACCACACTTGCCTACTTTTGAAAAAGTTTTTCAGGGAGATTGTGAAGCAACACGTATGATCGCGGTGTTAAAGTGGATCTATAGTGATGCATCTGAGCATTGTTGTTTAGTAAGATCTACTTGCTGATGAAAAGACACTGATACATTTACGGGTTTGTTCATGAATTGTGTTCTGCTCAGATGTGGTTCCATATACTGTATGTGGTTAAGATAAACCTTATTTGAAAATTCATGTAGCCATAGGGATCGTTGTGATAACCAATGCAGGGAAATGGCACTGATGATCTTATTCAATTATATAGCTCTGATTTATTATTTTTCCAAGTATATAACAGCTATGTATAATGTGAGTAAGATGCAATCAGGGAGTTTGCTAGACACTTCAGGGAGACAGGGAGATTGCTACTATTTCAGGGAGTCTTCCTGACATTCAGGGAGAGTTGGCAAGTATGTTTTGCACCTTTGATAGTGTGTGTTAGTTGGTGGTCCATTGTTCTTTCTGTCACCATGTCATTGCACTGTAATGTTTCTGACAGTGCAGTTATGGTGGTGGAGCTGATACGTTGCTGTCACTTATATACTGAGTAACTGATGGTGTGTACATTTATATATTCAGAATTCAGTGGAATATGGCATTTATTGCACTAATCTAAGTAGGGTATATCATGGAAGCCATCATACTAGGAGCAGCTTTAGTGCTGCCTTAAGAGGCTCAAGTCTCTTGTCAAAGATATAATGATATTACTTCCTCTTCTGCCTATGAACCTATGAACATTGCTAGTTGCTGATAGCATTCATTTAGTCTATTCATAATTCAGCCATTCTCTCAATAACCACATACCCCGAGTACTATGTTTCTACTGACCAATTGCACAGATTAACAATCAAACCTTCCTTTTGTAGGGCGTTCAATACTGCTCCAACTTTTTCTATAACTATGTCTGTCTTTATTGAAGAGGGCGATATCAATGTCATATGAACACGCAGCAGTCTATTTGAGTTGCAAACATAAAATCTTATTCATAAGCTTCTGAAAGCTAATTGAAGCAACTTGGAATAAGCCTAGAACATCAGCAGTTTAGGGTTTTTAGTTAGCTGTAAAGTACTGATTTTCCTTGGCTTTCCTAGTCCCCCCCCCCATAACAATAGGTCAACTAGTCACCATTAAGAATAAGATAACTATCAAATATTTAGCATATGATTTACTTTACAAAAATCATTACAAAATCTTGAATTGTCATCTGGTTTTGGTACTGTAGTTAAGACACTTGGACAAACCATTCACTGTTTCGAAAATTAAAAAACAAAAACTAAAGCAGCACTGAATTGTACAATTGCACATTTTAAAAAGTTTAGGCCCATACACACGGTGAGACTCGGGCTATGCCCGATTCTCACTATGCTACAGGGGCTAGGTCGGCATCGCAAGCACATAATGAGTGTGCTTGCGATACTGACTACGTGCGATTTTGGCTAAGTGTCAGTTTTGACTTTCTCTTCTATGGAAATAGTCAAAATTGACTTGCCTGCACAGTCTATCTAGGCTTGCGATGCCGACCGCGTGGGGCCGCGCATCGGCATCGAATCGGGATCGCAAGGTGACTTTCACTTTGCGATCTGCACTAACTTTTCTTACGATTTTGACTATATAGTCAAAATCGTAAGAAAATATCTCACCGTGTGTACACACCATTACAGTAAGAAATAAACAGATTTCTGATGTACTAGCTTGGTAAATCACAAACACCACCCAGTACAGCTATATTTTTTTCTCTTTTCATTTGTGAATAATGGGGATATAGAAATGTCCTCATAAAGCTGCAGCAGGTTGACTCTGTGGTACAGTTAAGAAGGTGAATTCTATTTGTAGCCTTGCAGAGTGATTCTCTTTATGCATGCAGGTGTCAGTCCTGCTTGGGCAACAATTTCTGCCTACAGCTTCTAGCACTCATTGGCTGCCTTCTAGTTGAGATCACATGTTTTTTGAGCTTCAGAGATAAAAAAAAATGAGAGATAATTGATTTTAACACATTCTCCATGGTCTTTCTTACCGTTTGTGGTGGGGAATCAATAAATAGATCACTAGAACAACCTAATTCCTACAAATTATTATTTTTGTAGAGTTTTTCATGACACTATGGTCCTAGAATGAGTAAAAGCCATCAATAAGTGAACTTATGTGGTAGACACCATTGTTCAAGTCTAAGCTTACAGTAGCCTGTTACCTACTCACTGAAGAAGCAGCCATTAAGGGGGCTGAACCAATATTAATGAGAAGCAATATTTTAATGTTTACAAGTGATTTCAATGTGGTGTGAGGCACTTTGAATAAGGTTAGGAAAGCAACCATCAAACAGATCAGACCTGTGGCCTCATGCATCAGTGATCTCACAAGTTCCTAGTGAATAGTGCCTCATTTCAATGCTTTTCAGCAGCGTTCTAATTACGTTTTTAACTCTTTCATTCCTAATTACTTATTTATGAGTAAATACCATTGGATGCCTTTTATGGTTTTGGTGGCAATCTCTGTTTCAGCATTTCAAGTTTCCAGTATAAGTGAAAACCTACATTTTGGGACATTTGTACATTTTCCCATGGGAACCACAAGCGTAGTGTGTAATGGAATGAAGTGATGAAATTACATAGCAAGAAGCAGATATATTTAATAGGTGCACACATGTAACCTCACGTTACAAATGTCTGTTTCCTGTTGTTGATATTTGGCTGTCCTTTTCATTTACAAAACATTGTTATTTCAAATGTTAAAGTAGTTTCTTGCCTTTTGTCAAGTTTGTGACATATGTATAAATCATGGTAATATTTGAATTGCATTAAAATACATGTGCACTGGGAACAGCTCTAATCACAGGCTGAAGAGGAAACTGAAACTATTTGAAAAATTATAAAAGGTAAACATAAAGAACAGATATTCTCCAACCTAGAATAAATATTCCTGTATCTGTTTTGTTTCAAATTGGTGGTGCGGCCGTTATTCCTGAATATGTAATTCGAGAGCATCATAAAAAAGTATTTGCTGAGTATTAATATTTGTTCAACATATGCAATGTTTAAAAAAAAAAAACTAATATTACATTTGCAATGCAAGAAACTGCAATCAGTGCCACCATGTTCCTTCTGGTATCCGGACAAAAGGTCGACACCACTTAGGTAGACACCAATTGGTCGACACACCTTAGGTCGACACCTGAAATACATCAACATGAACAAGGTCGACATGGAAAAAGGTTGAGTTTTTCACATTTATTTAAATTTTTTGAATTTTTTCATTCTTGACGATCCACGTGGCTTACAATTGGGAATGCTAACCTGTTTCGAGCGCAGTGGTAGCGGAGCGAGGCACCTTGCCGAAGTTTGCTCGCCATGCGAGGGGACACGGTGCACTAATTGGGGTTTTCGGTCAGTTTACAGAGAAAACGACACACAAAAAACAGAAAACGCATGTCAACCTTTTCCCATGTCAACCTTGTTCATATCGACCTTTTTGTCCATGTCGACATATTTCAGGTGTCGATCAATTGGTGTCGACCTAAGTGGTGCCGACCTAATTGCTGTTGACCTTGAGTCCCAGACTCATTCCTACTAACAGTTTAGATATTTAAACTTCTGATACAAAGTATACAAAACTCTTCATAGGAAGGCAAAACAAATCTCCCATTGTGACACTTGCCAAAAAAGCCTCTGACCCTCATAATAACCATTTAAAAATGTCCTTGGAAAAATCCCCATCATAGTGATCTCTTCCAAATGTATCTACAGATAACATTTCATGTAACAAAGGCACCCAATCAATTATTTTTAATCATGCAATCAGTTCAATCAATCAATCAATCAATCAATCAATCATTATTATTACTTCATGTGGTGAGCAAATCCACGTCTTAACATCCCTTAGAAGAAAGAATCACTTTCTTTGCTGATGATGAAACCTTTCTTTCATTCTCAACCCTTTTGTTATCTGTTTGGCCCAATGTAAGAAAAGTTTATTTACCATATTTTTGTATTTTACCACTTGCCTGGCATGGTGGCATCAGATGTGACCATGCCTGCAAATGCTCTATCTGACCTGGTGGCACAGGATGCCACCAGTCAGATAGAGAGTGTTAGCAGCGACAGGGAAGAGAAACTTCCCTCCGCTGCTGCTGCTGTCAGAGGGACCGGAAGGTCCCTCTGCCTCCCTGCATTCTCCCCCTGTGTCTGCTGCAGATCACTACTGATCGGTCAGCACGGCAGGATCCCCCCCCCCCCCTCCAGCGGCTGCAGACAATGGCAGCCGCTGGGGAGTGTAAATAAACCCTCCCTAGCTGCCCCCAGACCCCCCCAGCATACCTTGAGGCTGTCCCGGCTTTCAAAATGAAAGCCGCGATGGTCGCGATGTTCCCGATGGTCGCGATGTTCCCGATCGATGTTTGTGGGGAAATATTTTTTCCCCTTATTTTAACTAAAATCATTTGGTATAGGGTTAAATTCATGTTCTTCACCTAATTCACTCATAAAACCCCCCCAACAATTTCAGAGCGTTTTTTTGCTAAATAAATCGTCGGTTAAGTGGTTAAGGTACTCTGGGCTTGATGTATCAAGAGAGATAAAGTGGAGAGAGAGTAAGTACCAGCCAATCATAGTCTAACTGAATTTTATCAGGTTGTGTTTGAAAAATGACAGTTGGAAACTGATTGGTTGATACTTTATTTCTCTCCAGGGCTTGAAACATCTTCTCCATTGTTACCAATGTACACCATTCTAGTTTTTCTAACCTATCTCAGTAATTTAAACCATCCATTACCTTCCTTAATAATATTGCTGATCTCTGAACACTTACAAAATCCCATACTATATGTCTTTAATACTATAATATGGCCAAAACTGTACCCTGTATTTGAGATGTGGTGTTTGGACCATCTATAAGATTTTTAACAATAATATTGACAATAACAGGATAGATCAATGTGGTGATACACTACCGTTAATCAATTAATCACTAATCTTCCACTTTTTAAATAGTTCCCATCCCATGTAAATAGTGTTTCCCATAGACCTAGTATTTTCATCCTATGTACGAGTCCAGAACTATATCAAGTGCTCTTCTGAAACTGAAATATATCACACCAGTTGCACTATAAATATCATTTGAAACGTACCGTACCTCCTCATAAATATAGAAATATTTTTGTTAGAGGTGACTGTTATCCCATACCGATACTGTGCTATCAAAATATTTTCTACAATGTGTTTCAGGATCACATCCTTAAGAGTCCCTTCAATTAAGTTACCCATAATTAGGTCTGGCTTACTGATCTATCATGCTCTTGGTCCAATGATATTACCTTAATAAGATGTGAGGTGAAATGTAATAGTCTGCGAGTTGCAGGCTTTGCGGGACTTTGTGCGAGTCTGCCCGTATTTTTAAAGCGCCAATTATTTACACAGCAAAACCAGCCTGGTTTTCCAGTGTGAATGATCGCTGCTTTAAAAATATGGGCAGATTCGCACAAAGTCTTGCACAGCCTGTAACTCGCAGACTATTACATTTCACCCTTGGTCCACATCAGCTTTCTGACTGACGTATGGTGCTGGGCCAGTTGTGGCGCAGTCTATACATTCACAGATATAGTGGTCCATCAATTACTTAACTTTGTTCCATAAGCACACATGGGTGAATGACATCTGGAACCGGTGCTTTAACTGTCTTAAGGGTAGATTTATTAAAGCTTGGAGAGAGAGAACCTGGAGAGAGAAAAAGTTGTAACCAATCAGCTCCTAGCTGTCATGTCACAGGCTGTGTATGAAAAAGGACAGGAGCTGATTGGTTGGTCCTTTATCTCTCTCCATTTTATCTCTTTTCCTGTTTTACAAATATACTCATTAATCTTGTTCAGCCATAGCGGCAAGTCTTTTTGTGTTAAACAAGTAAAATGTAGTAGCGCACATGGTGAACACAACAAAGTTCTATGCATTTTATCCTTTCCGAGTATAGACACAAAGGAAACAGAGTTAATATATGAGATTTCTCTTCTCTATTACAGTTATTTGCCTGGTACACACTATGTATACAATTCTCTAATGTCATTCGGAAAAGTCACAAAGTTGAGGAATTTTATCAACAAAGACTTCATATCCATTGAGAGCAAAGGTCAAGCAGAAGATCAACGTAAGTCTTCTCCTCTCTACCTTTCTGAGATTGGCAGAAGGCTCCCCAATCTCAGACTGAACCCACACACCTTGTTCTCCTTGGCACATTCCCACCAAGCTCTTTCGAGTTCTGTAAATGTCAAGTCATTCCCGTGCTGCAACTATGATCCCTCTATTTTTGGTTGACACAGTAGTCACCGTAGAAGTCTACAGAGAATGCAATATTGCCAAATTCATCAATGTCTGAAAAGCTTTTCTTCTCAGAGCTTGCCGCCTGATATCTGATGTATCTGCATGTAAATCATGATACTTTGCCCCAATGGATAATTTCTTATTGCTGTTTATCTGGGGTAAAATGAGGCCAGCGATAAGTCAGCACCTGAAACCCACCTACAGCGAGGCTGTAGAATGTGGACTCTTTACTAGGCAATGTCTTTACTGAGTTACTGTAAATGTACATCAGGGTGTCTCACTGAACAAGTCCTAGAGTAGTTCTATCATTTAGATTCCTGGAAACAGGCTGAAGGCTAAGTGAAATAAGTTTTTAAATATGTTATGCAAAATTTTTGTCTTTAAGCTCTAATCATGGACTATAAATTCTGCAATATACAAATGTACAGTATGTATGAATACATTGCAGAATGGAAAAGCAAATACAGAACTTGAATATTTAATTTCTTTGACTTCTTCTGGAAATTGCTTAAATTCTCACTGCAACTTGGCTTATTTGAAGTGTACAGTAGGTAATAGGTCCACTTAACATATACAGGTTGAGACTCCCATATCTGAAATACTTGGTAAATGAAGTATTTGGGATTTTGTTTTGTTTTTTCCATATTTTGGAATATTTGCATACCATAATGAAATATCTTGGGTGATGGGACCCAAGTCTTAACACAAAATGCATTTATGTTTCATGTACACTTTATACACACAGCCTGAAGGCAATTTTATACAATATTTGCGAATCAAACAAAGTTTGTGTGCAGTGAACCATCAGAAAGCAAATGTGTCACTATCTCTGTTGCACTAAAACAAATTCAGAATATTTGGGATATGGGAGATTCAAACTCTAGTATGAAAAATAACTTTACATATATACACACCGTATTTGTGAATGGTACAATATGTCTGTTCATACATTGATATATTATATCAGATGATTGTATTTTAAATGTAAAAATATTATCCCAAATAAGCATAGGCAAGGCAGATTTAAGTCGATTATGAATCATCTAATTACTTTCAATTGCAGCTTCCACCCTTTTTGAAGCCCAGCATCTCCTGAATGCCCCTGTCTCCTACCCCCATCTCTTTTGTCGCTAATACCTATACAGCATTCATGGACTTGACTTGATAGCTCTTCGTTGTTCAGTTGCACTGTCTTTCATTACATTTTGGGATGCTAATATGCTTGGGATTCAAACCTGTTGCCTATGACATTGCAGTCGGACACTTTATTCATTGAGCTACTGTGGCTGCAAGGGATTGGTTAAGTGGCTGCACACTGTATGGATCATGCGGGATTATGGTGCTGGTTATTTTTTTTTACAGAGGGACAGGTAGCTTCATATAGTTATAAATCTCATAGTTTTTATGAGTGATAAAGTGGCTCGGTGGGAGGGAAGTTTGGCTGGGATGCAGCAGGCTATGAGTTTGAGTCCTGGGTGTGGCAGTATATTGAAATGTGTTATTTAATGAGGGGTATTGTGGCTGAATGGCGGCGAGGTCTCGGGTTGAGTGGATGAATGTGGTATAAAGAGGATTTGTTACCAAATCCATTTTCCTGCAGTGTTCTATAAATGTATGTGCATAAGATATATATATATATATACAGCAGTGTAGAATGGCACTCTAGGTTCAGTTATGCAACTGCCGGGGTGCCCTCCAATTTATCCAGATATAGGTTCAGTGTCCATGTATACAGACCAGGCGGCACTCCATCGGACTTAAACAGGTGGAGACAAATTTATTGTGCAGAAGGCTTCTGCACAATAAATTTGTCTCCACCTGTTTAAGTCCGATGGAGTGCCGCCTGGTCTGTATACATGGACACTGAACCTATATATATATATATATATATATATATATATGTGTGCGTGTGTGGGAAGGGGCATCATAGCATGGGCTTTCTCAGGGATCAGTTTTTACATGTCTCTTCTCCGCGACGAGGCGTGCTCCTCATGTTCCTGTTGGAAAAATGGGGAGGGGGAGTGCCAATTCTGTTTCTGGCACAGGGCACCGAAAAGTCTAGTAACGGCTCTGTTTAGTGCACATATATATATATACAGGTTGAGTATCCCTTATCCAAAATGCTTGGGACCAGAGGTATTTTGGATATGGGATTTTTCCGTATTTTGGAATAATTGCATACCATAACGAGATATTATGGTGATGGGACCTAAATCTAAGCACAGAATGCATTTATGTTTCATATACACCTTATACACACAGCCTGAAGGTCATTTTAGCCAATATTTTTTATAACTTTGTCCATTAAACAAAGTGTGTGTACATTCACACAATTCATTTATGTTTCATATACACCTTATACACACAGCCTGAAGGTCATTTAATACAATATTTTTAATAACTTTGTGTATTAAACAAAGTTTGTGTACATTGAGCCATCAAAAAACAAAGGTTTCACTATCTCACTCTCACTCAAAAAAGTCCGTATTTCGGAATATTCCGTATTTCGGAATATTTGGATATGGGATACTCAACCTGTATATTTTTAAATGATGCATTCATCAGGTAACTTGTTAATACAGGTTGAGTATCCCTTATCCAAAATGCTTGGGACCGGAAGAATTTTGGATATCGGATTTTTCCGTATTTTGGAATAATTGCATACCATAATGAGTTATCACGGCGATGGGACCCAAGTCTAAGCACATAATGCATTTATGTTTCATATACACCTTATACACACAGCCTGAAGGTAATTTTAGCCAATATTTTGAATAACTTTGTGCATTAAACAAAGTGTGTGTACATTCACACAATTCATTTATGTTTCATATACCCCTTGTACACACAGCCTGAAGGTCATTTAATACAATATTTTTAATAACTTTGTGTATTAAACAAAGTTTGTGTACATTGAGCTATCAGAAAACAAAGGTTTCACTATCTCACTCTCACTAAAAAAAATTCGTAATTCGGAATATTCCGTATTTCGGAATATTTGGATATGGGATACTCAACCTGTATTGTTTCAGCTCTGCAAACATTTCATTTCTTCTCAACATTTATGTCAATGTTGTCATATTTATAACTGAATTAAATATGACTAAGTAGGGGGTTGTGTTATGGAAACGACGACATCTTCTCTTTCCACACTGATTTGCAGAATTTTCGTTATTTAGAAGTTCTTGCGGTAATACAAGTAGAATTTTTGTCTGTTTTTACAAAAAATACAGCTTTTTAAATAAGAGCTAAAAAGAAGTAAACGGATGCTAAAGAAGCACTGTTATGTATCAAATTCCGGCCCTTTTAATAAAAAATAGTACACCTTATTACAGCAAAATGTAAGGTCACACAAAAATACCACAAAAAAGTTACTGTAACTACTAACTTTAATTAGACATCCATCGCAGCGCAAATAAAAGCTATAGCCGAAGATGAAATTATCTTAACTTGACAAGGTTAATCAATTACTGAAGCCTGGATTCATTTGTCCCATTAAAATGTATGAGGTCGGTATTATTAAATCCACTAATGGGATAGATCCCCCGAATGATTAAGGCTTTCCTTTTTTATCAGTCAACGTTGCGTTAACCTAGACTGACAGCTAGGAAATAGTCTGCCTGGCTCTCTCAATACGCCTTCATTTGCACTCCCTATTTTCCATCATAGTTTTCTTTCTTCTCTGAAGCTTCCACCATCTCATACTGTTTTGTTGGCTGATGAGGTGCTGTTTCACCTTCTTCAATGTGGCTTGATCTCTGATTTCCTGTGAAGCACAATGAATGTTACATTAGACTGTTCAAAGTCAGTTGGTGCACCATCTGTTACCAGGATCGAAAACACTGAGTAGCAGACGTCAACAGTAAGGAAACAGCTACACGATTTTCATCAGAATATTCATATTCACACAATGGCTGAGATACAGACGACAGAGAAAGCTTATTTTTTTCACAGTACACTTGTGCATGTGGCAAGTTACTTTTATGGGAACATGCCGTATGGAATTTGCAGAGATTTTAACGGGGGATGAAAAGATACAGGCCCCCCTGGATTTGCGCTGACTTCAAATTTCTGTTCTTGTAACCTGAATGTTCTTCCCGTATCTTTAGGTGTCTTCTGATCTGCACAAACAGTTCTCTGCATAATAAATAGGCACCACTTCGCATGCAAAGCAAAATAAATATTTTCAGTAAATATAATTAAAAATGTTTAAGACTCAGTTAAATATTGAACCTGTTTTAGATGGATTACAAAACAAATGATAGATAAAAAAAAAATGCCAAACATAATGTAGATGATGTGACGGGTTATATTGATAAACAACTTTTATATTACATATGCCGCTTAATTAGGAACAATATGTCATGATTAAAACTATTATTTTTTTTAAACTGTGATATCTGAAGTTACAAATTGCTATGTCATTACTCCTAATCACAATACAGGTTGTATCCGAAAATCCGGCATCCAAAATACTTCTGGTCCTAAGCATTTTGGACATGGGAGACTTTTAGGTAAATACTGACTCTTTACGTCTATGTGTAATTTACATATCAATTTACAGGTAAAAAAAACGAGTTGGGAGATCTGGGTACTCATAAACATTATTTTTAAATAATTTGTTGAGAAGCAATAGTAGAGCATCAAGGACATAGGGGGTGATTCCGAGTTGTTCGCTCGCTAGCTGCTTTTAGCAGCATTGCACACGCTAGGCCGCCGCCTACTGGGAGTGTATCTTAGCTTAGCAGAAGTGCGAACGAAAGATTAGCAGAATTGCGAATAGAAATTTCTTAGCAGTTTCTAAGTAGCTCCAGACTTACTCAGCCATTGCGACCAGCTCAGTCCTTTTCGTTCCTGGTTTGACGTCACAAACACACCCAGCGTTTGCCCAACCACTCCCCCGTTTCTCCAGCCACTCCCGCGTTTTGCGACTCGAACGCCTGCGTTTTTCCGCACACTCCCATAAAACGGCCAGTTTCCGCCCAGAAACACCCACTTCCTGTCAATCACACTACGATCAGCACAGCGATGAAAAAGCTTTGTTATGCCGTGAGTAAAATACCTAACTTTTGTATAAAATAACTAAGCGCATGCGCACTGTGAACCTTGCGTATGCGCAGTAAGCGACTAATCGCAGTATAGCGAAAATCGGCAACGAGCGAACAACTCGGAATGACCCCCATGTTTAGAAAAAATTAAATGTCTGTAAAATAGTTTGGGAAAATGTCTATTATACAGATATTTATTTAGAAGTAATTTTATAAATTATTTTTAGGTTGGATGCATGGAATTTTTTGAGACTGGAGCAGTGGAGCTCAACTTTTTTTCAAGCATGGACCCTAAGGGGTATGTTTACTAAAGTGCAGGTTTAAAGAAGTGGAGATGTTACCCATAGCAACCAATCAGGTTCAACTTATCATTTATCTTGCACCTTCTAGAAGATAATAGCTAGAATCTGATTGCCTATTATGGGCAAAATCTCTACTTCTATAATCCCGCACTTTAGAAAATACTGTATACCCCTAAACATTAGTCATGCAGTGTCAGTCAGTGTTCAGAGATCCCCAAAAATTTATTTTTCCGATATATTTGCCATCTGACACTAAGACGATCCTGAAAACAGATTCTTTAACCCCTGTTGGTGATTTGACCTACAAGTTATGCACCTGTGATCTAGAGAAAAATGTCACCTACCCCAATAGTCTTCCTAATTTACTGTATATCCTCTCTCCCTTTTACCCACTTTTAATACATCCCTATATTACTCTCCAGTCCCTGGTATTTACAACACTGCTATTGGTCTGTTTTTTTGTACATTACTTTGTTTTCACTGGCTGTAGGCTGTCAAGTGCAAACTGGCTTACACAAAAACAACAAATTAATAAAAATAGATGTACACACATCCTAATGAAATACACTAATCACATGCACACACACACACACACACACACACACACACACACACACACACACACACACACACACACGAGTAAACAATTAGTAAATTTGTTGTTCAAAGGATATGGTTGCTTTAATTTAATTATTTTTCCTAGGCTAAAAAGACTACATACAGTAATAATGCACTGTACAGCACACCCCATTAACTTGTACCTATCCAAACATTCCATGAGCTTTATAACTGTATGACCCACAAGAGATCAAAGCTCGGAAATGTGATTGATATTTGTAATAAATAATTATTGTTATACACAAGTTAATCTATATAATAAAATTAAGTGGGGATAAAAATTATGTCTCCGCATTGACACACGTTGGACCTAACGCGCTGATGTAACTTGAATATTCTAGCAAAATCCCTCCACCACCATCCCTAGTAAGGTACTCAGGCCCCCTGTAAGTGTCACTTCTTCTTTTGGGATAGAGGCATTTCCAAAAATGGAGACAGGTAATACTACTCCTGTTACACAGCACATACAGTGGTCAGCATCCTAAGAGCACTGGTATCACTGACCTCTCTTTCCTTTCACCATGTGAAGATACAGATAACTAGGACACCATCTCTGATCACTGGCTGAGAGGCAGCAGCTGAATGCACAGATTGGCTGACAGGGCCATCATTCAATGTTTCTTCCATATGTTATAAGGGAGGTTTAAGGTATGCCTGCTGTGCATAAGTCACTGGATTAAATGTACAATCGTCGGCAGAAGTCATCCCTGAGTTAGACTTTACTGAGCTCCTCCATACACCTGGAGGAAAGGACATCAAACTCCATGACATGCAGGCCATCATCATCATCATCAGGGAGACCCAAGTCTGGGAGATGAGTACGTGATAAGGCGTCAGTGACATGGAGGTCCATGCCAAATTTGTATACCACATTTAGATGGTACCTTTGGAGCTTGAGTATGAAATGTTGGATTTGTGTGGAGGCAGTACAGATGTGTCCTCACATCTTCTTCGCTGAGAAGGGCTGCATGGAGTGGCTCATGGTAATGCCATGACAATTGCATTTTTTCTGCTACAATTCGTAGGTGCGTGGACCTGCAAATGGCGCAGAGGTAACCACACAATTCGCACCTGCGAATGGCGCAGAGGTAACCACACTAAACTATGGGTAGTGGGAGCATATCTGCCCGTTACCCATGGACATAGAGTCCCCCTCTATATGTGGGGCAGCGGGAGCATCTTACTCCAGCTGCCTGCGCACTCACGCACCTGCGAATGCCACATTGTGCCAGGAATCTTTGCCTGCGATGCGATCGTACCCAGGCAAAGCTGTATAAGGACATCTGTATGCAGGGGTTTACAGATAATAGTGATCAGGGGTTTGTGATCTGTGAACTTTTGACAATCAAATTAGAGCAAACAGTTCCTTTTCAAAAGCAACTGTCTCAGTAAGGGACCCTTAAGCAAAACCAATGGGATTGTTATGCTGCAGGTAGACAGCACTAAGACCATGCTGGAAGGCATTGGCAGAGATCACAACAGGAACATGCACATCAAACAATTGGAGCTGAAAGCTAGCATAGCCTTGAGGCGAGAAATAGCAGCAGCATGGCAGTCCAACCAACACCATTCAACATTGTTCTGCAAAACCATGACCTCATTGTATTATGGCAGAAATTATAAAAGGTACAGTAGTTGGTCATACCCCAAAAGCACTGCAGACTCATCTTATCTATGGGGGTAGGCATGTGTTGGATAGCCTGTGTCTTGGCAGAATGCAGCTTAATACCCTCTGAAGTTAGTAGAACATATGGGACCTCAGTTACTCTGAAATGGCACTTGTCGGGGTTTAACAGCATGTTGGTTTCCAAGATTCTTTGGAGGACCTATCATAGTTGCATGTCATGTTCTTCCATGGTGTAGCACCAAATGAGGATGTCATCCAAAATCATCTCACAAGAGTATCCTTCGAAGAGATACTCCATGCATCATTGGAATACTTCACTGCCAGTTCTTATGCCGTAGGGCATTCGTAGGAAGGTATACAGTACCTGCCCACAAGTGTCATGAACGTGGTGAGCATGGATGATTCCTTGTACAAAGTGATCTGCAGAACCCACATTTGACATCAAGGGTGGTGAAGATCTATACATTAGGTGTATCAGCTATCACTTGGTAATCAGTTCTAAGGTGGTGATGCGGTCTCATCAGAGTTTTGTTCAGATGCACAGGGTCAATGCAGTTGTGTTACAAACCATCCATTTTTTACTGTAGTTACCATGGGATCCGGTCTGAAGATCGACAGTGTCTAGGTCGACAATGTTTAGGTCGACCACTATAGGTTGACAGTCACTAGGTCGACATCGATGGAAGGTCGACAGGGTTTCTAGGTCGACATGTGCTAGGTCGACAGGTCTAAAGGTCGACATGAGTTTTTCACATTTTTTTTCTTTTTTTACATTTTTTCATACTTAACGATCCACGAGGACTACGATTGGAACCGTAAAGTGTGCCGAGCGAAGCGGTAGCGGAGCGAAGGCACCATGCGAGGAGACGCGGTGCACTAATTTGGGATCCCGGTCACTCTACGAAGAAAACGACACACAAAAAAAAATCCTCATGTCGACCTTTAGACCTGTCGACCTAGCACATGTCGACCTAGAAACCCTGTCGACCTTCCATCCATGTCGACCTAGTGACTGTCGACCTATAGTGGTCGACCTAAACATTGTCGACCTAGACACTGTCGATTTGATGAACCACACCCAGTTACCATAGCCAATACCCACATGGTGGCTTCTACTATTGGAGTAATGATGCCCAATGCTGTCATGTGATTTAACTCCACATTGTCCTTCATGGATAGAGGCACACATCTGGGAGCACATGCTGGGAAACAAAGTCTTTTAACATCTTTAAAGTTCTTATAGTCTACGTTGTCTGGCAAAACTAGGAACAGTTTGGCATATCTACTATATGAAACTGCAGCAGTAAGTTTATGAATTGCAGTGTGGCCACAAAACCACAATAAAAAGCCAAGCAGCCCTGCCCACAACTGTTGATATGAATGTAAACTGCTGTAAATCTGCATAAATGGTAGGCTGTGATGTAACCAGTTCTGTGTTTATCCGGAAAAAGATTCTTTAAGGAATAAAGCGCTCCCTACGAATAATAATTATGGAAATGAGAAAATCCTCAGATTTTATATGACCTTTCTAAAAACAACACAGCCTGTAGCATTAAACCACTGATCTATATAATAATCTGCTAGGGTCTGTCCCACATCCAACATACATGTGGAGTTGGAGCTGGGGGCCACTCTACTGGCTCCCACTGCTAAAGTGACATGACACGCCCAAGCTGGAGAGGAAGGAGGACACACCTAGATCGGGTACATATATAGCAGTGTTAAGAATAGGATTGAATAGAGTGGGGTGGAAGTTGGATAAACAGATGGAAGTAACCCAGTCTGATATTTTAGTAGCCCTGTTGATATATAATGGTGTTTTTTTATGTTATTGCTTATACTCATAACTGAGGCAACACTGCCCCCTACTGTTTATTAGTATTAATGTACATTTTCTAGTTGACCTTTGTGCCTTTTAAAATACCAGAGCCCTTGCTCTCTCCTGTTAAGAACAAACAGAACTGTATAATCTGAGAAAACGGGCCCATTCTCAGAGTGGTCATCAAGGAGCTGAAGCCACCTATGCTGGGGTACAGAGAAAAGGCATCCCTAAGACTCAACAAATGGCCCGAGAAAATGTGGAGAAATGTGAAACGTGTCAGTTGCTGAACTACAGAGAGAAGTTGACAGGAGATATGGGATCCATATACAGAGGTGAACGTGCAGGAGAGGTATGGCAGATTGATTTCATTGGCCTTATGCCTACAGGATGTGAGGGCGTTCAATACTGCTGTGCTGCAGTGGACACTTATTCTGTGTTTCTTGTTGCATGTTCCTCTGCTTATGCAGACCAACAAAACACTATCAAGATTCTGGAAGATCTTATTCTGCATTATAGAGTTCCTCTTGAGATCCAGTCTGACAATTGTTTTTATTTCACAGGACATAGAGTAAAGGCTTGTGCAGCGGACAGGGGAGTGTATTAGGTGTACCACAGTCCCTATTGTTCTAAGGCAGCAGGTTCAACAGAATGCATGAATGGACTCATAAAAGAGCAAATTCTTAAACACATGCCTATGAATATTTTTGAGGGAGTGGGATAAGGTGCTCCAGGAGTCAGTATATTGTCTGTATAAAAGATCAGTAGAGGGTGACCTAACCCCATACAAATGACTGCTCATGCTCCCAAACCTTAGGCCTCCACAAGTTGTGGTCATCGGGACCAAGGAACACCTTGATATTAATAGTGAACCTGCTATTACCTTATACAGCCCAATAGACAAAGTAGTGTGTAAAGGGATCCCTCTCAGTGCCCGGGAAGGCATACCTAGAGAGAATTACATCTTTGCAGCTGGCATCCTGGATGTACAAGAGGGGGACGTGTTGTATTTCATGCCTATTGCTGTGATCAGACCTTCCTGCACTTGGGATGACAGGGCCAGCAAGGACAATACATGAGAGTCTTGTGTTGCCCTCTATGTATACACTGAAACTGAGTTTAAGAGGAGACATGCAGTGGGCAGCATAATCATTGTTTCCACTGCTGTACACGAACTACAAGAGGTTGAATACACTATAACTGGTGGTATGGATGCTCCATCCAGGCCAGTAAACTGAGTAGCAAAAGGGAGAATTGTTCCATAAGGAATAAGGCAGACATATAATGTCCTATTAGATGGATATGTTCACCCCATTTATTTTCCTTCCCACAGGGTGTACCCCCGATCCACATGATGAGTTGGCATGTACTGAGGAGCAACTGTACTGATAAAGGATTTTGGAGCTCTATGGTGGGTGTGACCCAATCACTCCAGTTTACAAGAACAATTTGAACTTGACTTAATCAAGGCAAATGCTCAAACAAGACTTACACATACTTTTCTAGATAAAGAATGAGATAATAGCCTACTCAAGATGCAGTAATAGCAGAGTGGAGGGAAACATCCTGGTGGACCTCACAGCGTAATGGAACACATAGAAACATAGAATTTGACGGCAGATAAGAACCACTTGGTTTCCATCATGAACATGTCACAGACCCTTACGCTGGGGTAGTGGCACAACAAGAGCAGGACAAGCAGGGAAAGTGCCCATGTATTCAGCCAACTGCCTTATGTGCAATGGGTTCAGTATGAGTGGCTGCCGAACGGGACGCCAACGGTCTCAATAATGACGCCAGCAGGGGTGAGGTAAGTATGTAACTCCCTCTCCCCTACCCTCCAACTCTAACCCCCTCCCCCCCATCTCTCAGCCTAACCCTAACCTCCACCCAGTGCTTCCTAATCCTAGCCCCCCCTTCCCCGCAGCCTAACCCTCCCCCCTCAGTTCCTAAATCTAACCTCCCCTCCCCCCCTAACCCTAATCCTCTCGCTATAGCTATGGTCGGGATGCCGGCTGCTGGGACTCCGGTGTCGATCTCCTGACCCTGTTGGGATTCCAGTGTTGGCATTCTGAGTGTCGGGATTCTGGCGTCGGTATTCCAGCTGCTAGGATTCTGACATATTAACCGCATCCCCGTGCACTAATCTGCTATTCATTTGCTTCCTTTAAGCTGCTAAAACAGCACAAAAGAAGCAGAGTCACCTATTATATTACATTAAACAAGCCATATAAATAAAATAGTTTCAGCATGCTCACAGTAGCGTGAAGGGAGGAGAAATCAGCCTTAGCAGGGTGTGTGCATTCAGCCAAATTTTACACCTACCCTTCAGCACCCGCACATGGGTGGTCATTCCGAGTTGTTCGCTCGTTGCTGATTGTCGCTATGCTGCGATTTGTTGCTAAATGCGCATGGTACGCAGCGCGCATGCGCTAAGTTATTTTACACAAAACTTAGTAGATTTGCTGGTGTTCGTGCGACGCTTTTCAGTCGCACTGCTGATCGGTGAATGATTGACAGGAAAGGGGTGTTTCTGGGTGGTAACTGAGCGTTTTCCGGGAGTGTGCTAAAAAAACACAGGCGTGTCAGGGAAAGACGCGGGAGTGTCTGGAGAAACGGGGGAGTGGCTGGCCGAACGCAGGGCGTGTTTCTGACGTCAAAACAGGAACTAAACAGACTGAGCTGATCGCAATCTAGGAGTAGGTCTGGAGCTACTCAGAAACTGCAAATAATTATTTAGTAGCAGTTCTGCTAATCTTTCGTTCGCTATTCTGCTATGCTAAGATACACTCCCAGAGGGCGGCGGCCTAGCGTGTGCAATGCTGCTAAAAGCAGCTAGCGAGCGAACAACTCGGAATGAGGGCCCATGTACACTGCAAGGGGGGCAGATTCACAGGTATGCATTCACAATTAGGTGAACATGCCTTTAACGTAACTATTAGCCTCTATCAGAATGCTTCTGTTCTGCCTATCCACGTGTAAGCCACTGAAGCCAGCTGGAAAAGGTAAAAGGTCAGAAATGTGCATCTGTTCTGAGAGCAATTGCATGCAATGTACAATACACTCCCCCACCCATACCTCCCAACATGACCCTCTCCAGGAGGGACAGAATGCTCTGCTTCTGGACCTCTCTCTTAATTTATGATTGCCATCACCTATGCTGAAACACCTTTCTTATCCATTAACCTGTTCAACACAGGTGATGGCAATCATACATTAAGAGGGAAGTCCAGAAGCAGAGCATTGTGTCCCTCCTGGAGAGAGTCATGTTGGGAGGTATGCCCATCCAGTGCAGTATTCCATCTGCTTCAGTTCCACTATGTCCCCCTTTAACTTTTACTGACTTCTTGGACTTAGGTCTCTGGCTCACCTCAGTGTGGGCTGTTTACCTGCCAGGTGGATTCTGTCAACACTGGGGGCCTAATGCAAGGTTGATTGCAAAATAAAATGTTCCCCTAATGGGCAAAACCATGTGAACTGTAGGTGGGGCAGATGTAACATGTGCAGAGAGAGTGATATTTTGGTGGGTTATATTGTTTCTGTGCAGGGTAAATACTGGCTGCTTTATTTTTACACTGCAATTTAGATTTCAGTTTGAACACACCCCACCCAAATCTAACTCTCTCTGCACATGTTATATCTGCCCCTCCTGCAGTGCACATGATTTTGCCCATTAGAGGAAAATTTTATTTTTCAATCAACCTAGAATTAGGCCCTTGGTACAGATATATTCAGAGAACAGCTTTGTGTTATACCCAACAGCAAAATAATAATAAAAGCCAACAACAAATGAAAACCTATGTAAATGCTTAAAAAAAAATATTTAGAACAAACAAAAAAAAAGATAAAACTGGGTTGCTATTAAAAAAGATCATGAAACTAGGAACTATTAATTAAAGCTGCATTTGAAAAAAAAAAAACATTATTGTTAAATTGTTTAATAAGCTACCCAAGTAATAGATGTATGTTAGAATACGGGTCACTCAGGGATTGACCTGCCTATTCTATTGAATGTGCTCTTTGAACCAGATTCTAAGTAATCATTTGACAGTCAGAGAATGGTGATATGCTTGATAGCCCTAATTAGTGATTTTGTAATTGGGTATCATGTCAGTTGTCATGTATCACAAGGAACGCGTCTGAATGCCTTTTCTTCCATATTGTCTCCATTTAACATTGCCATCCATTTGTGTACCTGCTCATGCAGAATGTGACAACCCTGGGGTGCAATTAATTAAAGTAGTTGCACAACTTGGTAGGAAAAAAGCTTTATCGCCTGAGCTCCAAAGGTCAAATGATGCCGCAATTTACACTTTTGTTGTGAAAAATGAAAATTAGCAATTAACACAATACATTAATTAGCATATGGATAGTTTAACTTGCATGAGCTAATGAGGCAAATCATACCTTGCCATATGTAAGCTTTCCACAATGTGAGAAACTAATATTATTTTAGCTCTTTTTTAAATTGCTGACAAAATGGGAATTTATAGAACATGTTTCTCCTGCGATCTAATTTTCATTCCGGCACGAGTGGCGCCAACAGCAGCCGTCTCATACACTCAAGATGTCTCATGACTATTGATATTTTTAGTAGTTAGATGAGTGGTGGGAGCGGTGCCGTTATTGGGGAGGGTCACTGATGCCGCACTGACTATATGGGGACCATGCAATCAAGCTTGCTGCAAGAAACGCCATTAATACCGCTTTCACATCGCAATGGCGGGACCCAGCATTAGACACTTTTCACATTGTTTCCCAACCCAGCAATATGCCGGGTCGGGTTGCCATAGTGGGTGGGGGCGGAGCCAGCATCGGGGGCGGGGTGGAGGAGGCGCTGGGAGATGACATCAACTCCGCGCCGCCTCTCCCTATGCTGTGAACGGGTCCCTGGGCACATCGACCCTTCAACCTGTTCACACTGCACCTGCCCCCAAATTCATCCCGGGAATAACCCTTCTTTATTCCTGATTTGCATTACCGGGTCAGGCGACCCGGATATTCGTCACTGACCCCTTTCACACTGCACAGAGACCTGCGTCAACCCGGCAATATACCAGTTCGATACTGCGCATACTTGCCTACCCTCCCGGAATGGCCGGGAGGCTCCCGAAAATCGGGTATTACCCCCGGAAAGGTGGGCAAGTCTACCGCTTTCCCATGCAGCCCCCCGCACCCCCCCCCCTCGGCCGCCCACAACCCCCCTTGGATGCCCACAACAGAGAACAAGTGGGCAGGCTGAGGGGGATATGATACTGCGATTTGCGCTAAATCGCGTCATCATAGCTCCGCCCCCTGCTATTCAGTGCCAATTTTCTCGGCACTGTGTAGCGGGGGCGGGGCCACGATGACGCGTTTGTGCTGCCATGTCTCGGACTGCTCACTTCCCTGCCGGTCACACCCCCAGACTGCCCCCATTGCTGCTGGCCACACCCCCATTAGCCTACCACGCTGCCATCTCCCAGAGGAGGGTGCAGCAAGGTAGGCATGTATGATACTGCATCATTTGTGCGGTGTGAAAGGGACAGTGGCAGCAAGACCAACGCTCTTTTTAAAACTGGGCATTAGCGCTCCATCACATGTTTTATTACCAGGTTCGATCGTATTATAATGACAAAAATTATCATTGCAACTAGGAAACCAGCAGCATAGGAACAGGTGGAGGGGACAAACAATGGGGCAGATGTATTAACCTGGAGAAGGCATAAGGAAGTGATAAACCAGTGATATGTGCAAGGTTATAAAGGCAGCAGCCAATCAGATCCTAACTGTTCATTTACATATTGGAGCTGATTGGCTGGTTCCTTTATCACCTTGCACATATCATTGGTTTATCACTTCCTTATGCCTTCTCCAGGTTAATACATCTGCCCCAGTGTAACCACTCACATGCTGATAGGATCAGGATTTTTCCAAATTTCCACTGTGATGTGAGACCTCAGTGGTGACACACTTGCAACCATAAGACCACTTACAAAATAGACAAGCAGTGTAAAAGGGATCTGTAATACTTACCAAACAAGTAAAGCTACAGTGTATTAACTAACAACACATACAGCTTACCCGCTATCATTAAAATATTCTTTATAAAAATTATTAATTACAATCTATTTTTTTTTTAAATGAGTGTATATTGTTAAAATGTTGCATTATTAGTACTTTGTCGCTTATAAGCTAAATGTGATTATTTAAAAATATTATTTATTTATTACAAGGTTACAATGCTCTTTGGCCCTCATTCCGAGTTGATCGCTCGCTAACTACTTTTAGCAGCCGTGCAAACGCATTGTCGACGCCCACGGGGGAGTGTATTTTTGCTTTGCAAGTGTGCGAACGCCTGTGCAGCCGAGCGGTACAAAAAATTTTGTACAAAACAAGACTAGCCCTGTAGTTACTTATCCTGTGCGATGATTCCAGCGACTGAGGTCCCGGAATTGACGTCAGACACACGCCCTGCAAACGCTTGGACACGCCTGCGTTTTCCTTACCACTCCCAGAAAACGGTCAGTTAACACCCATAAACCCCCTCTTCCTGTCAATCTCCTTGCAATCGGCTGTGCGAATGGATTCTTCGCTAGAACCAGTGCACAGCAACGATGCTCTTTGTACCTGTACGACGCACGTGCGCATTGCGGCACATACGCATGCGCAGTTTTGCATTTTTTTTTTACCTGATCGCTGCACTGCGAAAATCGGCAGCGAGCGATCAATTCGAAATGATCCCGTTTGTTCAGTTTTATATACAGTACTTTGTTAGCTTAACTTGACCATTTTGCGGTGTCCACTTGTGTTACAAATCATACTGTGGCAGATGATTTCATTTGCTGGTACCTCAAAGTTGATTAGTTGCTACAGACAACTTCTTAGATTGATTGAACATAATATATATATTTATTATATTTCAACTTCTAAAGAAGAAAGCTTTGAAAGTAAATATGAAACAAACTATGCCATTACTTAAAAAAAAAGTTTAATAGAAACATAAGATGCACTTTAAAACTACAGAATATATAAAAAGCCGTCCTCTGCTTTTTTACAATTACATTTCAAAATGCTTTTCTATAAATATACTCACTACTGCTCTACTTTTTCTGGTAAATCTAAGAGAAATTGCAGAAACATAGGTTATGGGTGGTCATTCCGAGTTGATCGCTAGCTGCTTTCGTTCGCTGCGCAGCGATCCGGCAAAAAAAATGGCATTTCTGCGCATGCGTATGCGGCGCAATGTGCATGCGCATCGTACTATTACAACAAACGATGTCGTTTCACACAAGGTCTAGCGAAGCTTTTCAGTTGCACTGCTGGCCGCAGAGTGAATGACAGGAAGTGGGCGTTTCTGGGTGTCAACTGACCATTTTCAGGGATTGTTCGAAAAAATGCAGGAGTGCCAGGAAAAACGCAGGCGTGGCTGGGTGAACGCAGGGCGTGTTCGTGACGTAAAAACAGGAACTGAACAGTCTGAAGTCATCGCAAGCGCTGAGTAGGTCTGAAGCTACTCTGAAACTGCACAAAATAATTTTGTAGCCGCTCTGCAATCCTTTCGTTCGCACTTCTGCTAAGCTAAAATACACTCCCAGTGGGAGGCGGCACAGCATTTGCACGGCTGCTAAAAACTTCGAATGACCCCCTATATCTCCAATCAACATATGTACAAAGTTCTGACTATTGCAACAAGACTTTCTCCTCCTGCTGTTTTCTGCAAGATAATATCAGACTGCAGCAAAACATAGAACAAAAAACTAAGAATGTTGAGTCTGAGATATTTTTGAGTGCAGTGGGAGTCAGTACCGACTCCTGCTGAAAATAAAATACGGATACTATTATGGACGGGCTGTAACAAGCATCACATTATAGGCCTAGTTCAGACCTTATCGCTGCTGTGCGATCAGGTCTGAACTGCTCATGCGCAGGTGCCGCAGTCCGCCGACGCATGCCAGAGATGCTATCAGCATCTCAGCCCAGCGATCGCCTCTGCTTGATTGACAGGCAGAGGCGTTTGCTGGGTGGGCCTGCGGCGTTGGGCTGCCATTATGGGGGCACGGTCCGGGCAACGCAGGCGTGCCCGGATCGTGCAGGGAGCGGGCCGCGGTGGCCGCATGATGTCACACGCAGTCGCTGCGACCCGGAGAGCGATGGGTAGCTCCCTGCTAGCGCGCAGAAGCTGCGCTGGTAGGGAGCTACTCTTCAGGTACAAAAGCATCGCTGCCATGCAATGCTTTTGTACCTGTGTGGCAGGGAAGAGGGCCAGACATGCGGGGCGGACTAGCCCTGTGCTGGGCGTCCCCCCGCATGTTGCTTAGCAGGAACAAACTCTGTAAAGTTTTGCTTTTTGGAGATGAATGTATAACGGCACTTTGCAGCCCCACAGAATACTATGGGGACTTCAGTGCCGGTGGGCTGCTGCAGATATCTCCACTATCCACTGCGGGTCACTTCTACGCATGAGAGGGTTGTGTAAAATCCCTGAACATGTCAGTTTTCGGAGGTTTGGCCAAGTTTTTACTGATAGTGCATCCCATCCTATGTGTCTCTGAGCACCTGAAAATACGTCACTTCTGTCCTTTTAGTGCACACACTACTGGCTAATAGGGAATCTAGAACCATTATATTTCCTGTTCCATTGTGCTAATGGTGATGCAATATCTAAAACAGGGAGGCCAATCCCAGGCCGCGTACCGGTATTGAAAAACAGGCAATCCCAGGATTCCCGAGACACCCAGGGATTGGCTAGGGAAAAAAAAAAAAAAAAAGAAATACTCCCCCCTCCCCGGGTCTGGCTGTTGGCGGCTCAGGGTGGCAGGCGGTGGTGTCAGCAGGTCTGGGAGGTGGTGAGTCTGGGAGGTGGTGAGACTTGCACTGTGCTGCTCAGCGTGACCTCTAACAGCAAGTTTGGTTGCACAGCCGCATAGCCGGGGGCTGGGGGAGCTGGGCAGCGTCTGAGCCATATGAGACGCTGCCCAGCATTACAAAAAAACTTTGGCCGGGATCATGCCGATCCCGATCCCAGGATTGGCCATCCTAATCTAGAACATTGGAGAAATTATGTACTCTGTTCATGGTTTGGTAAGCTCCATAAGAAGAAAATGGTTTCCTAAATGTCCCTTCTGGATTTCCACATTATACTGACTTTCTAGTAATTCCTAATCATTCCTTGAGGTAAGGAGGAAAATGTAAGCATCTCCCACACGAATACAGTAAAATACAGAATATGTTACACAAGGTACAGTATTTTCATCAAGCAGATGCATACATTAGAGATAATAAAAAGTTATGTCAATTTTAAAGAATCTTTGCATATCGAAAGTTTCCAACCCAAATCGTTATTAAGAATCCGCTTTGGTATGATATACTGATGAACGGGATGCCGGCGGTCAGAATACCGACTGCGGCATCCTGACCAGCAGAATACCGTCAGACCCCCAGAAATTGTCCAAACCATCCTCTGCCCCTACCCTAACTTTCCCTTATGGGTGCCTAACCCTAACCCTCCCCGGTGGTGCCTAACCCTCCCCGGTGGTGGCTAACCCTAACCTTCCCTTCCCCGCTGCCTAAACCTAACCCTCCCCGCTTGGTGCCTAACCCTAACCTTCCCTTCCCTGCTGCCTAAACCTAACTCTCCCCGGTGGTGCCTAACCCTTCCCGGTGGTGCCTAACCCTAACCTTCTCTTCCCCGCTGCTTAAACCTATCCCTCCCCGCTTGGTGCCTAACCCTAACCCCCCCATCCAAGTACCTAGTAGTTATGGCAGCCTCCACTCTCAGACTTATCTAGAGACACGAGTGCATTGTCTTTGGACGCAGATACATATTGTTGATCATATCCCCTTGAAGGAGTGGGGTAGAGTCATCTGTGAAGGATGGATAAAGTCTTGTTCAGACAACATGTTAGCAAACATGCACCAATAACTGAATAACAGGGTAGCAGGCATTCAAAAAGTGGATGTGGCCGGCATGGCTATTCGGGGCAGTGCTGCCCCATCAACATCACTAAGGAGGGCGTGGTCCAGGCATCGGCATCATAAATGGGGCGTGCCCAGCACTTACGGTGGTGCTGGGCTTCCCCCAAGATCTCCCTTTAATATGAATACTGTAGATGTCATGCGCGTGTGCAGGGCATCTAATTCACGCAGCGACAAAACGGCACTGTGCAGGCTGTGTTAGCAGGCTAAAGTGCGTGAAGATTACCTCAATGATTTGAGGCAGCAATGCTTACCATTACACCATCCGTACTGCCTATAGTATAAACACCTGTCTAAGTTGAATGGTTTTTATGTTTACTCTGTGCAGCGCTGCATTAATTTTGTGGCGGCTTATAATACATATTAATAAAAACATCAGATATTTCAGCAAACTCTCTTTAAATAAATTTACACTGATAAATGTGTATGGTTTCAGGAGGATTCTCCTTTATGTCCTGTTCTTTGCACACTTATAGCAGTCTAGCCAAACACCAAGAATGACAAATGATCTTTCCTAGTTGCTGGCCCTGCACCTGCTTTGCCTGAAATTGCGAGAGCCTCAACATCCTGACTTTCCAAAGTACTGCAGGCCTGGGCTGACCAGTATGGGGCTGGTTGCCATTTGGGCAGGGGGACTCCATGCTGTGTGCCCATTTGCTACTGTGTAAGCTACCCCGGCTGGTTCAGCCTGGTGCTGGTTATGGGAAAATAGTGGGAACACCACAGTTTTTTCTTCCTATTTTCCCATACAAGCTCAGGCTGAGCGTTCCGTGGCTGGTTACTGATTGGGGGAAGGGGCTCGCAATATATGTTTTTCTCTTTTAGCCACTCATCATCTTACTACTAAGAAGCCTTCACAACTCATAGTGGTATGTGCAGTGCTTTTCCCAAAAGTGCCTGTTGTTTGGCCCGGTTTGCTTTCGTTGTGCCATCAGGGTTTGGTCGATTTTACAACCAACTTTTTGTAAATCTGCGGGTCCTAATCTTCTCTATGTGAAAACATTGATTGTTGGTCCGATGTTCTAAAGTTGGGTTTTTGCTTATTATGCCATCGGTTTTGACTTTAGTAAATGGTTGGCACGCAATTGTTGTGTCCAAAGACACACAATGTGGGCGTCCCAGTTGCACATTCAGACACAGGCTTGTACATCAGCGGATGGGCTTGTACTAGCGCTGGCATAAAATCGCAAACTCAACTATGGCAAAAGACCCTAAAGCTGTTGCATCAGATTGTGACTCTGGAATATTGTCCACATTGCCCCCCCCCCCCCCACAGCAATGGCCCCACCAGTAAGTTAACACTCTGTGTTGCTTTGAAAATTACAAGATTAGCTGCAAGCAAAAAAGTTGAGATCTCAGAAGACCTTGCTAGCTTGATATGGCACAATAGCCCTCATACCCCCTATTTATCACAATTTGCATTTGAAATGTGATTGTGTAGAGATACTTATATTGAAATAATGTTTTAAACTAGGTGTTGGGGCAAAGCTTTCAAGGAAGCTCTGTCCCAGCGATAAGAAGCATCCTTCTATTGCAAATGAATTATCTCTGCATATGCATAGTAGGTCACAATTAGTGTCCAGATTGAATCTGTGGAGACTGTGCAGTGAGCCAGCATAGGTAATAGAAGGTAATATGATCAGTGTGCCAGATAGGATTCAGGATAGCACAGAAGAATCATGGCTGGCTCTCAGGTGTAAGTAAACGTTAAATTTGTACTGTATATACTTATTTTACATACTTTTCGCCTACTCTGCTGTGCTCCGTTGACCTGTGTGTTTAATGGGTGAGCCATTGATGGACAGTCTCTTGTAGATCACCAAGGATGTCGGCTCAGCTGTGTCTGTGATCTGTGAAGCACAGAAGAGGAGGAGAAAGTGGGAGGAATGACCAAATAACCATCTGTCCCAGGTGAAGAATGAAGGAAGCCTCTCTAATGTCATCTGAAGATGGCATTACTTTAGTGAGGCTCCCTTCAGTATTATTCCCTAATTTAACATTGGTTAATCCGACCTGATTGCATTTCCCATTAGAAGTAGAGATGTGCGTGGATCCCGTGTTTTGGTTTTGGTTCTAATTCATCAGTGTGTTTTGGCTTTGGCAAAACCAGTGTTCTGGTTCAGATTCAGTATTTGGTTAGGTAAAAAGTCGATTAAAAAACATATATTGATAAACATTGCTAAAAATCTATAAAAACAGCGAAAATCATATAATGTTTGCAATCTAAAATCCTAAATTCTGATTTAAAATACAAATTCCGAACCGCAGAAAGATCCAAACCGGGACTCGGTTCACGTTGGATCTCCTCTGGAGATATGTATTGGGTTTTGGTTCAGTTTGGATCCACAAAATTTGGGTGGGTTTGGATTTCTGGAGAACCGAACCGCACATCTCTAACTACAGGTATTGTAAATGTGATCAGGATTCTAATCGGATGCAAATGTAAAGAGCATTGAGGAGATTTTTGCTTAATCTCCTCCAAAAAGCATTTTAATACATTTCAGTAGAACTAAAATAATGTAAAAAGGCTGTAAAAATGGATTCAGTATGATTTACCAGCGGGCGTCATGCCGGTTATCAATATTCCGACAGTGCCATCCCGACCGTCAGAATGCCGGAAGCGGGACGAACGCTAAGAGTCCCCTTACGGGCTCACTGTGCTCGCCGCAGGATCTATTCCCACTCTATAGGTGTCGTGGACACCCACGTGTGGGAATAGCCCTGGTATGCCAGGATTTCGGCTGGTAGCATTGTCTGCTGTCGATATTCCGGCATTGGTATCCTGACCGCCGGGATCCTGACAGCCGGCAAATTAAACGCATGCCGTGAAAACACCTGTTTTCACATTATATTAGCAGAAAGAAGATTGATAAATAAAATAGACCTCATAGTTAGGAATTACAGCACAAATTACATATGTAGTATCCATCACCTTAAATGGGATACAGTCAGGGGTTAAAGTGGGTGGGAACGAGGTGGAACTGAGTTCCACCACCTGTAATGGTATGGGGAACTAGTTCCACCATCTCCATTGCCCTGCACAGTAATTCCAACAGAAAAGCCCACCCCATCATCTGCGTCAATCGATGATACAGGCGGCACTAGTGTTACTGATGAGCTGCAGCCACCTACTCCTTCCTCAGGTCCTGGTGCCTCCATGGTCCTCCTCCATGAGTTCCACCACCTCACCAGGACCACTTTAAGCCCTGGATACAGTCATTAGGTTGACACCACTTAGGTCGACAGTCATTAGGTCGACCACTATAGGCCGACATGCATTAGGTTGACAGGGTCACTAGGTTGACATGGTCATTAGGTCAACAGGTCAAAAGCTCGACATGAGTTTTTCACTTTTTTTAAAATTTTTGGACTTTTTCATACTTTACGATCCACGTGGACAACGATTGGGAATAGTAACCTGTGCTGAGCGCAGCTAGACACCTTGCCCGAAGCATGGCGAGTGAAGCGAGCCATGCGAGGGGACACAATGAATTAATTGGGGTTCCCCGTCTCTTTACAAAGAAAACTACACCAAAAAAGTAAAAAACTCATGTTGACCTTTTGACCTGTCGACCTAATACATGTCGACCTAATGACTGTGTCGACCTAGTGACCCTGTCGACCTAATGCATGTCGACCTATAGTGGTCGACCTAATGACTGTCGACCTAAGTTGTGTCAACCCAATGACCCATGCCCCTTTAAATTACTCTATCCAGTCATTCTGGTATTTTCGTGTTGTTCCCTCTGTGCTCTATAAACATCTCAGTTTCATATTGTACAATGCCATGCTCCTTCAACAAAAGCTATTACAGTAAGGAAATTATTAAATCTGATTTGTTTCAAAGAGGGGAGGTGTTATCCCAACAAACATAGAAGCGTAGACACAAACACAGATCCCAATTAAATATTGTGGTGCGAGGAAGACTTGGTAAATTGAAATTTTAACATCTGAACAAAATCTTTGCCAAACAACTGCAGCTTTGGCAGAAAACCGGGTGTGAGGGAATTTTTAATTCTGAAACTGAATCTGATTTAATGAACAGTTGCTTCAGAATTTTGAGCACCAGATATTTGGCAAATTGTTAACTGCTGAGTTACAAGAAACCATTATTTTCAAAAGTCTATATTGGGATACTGAATATTGCAAAATGCTCTGCACTGTTATATGTGTAACAAGATGTTGTCGCTAGTGCCAACTGGAATTTTTATTTCTCTATTTTTTCTCCTGTCTCTCTTCAACAGTCACTCTACCACACTTTTTATCCCCCTCTTACTCCCACACTCTTTATCCCCCTCTTACTCGCACACTCTTTATCCTCCTCTTACTCCCACACTCTTTATCCCCCTCTTACTCCCAAACTCTTTATCCCCCTCTTACTCCCAGACTTTTTATCCCCCTCTTACTCGCACACTTTTTATCCCCCTCTTACTCCCACTCTTTTTATCCCCCTCTTACTCCCACACTCTTTATCCCCCTCTTACTCGCACACTCTTTATCCCCCTCTTACTCCCACACTCTTTATCCCCCTCTTACTCCCACATTTTTTATCCCCCTCTTACTCGCACTCTTTATCCTCCTCTTACTCCCACACTCTTTATCCCCCTCTTACTCCCAAACTCTTTATCCCCCTCTTACTCCCAGACTTTTTATCCCCCTCTTACTCACACACTTTTTATCCCCCTCTTACTCCCACTCTTTTTATCCCCCTCTTACTCCCACACTCTTTATCCCCCTCTTACTCGCACACTCTTTATCCCCCTGTTACTCCCACACTCTTTATCCCCCTCTTACTCCCACACTCTTTATCCCCCTCCTTCTCCCACACTCTTTATCCCCCTCTTACTCCCAGACTTTTTATCCCCCTCTTATTCGCACACTCTTTATCGCCCTCTTACTCCCACACTCTTTATCCCCCTCTTACTCCCACACTCTTTATCCCCCTCTTACTCCCACACTCTTGATCCCCCTCTTACTCCCACACTCTTTATCGCCCTCTTACTCCCACACTCTTTATCCCCCTCTTACTCCCACACTCTTTATCCCCCTCTTACTCCCACACTCTTTATCCCCCTCTTACTCCCAGACTTTTTATCCCCCTCTTACTCGCACACTCTTTATCGCCCTCTTACTCCCACACTCTTTATCCCCCTCTTACTCCCACACTCTTTATCCCCCTCTTACTCCCACACTCTTTATCCCCCTCTTACTCGCACACTCTTTATCGCCCTCTTACTCCCACACTCTTTATCCCCCTCTTACTCGCACACTCTTTATCCTCCTCTTACTCCCACACTCTTTATCCCCCTCTTACTCCCAAACTCTTTATCCCCCTCTTACTCCCAGACTTTTTATCCTCGTAGAACTCGCACACTTTTTATCCCCCTCTTACTCTTACTCTTTTTATCCCCCTCTTACTCCCACTCTTTATCCCCCTCTTACTTGCACACTCTTTATCCCCCTCTTACTCCCACACTCTTTATCCCCCTCTTACTCCCACACTCTTTATCCCCCTCTTACTCCCAGACTTTTTATCCCCCTCTTACTCGCACACTCTTTATCGCCCTCTTACTCCCACACTCTTTATCCCCCTCTTACTCCCACACTCTTTATCCACCTCTTACTCGCACACTCTTTATCCCCCTCTTACTCCCACACTCTTTATCCCCCTCTTACTCGCACACTCTTTATCGCCCTCTTACTCCCACACTCTTTATCCCCCTCTTACTCCCACACTCTTTATCCCCCTCTTACTCGCACAATATTTATCCCCCTTTTACTCCCACACTCTTTATCCCCCTCTTACTCCCACACTCTGTATCGCCCTCTTACTCCCACACTCTTTATCCCCCCCTTACTCCCACACTCTTTATCCCCCTCTTACTCCCACACTCTTTATCCCTCTCTTACTCCATCTCTCTGTTACCACTCGTCTGTATATTTCTCTTAGCACTTGATTTTATTATATACAGTAGATTAGTCTTAGCATTACCTTATTTCTTTTCATCTTTGCTATTATACTTTTTGGGATGTCTCTGCCTTTTCTTCTCTACGTGTGGCCTGTGCACCCCTGTGTGTGCATTTCCTTTCTCCTATACTTTTATACATTTTTGGTTGCGACTAATGTTTCAATGATGTTATTGGGTGATTATCGGAAGAGTTCGTGTTTTTATCATGAGATAGAACAGCAGAGTTTCCCAACCTCTGTCCAACAGTCCAAATATTAAGGATATCCATGATTGTGCACAGGTGGTTAAATAAAAATAGCCGGGGTACCAATTAAATCACCTATGCTCAAGTATGGCTATCCTTAAAACCAGGCCTGTTAGTGTTCCTCAAGGACTGAGTTTGGGAAACACTGTGGTACAGTATGTGATGTGTTTGGAGACTGTAAATGTGTTCTACTGTATGCTGGAACTCTCTGGAAGTGACATCACTGACATTGGTGGAGGGGATCAGAGTTTTCACCAGCTGTCACTAAATTAAAAAGTGGTGACATCATTTTTATCACTCTTCAGCTTTATATATACATATGTGAGCCATCTCAGGGGAGTCCTCCAGTTTGCTCTTCAGAGGGAGCTCTTGGAAGGACCAGGGTCACAGAGAGAGGGATGGGGGAGGGGGGGGGGGGGGGGGAGTGGGTACTATTCACTTGGGCCTGCGCTTGTTGGTGGGGCCATAATCAGCTGCTGAGGGGGGACAACTGTTCCCCTGTGCCTCCTCTGGCGTGGCCACACCTCCCAGAATATGGCCATGCCACTCAGTACTGAGACCTGTGGTCGCTACCAGTGGCCCTGGGTAGGGCAATTGCTCAATATCTATCCCTGCACTGCAGGCCCTGTAATTTGGGATAACATCTGCAGGTTTAGAAACACATTGCAGAATAGCATTTTGCTGAATGGTGACGCAACAGCAGGAACTTGGCAACTCTGCAAATCAAATGACCGTTCAGTCACATACTTTGTAGCTCACACTTTTTACATCGATTTTTCCGTAAATTCTTTTTTGCGCAATTTGGCACAATATGCAAAACATGGCTAAGCTGTTTGTCACGAGTAGCGAGTGGATGGATTTTAAAATTTTTGTTTGCCATAATAGAAAGAATATGTATAAAGTAACATATTATAGAAGCAAATTAAGAAAAATCACAAGGCATGGCTATCTCTGAGTCTATGGCATGCAAAACCGTGCCATACAGTACTGTACATGTTGGGATATAGCAAAGATGTATGTGGACACATCTGTAAATGTTTCATGAGACGCTAATATCAAATTTGTCTGCTTCCAATAAAGCAATACTTCATCTCTCATTTACAATGCAGCTTTCTACTATATTTATCCCCACAAACAATAATAAATCTTTCTCGAAAATGGCATATACTGTATGATTTACCTTTTACAGTATATCAACCTATATTTTTCCATTACAGAAGATTCCAGTCTGATTTGTAATCTACAGTACTCAATGAATGAGCCCATACTATTCCTATCTTATACTTTTTTAAAACAAGCAACAATGCAACCGATTATTTACCGACTAGTAACATTTTCATAAAAGATGAAACCTTAATTTGATCTGCAGTTCTCAAAGTAAACCTCCAATCATGATGCCTGGCATTCACGCCAAAGAGTTCAATCTTTGTCTCATCAGACCAGAGAATTTTGTTTCTCATGGTCTGAGAGTCCTTCAGGTGCATTTTGGCAAACTCCAGGTGGGCTGCCATGTGCTTTTTACTAAGGAGTGGCTTCCATCTGGCCACTCTACCATACAGGCCTGATTGGTGGATTGCTGCAAAGATGGTTGTCCTTCAGGAAGGTTCTCCTCTCTCCACAGAGGAATGCTGTAGCTCTGACAGAGTGACCATCGGGTTCTTCATCACCTCCCTAACTAGGGCCCATCTTCCCTGATCGCTCAGTTTAGATGGCCGGCCAGCTCTAGGAAGAGTCCTGGTGGTTCCGAACTTCTTCCATTTACAGATGATGGAGGCCACTGTGCTAATTGGGACCTTCAAAGCAGCAGATATTTTTCTATACCCTTCCCCAGATTTGTGCCTCCAGACAATCCTGTTTCGGAGGTCTGCAGACAATTCCTTTGACTTCATGCTTGGTTTGTGCTCAGACATGCACTGTCAAGTGTGGGACCTTATATAGACAGGTGTGTGCCTTTCCAAATCATGTCCAATCAACTGAATTTACCACAGGTGGGCTCCACTTAAGCTGCAGGAACATCTCAAGGATGGTCAGTGGAAACAGGATGCACCTGAGCTCAATTTTGAACTTCATGGAAAAGGCTGTGAATACTTATGTATATTTGATTTCTTAGTTTTTTATTTTTAATAAATTGGCAAAAATCTCAACAAAAACTCTTTTTCACGTTGTCATTATGGGGTATTGTCTGTAGAAGTTTGATGGGAAAAATGAATTTATTCCATTTTGGAATAAGGCTGTAATATAACAAAATGTGAAAAATTGAAGCGCTGTGAATACTTTCTGCATGCACTGTACATCCAATAATTTACAATTCTCTGTCATCATGGTAAATGTTAACGTTCATGACTTGACCATAACAGAAACACTGAGCAGGTTTAGTTTCCAATGAAGGGTAATCAGTAGAAAACCCCTTTGCTCAAAAGCAAAGAATATTGCAGTATGGGTAAGGTTTGCACCTTGGGGGTCATTCCGAGTTGATCGTAGCTGTGCTAAATTTAGCACAGCTGCGATCATCTTCCCTGACATGCGGGGGGACGCCCGGCACAGGGCTAGTCCGCCCCACATGTCAGTGCCGCCCCCCCCCCCCGCCCACACACACACACACAAATACAAAAGCATCGCACAGCGGCGATGCTCTTGTATTTGTGGAGTAACTCCCGGCCAGCGCAGCTCCCGCGGCTGGCCGGGAGTTGTGTGTCGCTGCCGCTGGCCACAGCGGCTGCGTGAGACGTCAAGCAGCCGCCACGGCACGCCCCCCCATTCGCTCACGGAACTGCCTGATGGTCTTGCCAACATATGCAAGGCCACACGGGCACGTGAGGAGGTACACCACATGTGTGGTCGTACATGTTAACCGACGTTTGATGGGAATTTTGCAGCCAGAGGAGGGGTGGTTAAAAGAGGTGCCCACTAACAATGTATTACATGTGGCGCATCCCAGACATCGGTAACACCCATTTTTGGCTCGAAGGAAATGAGATTCCCTATTAGTAGCCATGTCCGTAATATCTAGTTTCACTATACGGTCTCCAATATTCCTCCCTCTAGTGTGACTCGGCAGCAATGCTGCATTGGCTATGGAAGACATAGCTCCATCCGTTTGTATAATGGGTCACCATTGAGCGACACGTCAGTGTGGCCGGACGGACTGGCGGGCGGCGGCGCCGTGGAGCAGGTGAGTACGATCTGCAATAATGTTTGTCTTGTTTTCCCTATATAAGTATTTGTATTTGTGTTTTGTGGCTTGTCTGGCCCTGAGGACGGGGTTTGGTCCCCGAAACATGTTGGCCCAATAAAGTATCTTCGTGTTAAGCTGTGAAGTCTGCCTTGAGTGCCGCCCATATCACCCAATCTGTCTATCCGGGACCTTGTTTACCCGACCGGGAGGGCACCGCAGCAGTTGCCATACTTTGGAGTGGAGTGCCGGGCTGTCTCTACTTTGTTTTATATATATATATATATATATATATATATATATATAATTTTTTTCAAATGCATCTGTAAACAGTATTGAAATTGTGCACTGTGTGAAACACTATGAACACAGTAGAATGAATGATAATTGCCAGGTTTTTGGTCATTTCTTCTGTTCGGTCAAATTAAAGTATTGGCATATCTGTGTTTTTAACATAGATATGTAAAGCTATAAAGGTACAGTAAACACTACATAATATACATTTTTTATATTAGTACAGTTTATTAATTCACCTCTGTCATTAATAATGCAGGGTGGACCTTCACAGATACTGTATGTGATACAATAAGGTAAGTACCTTCTGAATGATTACAGTAGCAATGGTCAACAGGCAGCCAGGCTCCTTTACGCTTTGTTGTCTGATTGAGGGGAGTGACTACAGTGGGGCACTTCTTTGGGGCATTCTGTGATCTTGAGTACTACAATGGGGCATAATGTGATTAGGGTTATTACTGTTGGGCATAATGTGATCTGAGGGCACTGTTGTGTGGCATAATGTGATCTGGGGCACTTTTGTGGGGCATAATCTGATCTGGGGGGGGCAGTACTTTGGAGTATAATGTGAAATGGGGCATAATGTGAATGGGGGGCACTACTGTGGAGCATTTTGTGCTCTGAGGCATTACTGTGGGGCATTATGTGTACTGGGGGCTGTACTATGGTTTAAAATGTGAACTGGAGCCACTACTGCAGATCATAATGTGAGGCACAAAGGGGCATTGTGTGGAGTATAAAGTGAACAACTGTTGGGAGAGATAGAGGAACCATTGGGAAAGTGGCTTCTTCAAAATGTTGCTATGGGGCCCACAAAGTTCTAGACATGCTCCTAGATATTATGACAATTGTTCAGAACACAAGAAGACAAATATGGGCAACCTACGTTCCTATAATTTCAGTTGTTCCTTACCTTCACACAAGGAAGATAAATTTCAAGGATACTGTGTTCACATTGGTGCTGATATTTGCTTGTTTAAAATCTCTTCTCATACAGTATGTTATTACAAGTTGGTGTCTCGTTCTTGGAAGACCACTAAATGTCCATCAAGTGTATCAGGTTGCTTATCACTGATGTGCAGAGTAATCAGAGCTGCATTGCACACCCAATAGTTCTAATACATAATTTAATGCATAACTCAAGCTATAATTTTTTACGGATGTCCTCCCACACTATCTACCAGAAATGCGTAAGGTACGCAATGCTTCTTTACCTCTCCACCCCCCCCCTTCAAAAAAAAAGAAATTGGTGTTCAAATAGTTGTGCTTCAGTTTCAAAAACAACTGCAGTTGTGTGACCAATCAGCTTCAGCTTTAGAAACTGAAGTGGACTTGTACGGCTGTGATACAGAAGATAGACATTAAAAAGACAGACAATCATTAGGTCGACAGCCCACAGGTCGACAGGGTCAAAAGGTCGACAGTCAAAAGGTCGACAGACAAAAGGTCGACAGTCAAAAGGTCGAAACACAAAAAAAATTATTTGGGTGTTGTTCTGTGTTTTTACATTTTTTTTACCCCAAGTTGTTGAAATGCGTCCCATCACGGGCTCGATTTGCTCGCCACACTACGGGCGCGGTGATTCGCTCTGCTTCGCTCACCACAGAGTTACTAATGTTGATAGTTTGTGACATGGATAATTCATTTAATTAAATGTGTCCCTTCGCAGGCTCGATTCGCTCCCCACCCTTCGGGCGCGGTGACTCGCTGCACTCGCCACAAGGTTACTACAGGTAATAGTTTTTGACATGGATAGTAAATGTAAAAAAACCCCTAAAAAACATGTGTCGACCATACGTCGACCTTTTGAACCTGATGACCATTTGACTGTCAACATTTTGACCCTGTCGACTTTTGACTGTCAACCTTTTGACCCTGTTGACCTTTTGATTGTCGACCTTTGGACCCTGTTGACTTTTTGACCCTGTCGACCTTTTGACTGCTGACCTTATGGTGTCAACCTTTTGACTGTTGACCTTTTGACTGTTTATCTATCAACCACCTCCTGGCTGGTACTCCGTCTGCTTGGTCAATCACGGGGAAAGAACTATTGCAGCAATGGTGAGGAAGAGCTTCCATGACTGGTGGGAATTTCCTGTCCCACCTTAATCACAACAAATCTGCTTTATTTTCAGGGGAGGGTTAATATTGGATAAAAATATAACTCTATTCGGCATTGTCCCTTCATTTCCAAAATATCTTATTATACCAGAAATCCCGCTTTTACCCGGCATTTCAGTGCCGGATCGTTTTGCCGGTCTCTGCCTAACCCTCCTTTCACACAGAGAAGCAAGTTACTGGGTCAAAAATTTCTTTCCGGCAATTTTAGGATCAACCCGGGTATTTTGTCTGTTTGAAAGGGTCAACACGGCAGAAATTCCCGGATCTCCGACCCTGGTATATTCCTGGGTCGAAGTCCCGGGAATTTCAACCTGGGTTGACCCTTTCACACAGAAAAAGTACCCGTGTTTATCGGCAAATTTCCAGGTAGAACTTCTTCAGCCGGTAATTTGACTTTCTGTGTGAAAGGGGTATTAATCAGGTCTAAGCCGATTTGTTTCAAACTAAAATAGAACTTGTGTTTTCAAAGAAAGGATAAATTATTCTAAATGTTGTTTTACTATGTAAGTGCCACAAAGTCATCTCAGGGTCTGATTCAGAGACAAAAATATGCTAATGCCGTGGGAGGTATCAGAAGGCAACAGACGCCCACTCCTAGACGCAGCATTGGATCAGCATCGCGACCATCGTTCACAACATCGGCAATCTGAGTAAGCCTAAGGCAACTCAGAATTTCCACCTCATCCCCACTTCCGAGGCCAAGAAACTCTGTGTCGGAAAGTACAGACAATGGCCTTGGCATGCCCCAAAAAAACAGGACAGACGCCCACATTTTCTGCAATGCTGGCAGTCACCAGTGGCACTGCCGCTGGCAACCGTCATCGCATACACAGATCTGCCCATGCACAACACAGATCCTATGCACGTGCAGATCACCTAACATTTAGTCCCAGAAATATTTCATGCATCAACACAAAGCCAGGCAAAACCAAATCTCTCCCATTCACTGCAACGTATCACTGTACACTGTGTTCTGTAATAACGCAGAGCAGCGCTGATGGACAGATGGTTTATTTCATGATGTCAGGGAGCACAAAGTCTTATTGGTTGTCTGCCTGGATGTGGCCACCGTCCAAACTCTGAAAATAGAAACTGCAGGAACACCTTTGTAGTATTGTGATAGATTGTGGGAAAGAGGAAGCAGAACAATGTTTTCCAGCCTATGTGTAAACCTGGTTGTGAAGTCAGTTTATACTTCATAATGCTTTATCGCTTCTGTGTTACGTTAAGTGGCTGACGTAGGTGAACCGACTCAGCGGACTAAGGGTCCGGAATTCGTTTGTAAAATAAAAACTGGTATTATATATCTATAGGGGATTATTTGATCATTAGAATTTGGCATTGAAGGTCAAAGTCCCCTTTAGACTGTTAGCTCTCACAAGCAAGGCCCATTTCTCTCATTGCCCACAATCAAGGCTGCCAACAACTCTGCCGGGACCCGGTACTGTGAGGGGGTGTGGCCAACTCAGAGAGGTGTGTCTAGACGCCCTCTGTGCATACATGCAAAACACATAGACTATGTGCGCCTCTGCACAGGTTGGGCACCGGCTCTTGGTCAGCCACGGGTGGATGGGAGGGGGGGGGGGGTGTTGGGTGCGATTCCTGCCGCACATCACGCAGCACCCTCTCTCCACAGCCCAGCACACAGCAGCAGTCACTTCTTTCTCCTTGCCCGCACTGGAGACTTTTAAGGGATTGGAGGGGGATGCCCAGCAGGCCCAGTGGTGGGTAAAGACTACTCGCTTCCCCCCTTGGTGCCACTCTCCACAATGGCGCAAAACCTTTGGTCTCATCCAGTGCTGCTTTTGTGGGTGTTATGTATGTGCTGCAATGTATTCCATGGTCTTATACTTTTGCAGTGTTTTGCACTTTTTTATTGTTTTATTTGCTGTTTCTGCTTATATACTAAGTGAGGAGGAGAAGAAGAAGAAGAAGAAGAAGAAGAAGAAGAAGAAGAAGAATTATTTTAGAGATTGCTCATATCTGTGTCAATATAAGGTAGAATTTTCTTAACATAAACAAATTGATAAATAACAGTAATAAGAAATAAGATCGTTAGATAGTCATCCAATAACGGCCCTATTAATCAATTTGCTTTACAAAGAGCAGTCATTAAATAAGAAACCTTTTTGCTGTGATTCACAATGAGAGAAACAAATAGCTCTTTGAGTATTTATCATGGCTCCAGGGCTGCATCAGCCCCTCTGATAAGCTGTTGTCCCGGTGAATCATAAAAGCTTAATTACTGTAATTCTGTTACTGACAGCGGCAGAAGTTTACACCGGCGGGTTTTGTTTCGGCAGTGTTGCCGCGCATGCACAATCTTAAGTCAACCATAAGTCATACATGCACACTGAAGAAGGTGAGACCAAGGATCTCAATTTATTAGTACAGGAGATATCTGCTAACTATTCTGCGATAGGATGGATGGATACTTAGATTTGTGTAATCACGCGGAAACTGTTGTTAACTGTTGACACATAGATCCCTTAAAATGTCAGAACAAGCTTTTAATGAAACTAGCACTGTACTGTACAAGTCATGGGGGCACCGCGTCAAACCACAACAATGAAGCAAAAACTATTATAGCACACTGCGCCTACTTTAGTGCAGTAGTTGTGCATGGATCATCATGTTTGTAAACTGTCTTTGTCATAGTTTACACTATACAATTTGGCCCATGTTGCTCTTTGTGGGAAGTGAAAATTAGCATTGGCTTCTTGTTTCACTCCCATTAAGATACTGGGGGTAATTCTGAGTTGATCGCAGCAGGATTTTTGTTAGCAGTTGGGCAAAACCATGGCCCTCATTCCGAGTTGATCGGTCGCAAGGCGAATTTAGCAGAGTTACACACGCTAAGCCGCCGCCTACTGGGAGTGAATCTTAGCTTCTTAAAATTGCGACCGATGTATTCGCAATATTGCGATTACTAACTACTTAGCAGTTTCAGAGTAGCTCCAGACTTACTCTGCCTGTGCGATCAGTTCAGTGCTTGTCGTTCCTGGTTGACGTCACAAACACACCCAGCGTTCGCCCAGGCACTCCCACCGTTTCCCCGGCCACTCCTGCGTTTTTTCCGGAAACGGTAGCGTTTTCAGCCACACGCCCCTGAAACGCCGTGTTTCCGCCCAGTAACACCCATTTCCTGTCAATCACATTACGATCGCCGGAGCGAAGAAAAAGCCGTGAGTAAAAATACTTTCTTCATAGTAAAGATACTTGGCGCAGTCGCAGTGCGAACATTGCGCATGCGTACTAAGCGGATTTTCACTGCGATGCGATGAAAAATACCGAGCGAACAACTCGGAATGAGGGCCCATGTGCACTGCAGGGGAGGCAGATGTAACATGTGCAGAGAGAGTTAGATTTGGGTGTGGTGTGTTCAATCTGCAATCTAAATTGCAGTGTAAAAATAAAGTAGCCAGTATTTACCCTGCACAGAAACAAAATAACCCACCCAAATCTAACTCTCTGTGCACATGTTATATCTGCCTATGTGGTACTTTATCTCCATCCACTTTAGCTCTCTCCAAAGCTTAGTACATAGACTAACTACCTCTGCCAGGACCTGATGGAGGGGCCTGGATTTGCCGTCACTCCCCCCCCCCCCCCACTTTACTGGGCAGCAGCAGCAGGAACTCTCTTCTCATCAGTATATGCTGTGCTACAGTGAGGCCAGGGAGGCAGAGGCACACTCCCAAAATGTTACCAGGGCCCAGCAGACCTCCTGACAGCACTGCCCATGCTAGGTGCACATTCTCCATCAGAGTTTAGCCTCCAGTGTAAGTGGTTAAACATTTGAGTTTGCAGCCAGCTATGTGACAGGCCCGTGTCACTCCCATACAGCCACCTCCCAGTCACCACCGAGGACTGCCCAATACATTTCCAATACTTTTCTGAGACCATACGTCTCAATCGCTACTGCAACTCTGTCTGTAATGAGCAGATTTCTTAGCATCAATAACAAACAATCTGTGTGCAGAGTAGACTAAGTAGATCTGGCCAGTGTGTGGCTCATAATCAGGGCCTACTTATTGTATAGGCACACTGTGCAGCTGCCCAGGGCCCCACAATTCTAGGGGCCTTCAAGCAGGGGCAGGTGATGATCACACAATCAGAGCGGACAGGCAGCACTGTCTACCTGCTGTCAGGTCTCTGGTTTTGTCTGTCCCCGGCGGGGGCACTAGTGGGTCCGTGTTGGTTCGATGTACAAAGCGTGGAGGCAATATAAAAGTTCTGCACATATGCGCTGATGTTTATTAGCACAGAGCAGATGGTATAATAATGAATAATAACTGAAGACCGGCAATGTAGAGAACAATGGGGGTCATTCCGAGTTGTTCACTCGTTGCCGATTTTCGCAACGGAGCGATTAAGGCAAAAATGCGCATGCGCATGTTTCGCAGTGCTCATGCGGTAAGTATTTCAGTACAAAACTTAGTAGATTTACTCACGTCCAAATGAAGAATTTTCATCGTTGAAGTGATCGGAGTGTGATTGACAGGAAATGGGTGTTTCTCGGCGGAAACTGGACGTTTTCTGGGAGTGTGCGGAAAAAACGCAGGCGTGTCAGGGAAAAACGCGGGAGTGGCTGGAGAAACAGGGGAGTGGCTGGCCGAACGCAGGGCGTGCTTGTGACGTCAAACCAGGAACGAAACGGCCTGATCTGATCGCAATCTGTGAGTAGGTCAGGAGCTACTCAGAAACTGCTAAGAATTTTCTATTCGCAATTTTGCTAATCTTTCGTTCGCTATTCTGCTAAGCTAAGATACACTCCCAGAGGGCGGCGGCCTAGCGTGTGCAATGCTGCTAAAATCTGCTAGCGAGCGAACAACTCGGAATGACCCCCAATGATTGATAACTGAATCCAAATAACTGAAAGTCTCTTGCAACAAAATATGAAATAACTTGATACTGAATGCAGGTGATATAAACAGAACTCCAATAGTACTTGAAAGCACACAGTCTCTGTATAACACAAGATGAGATAAACTGATAACTGTTGGAAAAGCAGAACTCCGGTATATTTGAGAAACACACAGTCTCTATATAGCACAAGTCCATATAGCCACACTAGGCTTAAGCAGGAAACAGTCTCTAAGCAATAAGTTGGTATAACTGCTGAGATACACAGATGATATGCTGATAACGAAGTGCACAGGTAAGGTAATGGAATGAACACCTGAGGAGAGTCTCTTACTGCTGATGAGTTTGTGGCTGGCTGTGGCTGGAGTCCGGAGTAACAGGAGAGCTGTAGAGTGGTAAATGGAACAGTGAAGATAACCACAGAGGAACGCTGGAAACAGGAACACAGAACCAGGAGAACTAGGCACACCGTAAGTGAGTCATTGTCCGAGGCAATGTGAGTGAGCCACGGACCGGAACTTATACCCCTTATACGCTCGTGGTCAGCGCATCCATGCTGCCGCAACTGGGGCCATGACCTCCGGAGGCCTGCACACCAGCGCGCTGGTAAGTGAGACGCAGCCGAACGCCGATTCCTGACACCTGCCTCTTAGCCTGCAAGCAGACAGTGAATGTCTGTCTGCATGCTGATTGGTGGATGACTGGAGCTATCCACCAATCTGAGTGCTGACAACCATTCACTCTATGGAAGCATGTGGTGAGACCAGTGGTGCCGAGAGAGGGAACAAATTACCCGGGCCCAGGTCTGATGGAGGGGCCCAGTGAGGGTCCAGTAGGGGCCCATGCCCCTCCCTCTTACCTAGCAGCAGCTGCTGCAGCTCTTTTCCTCAGCCCAGAACACGCCGCTGTGTACTGGGCTGCAGTGTGGCCATGGAGGTGATTAAAATACTATTTTTTTTGTATTTTTTTTCTAAGGGTACATGACCACACCTCCTGTGATTAGGCCACATCCCTTTAAAAGTACCTGGGCCCATCCCGGCTCTCGACTACCCTGGGTGAGACGCCACAGGAAATTGGTTCCCATGAATGGGTGTGTATTGCTTTGCCCGGGGCCTATAATACTATAAGATGGCCCTGGCTGCTCACAATCATGTGATCTGATGCGTTCCCTTTTAGCGTGCCACTTAAAACTGTTCAGTGTGCCCTGTCTGACACATGTGCTAGGAGTTGCTGATTCCTGGTATAAGGTAAAGGGATGAAATTGTTTCGTCTCATCTGTATTCTCTTATGCGGTTGTTCATAATAAACATACCTCTTTGTTTCAGTTGTTGATAAAACGTCTCAGAATGACTTCTGCGTTTTACATCTGATACTTAGTATTACAAAGGTCATCAGAATAATTGTGTATAGTATCCTCTAATCTGCGTAAAATGTTCATGAACAATGCAGTACACAAACCATCCTGGAAGCGTGCATTCACTTCACCTCCATTCTAGTTTCATGACTTTATAACAAGATTTTACCACTAATCAGCAGAGACTGTCAGGGGATAATCAAGTCTATTGTTCAAAGGTTCTTGCAATAAGCTATTGAAAATTAGTACAGTACATGCAGCCTTATTGAATTATAGCTTTGCATTCAACTCCTGTATCTGGGAAACATTTGAAGTCCCTGTATGAACTCTGAAAGTTACTTTACCTCAAAATAATACTGAAGAGGAACAATCAGAGTTTAGTAGACATCTCTTCACTACCAGTCACTTCAAATCATCTAATACAATAGGATATAGGAATATTTAATGATGTTATTACAATGTGTTACACAAATATTTAATTGTATTTAATGTTGATAATTTGTCTGGTCACAAACATATATCCACCATTACAGATAGATAGATAGATAGATAGATAGATAGATAGATAGATAGATAGATAGATAGATAGATAGATAAATAAATTAGTGATAGATAGATAGATAGATACACACGCACACACACGGATACAAGGGTGTCTTTTAGTGCAATAACACATGTATATCCACCACTGTGTAAAAGAAACTTAGTGATAAGGCTTATCTTATATTTCATACGAATCCCACAAGGCGGTTTTCCATTTAAAAGTTCTGCTTTAATGACTTGAAAGTAAAACATAAAACAATACATAGTATAATTCTATTTAGACTTGTTAAATACTGTCATAAATAGAATAAATCACACATACACTAAGGTTATAAATTCCACTGGAAGACAGCAGTCAGCAGTGTAGCTAACGCGTTTCGTCCTGATGCTGAAGGCATGGCATCACTGAGACTTCTTCAGGGGCTTTTTCAGACGCTCTGTCCCAGAGCCTGCAGAATGGTAAATGCAAGCTGTAATTTTTGTTACCGCATTGCGTGTGGGGTTGTAATTGTCACGTCTCGGTTGGTGATAAATATGGGTTGGTGAGGCGTTATGGGGGCTCAGAGGCGGAACTACTAGCGGTGCAGCCAGTGCATTGCACTGGGGCCCACCGCAGTGAAGGGGCCCACTGCCGACGGCATTACAATGAGTCACAATGACTCATTAAATGCCGGCATAGCTGCGCTCGCCACCAGTGCCCCAGGGTCTCTGCACAATAACGTTGGGCCTGGAAAGCAGTCACTCACAGTCACTGACTGTTCATCATGTTTGGGTCCCAGCTGGAGCTGGAGAAGGAGTTGCTCTCTCCTCTCAGCTCCTCCCCCAGACTTAGTAATGCATTGCTGCCTCCTGCCTCTGCCTGATTACTTCCAACAGAGACGTTTCCTGGGAGGCCGGCCGTGCTGCGGGCCCGAATCCTGCATGTGGCCACGCCCCCAGCAGCTTGTCAGTCACCATTCTAAATGACGGGAACGTACTGGCAGCACACCGGCACCTGTCAGGGACTTCCAGCTTGGAAGAGCTTCTGACAGAACTCTTTCAGTCGCCTCACCAGTTCCCAGTCCCGACTCCCTACAGAAGAGCACATGCAGTAACGGTCCGAAAGCAGCTCCTACTAACAGCGGTAAGTGGCATGTTTCCCCATCCGCAGTACCTTCTCACAGCTACAGCCCAACCCCCCATTCACGGCACCATCTGACCCCCCCCTCCCCCGCACAGGCTCCTCTTTGTTCCTCCACAGCTACAGCCCGCACCCCACACACAGCACCCCAAAAGACCCGCTCCTGTAGGCTACTCTTGTTCCCTCACAACTATAGGCCGCCACCCCCCCCCACATCTGTGTCACCCGTAACCCTCCCTTCCCCCCCACGCATGTTCTGCTCTCCTACTTTCTCTCCCCTCACAGCTCCAAATCCCCCATCTGCAGACTCTGTTCACCCCCCCTTCCCCACATAGATTCCCTTCTCCTGCTAGATCTCACCTTACAGCTCCAAACTCACCTCTCATCCGTGGTACATTCCCCATCCTCCACACATTTTCCCCTCAACTGCTCTCTCCCCTCTCTAGCTCCAACCCCCCCCCCCCCCCCCGGGATTGGCTTTTAGCTAGGTGGCCGCCCCCTCACCCCGCACATATAACTCACCATATACCGGGGGAGGGCAGGTGGGGAACACCGTCTAATCGCTCCTGGCGGCTCCCAGCAGCGGCTGACAGCGCAGCGTGACCTCTAACACTGCGCTGGGGAGCCGGAAGGAGGAAGCCGGGCAGCATCTGAGCGTCCTGTGGACGCTCAACGCTGATCCCTCAATTTCCGGGATTGGAGCTTCCAATCCCGGGATTGAAGCTTCCAATCCCGGGATTGAATCCCGCCCATTTTTGGCCCTAAATCCCGGGATCCCGCCGATCCCGATCCCGGGATTGGCCACCATACCTGTCACACATTGACTCCCCAGTCACCACCTGGCTTTCCATTACCCATGGCCTCTCCTGCTAACACCCACAGAGCATATTTTAGAACCTTGGCCCACCACTTGCTAGTTCCGCCACTGTGGGGGCTGTAGTGCTTCACCAGACACAGCAATAGTAATGTGGCAGGACCTCAGTATTGTTCCCTGTAAGCTGAGCAATCTGGAAAGGATCCAATTGTAATATACTGGCGCTATATACAGTAACTAAATGTTTATAAACGACAATGATATTAATGTAACTTCTTAGCAATAGTCCATCAGATTGAGAATGCAGATTTGGAGTCCTCTATAAATTGCCCTATTAACTCTCTCCTTTCTGTCTTGATCACCCAGGAGGAAGCATGGTCTACATCAGGGGTCTTCAACCTTGGCCCTGCAGCTGTTATGGAACTACACTTCCCAGCATGTTCTGATACTGATTTAGCATGAGCTAATATCTAAAATGTGGCATGGCATGCTGGGAACTGTAGTTCCATAACAACACAGGGCCAAGGTTGAAAACCCCTGGTCTACAAGGTACTTATTTGGCAGAGGATGACATATGGGAAGCAGGAAAAAGAAGATAAAGAAAGCTGTACAGGTAGATAAATCACCTTGTATGTGCTCCCATACACATATTGTCTGGAATTAGTCTTTAAAATATTTGCCATTCTTTCCCAGTCTACAGAGCTCATAGAAGTCCCATTACTAGCCATGTTCGTCAGAATGAAATTACAAGCCTTACAAAAATGTAACACGTGTGTTGTGCATGGAAATAAATATACCCGATAAATCAAAGCCTCACCTATCAACCATGTTAATGATGCAGTAATATCGTACTAGGTCTAATGTCCGTAGAGGCACTTTTTAACCCTTTGATTAAGCCTTACAAGGGAGAATTTATCAAAGCTTGAGAGATTAAGTAGAGAGAGATAAAGTACCAGCCTACCAGCTCCTGTCTGTCAGTTTACAGGCTGTGTTTGAAAAATGACAGGAGCTTATTGGTTGGTACTTTAGTTCTCCCCACTTTAGCTCTCTCCAACCTTTGATAAATCTCCCCTTAAGTACTTTACAGCCGCCTAAGCTGCAAATCCAGAGAACATTTCTGGAATGTTCCCAGGAGAATATAGATGATTCCGAGAACACAGATAAACCAATCGGGGCGAGAGCTGCTAGGGCAGAACTGGTTCAAAATCGGAATCAAAGTCATTAGTCAACAAACATGTAAAAGGTCATTATCAGGAGGAGTTCAGCAAGGTCAGCAACAGCCAGAGGTCAGCACACACATAACGACGGCCACACAATGGGCTGGGGCTGACACTCACTACGACAGACAAACAGGAGCTTTGGTAAGTCTGGTCATACACTGGTTGAACATCGGGAATGCTTCTGGTTTTACTGCATTCTGCCATATCTAATAATAATAATAATCATAATATTAATTTCCTCTAGAATAAAGGTCATTTTAACATCACATATGGGGGTCATTCCGAGTTGTTCGCTCGCTAGCTGCTTTTAGCAGCAGTGCACACGCTAAGCCGCCGCCCTCTGGGAGTGTATCTTAGCTTAGCAGAATTGCGAACGAAAGATTAGCAGAATTGCAAATAGAAAATTCTTAGCAGTTTCTGAGTAGCTCCAGACTTACTCCTACACTGCGATCAGCTCAGCCTGTTTCGTTCCTGGTTTGACGTCACAAACACGCCCAGCGTTCGGCCAGCCACTCCCCCGTTTCTCCAGCCACTCCTGCGTTTTATCCTGACACGCCTGCGTTTTTCCGCAGACTCCCAGAAAACGGTCAGATTCCGCCCAGAGACACCCACTTCCTGTCAATCACACTCCGATCACTTCAACGATGAAAATTCTTTGTTCGGACGTGAATAAATCTACTAAGTTTTGTGCTAAAATACTTAGTGCATGCGCACTGCGTACCATGCGCATGCGCATTTTTGCCTTAATCGCTCAGTTGCGAAAATCGGCAACGAGCGAACAACTCGGAATGACCCCCATGCTGCAATATGAGGTCAGTTACCTATTATCAGCAAAGATATTGCAACATATATATCCAACTTTACACACAACACTTAATTACGGGATAATACACTTACTGGGCAATACATTTGAAGGATATTGAAAGTCACCAAGTAGGCCTGTGACTATGTAAAAGCATAAAGTCACATTAATGGATGGATGGATTTTTGATTATAAAACAATAATTGAATTCTAAACTTGCAGCACTGTGTATGGATGGGGCCATTTAAAGCCTCAAGCCGAAGAGCTAAATCACTACATAAGAGATGAGGAGATGGAGATGGCGTACAGAGGTCATATCTCCCAACTTCCTGATGGTCTAGGGAAAGACATTTGCAGTGAGGGGGCGTGGCAATGAAGCTAGGGGGGTGGCATTGTGGAAAGTGACATGATCACAGGCCACGTCTCCATTTTCACCATTGTGAGGGCATGCTAAGCAGAGCAACGGGTGAGAGTCTGCCAACTGCGCCCCCCCACCCCCAACGCGGGACACTGCGACCCACGGGTGACACAGTGGGACAGTCCCAGAAAAACAGGACTGTCCCGCCAAAATCGCCACAGCTGGGCGGTATGACTTATGCAGATGCGGGAAGCGGTAGCAACAGACACCAGACACCATTACCAGACACCATTATGGTAGGTGGCAGCAGTGTGCAAATAGAGGTTAGTTCACACTGCAGATGACTTGACCAGGTGAAGGTTTATTAACCAGGTAAAAACAGGAACAGGCGAACACAGGGCTGATAGCAGGTACAGGTTATCTGTATTGTCCAGTTGCAGCCTGGATTATTTGTAGGGTTTGCTGGGCGCTGTGTGCAGTGGGTATATGCACTCACTGTATACAGTATATTATCAGTGGTGGCAATAGTATTGGGATCCGGTTTGAAGATCGACAGTGTCTAGGTCGACAATGTTTAGGTCGACCACTATAGGTCGACAGTCACTAGGTCGACATGGATGGAAGGTCGACAGGGTTTCTAGGTCGACATGTGCTAGGTCGACAGGTCTAAAGGTCGACATGAGTTTTTCACATTTTTTTTTTTTGGATACTTAACGATCCACGTCGACTACGATTGGAACGGTAAAGTGTGCTGAGCAAAGCAGTAGCGGAGTGAAGGCACCATGCCCGAAGCATGGCGAGCGAAGCGAGCCATGCGAGGGGACGCGGTGCATTAATTTGGGATCCCGGTCACTTTACGAAGAAAACGACACCAAAAAAAAAAAAAAAACCTCATGTCGACCTTTAGACCTGTCGACCTAGCACATGTCAACCTAGAAACCCTGTCGACCTTCCATCCATGTCGACCTAGTGACTGTCGACCTATAGTGGTCGACCTAAACATTGTCGACCTAGATACTGTCGATAAAACGAACCACACCCATAGGATTATGTAATATATATATAGGCCGACATGATATCCCTTTAATTCAGGACACCTACTGTACGATTTACACACCACACCCTCACCCACCATAATTACTGCCCTAGCATCAGCCCATGCTTTTCCGTGAGATATCAAAATAAATTTAGACATGTTTAATAACATTAAAAAAACAAAAGTGACATACAATAATTACAGTCCCAGTGTCTCCGCAATCTCATGATAGCTGGAAGACATACCGTAAGTGACGTCAGACTGAGCAACATTGTAGGACAATTATGAAAACGTTTTGAAAACGAATGAAGGAGCTCATCCCAAAATGCTAGGTGTATGGATGTAATGTACACTGGACAATGCATATTATAAATAGGGCTGTTGAGATGTGCATAGGTTTCGGGTACTTTGGGGGCATGGCCAAATTGGGGAGGCGTGGCCACATCCACTTATGATCAACATTTACAAATAAATAAGGGGACAATATACAGATCTTGCGCAGGACCTGTTTTTGGTTAGATCAACACAGAGAACTCGTGGACACTCGCTCAGGTTAGAGGAGAGGAGATTCCACACAATACGGCGTAAAGGCTTTTTTACGGTAAGGATGATATGTGTTTGGAATTCCCTGCCTGAGGGAGTTGTAATGGCCGACTCAGTCAACACCTTTAAGAATGGGTTAGATAAATTCCTAATGGATAAGGATATCCAGGGTTACGGGGCATAGTCACGCACAATGGTTATTATAAAAAAGAGGGGTTAAGCGGAACGGCAGTCATCAACTTCAGTCAAAATTTTATACAAAATAATCGTGCATAGGAGACCACAAATAGGTTGAACCCGATGGACAATTGTCTTTTTTCAACCTTAGATACTATGTTACTATGTTACTTAAAAAATATATAGATATGAGGGGTCATTCCGATTTGATCGCTAGCTGCATTCGGTCGCTGGTCAGCGATGAGGCCAAAAAACTGCACTTCTGCGCATGCGTATGCGGCACAATGCGCACGCGTGACATACTATTACAACGAATTATGTATTTTCACACAGGATCTAGCAAAGTTTTTCAGTCGCACTGCTGACCGCAGAGTGATTGACATGGGGGGTCATTCCGAGTTGTTCGCTCGCAAGCTGCTTTTAGCAGCTTTGCACACGCTAAGCCGCCGCCTACTGGGAGTGAATCTTAGCTTATCAAAATTGCGAACGAAAGATTAGCAGAATTGCGAATAGACACTTCTTAGCAGTTTCTTAGTAGCTCAACACTTACTCGGCATCTGCGATCAGTTCAGTGCTTGTCGTTCCTGGTTTGACGTCACAAACACACCCAGCGTTCGGCCAGACACTCCTCCCTTTCTCCAGCCACTCCCGCGTTTTTCCCAGAAACTGTAGCGTTTTTTCGCACACACCCATAAAACGGCCAGTTTCCGCCCAGAAACACCCACTTCCTGTCAATCACATTACGATCACCAGAACAAAGAAAAAACCTCGTAATGCCGTGAGTAAAATACCTAACTGCATAGCAAATTTACTTGGCGCAGTCGCACTGCGGACATTGCGCATGCGCATTAGCGACTAATCGCTCTGTTGCGAGAAAAAAATAAAGAGCGAACAACTCGGAATGACCCCCATGAAGCGGGCGCTTCTGGGTGTCAACTGACCGTTTTCAGGGAGTGTTCGGAAAAACGCAGGCGTGCCAGGAAAAACGCAGGCGTGGCTGGGCGAACACAGGGCGTGTTTGTGACGTCAAATCCGGAACTGAACAGTCTGAAGTGATCGCAAGCGCTGAGTAGGTTTGAAGCTACTCAGAAACTGCACAAAATTATTTTGTAGCCGCTCTGCGATCCCTTCGTTGCACTTCTGCTAAGCTAAAATACACTCCCAGTGGGCGGCGGAATAGCATTTGCACGGCTGCTAAAAACTGCTAGCGAGCGAACAACTCGGAATAACCACCTTGGTGAGGTTAGAACTGTCTTTGCTGTCCAGAGGCACCAGAACTGTTCCGGACATACTATATAGCGGTGACCCCTAAATCCACCCCTGGATACCTCCTACTGTATGTACATCTTTTCGGCTACAATACATGATTAATGTCTATCACAGACTCTATTTCGCTATGTGAGTGGGAGGGTGCCTGCTGGTAGCCAGCGTTCCCGTTTTGTTGCTGTTATTATGTTCTCATCGCTGTGCCTTTTTTGAAGTTAACACAAAGAATGCTCCATAGTTAATAACAAAAAAACACCAAACAAGAATGCGCAGAGACCTCCTTCATCCATATGGCTTTATTTGTGTTCCGCTGGCACAGCTAGAGACATACAGTAACCAACATAATTTTTTAGTTTTATTATCACCTCTAAAAAGAGACAGAAATGTGAAAATTGAAGCCAGAAGGTTTGTATCACAGGATTAATTAAGCAGGGCCAAGTGGAGTCACACTCCTCTTGGCAGTGAATGCCTGGAGAAGGTGCCTGTCTTCAATTATGAAGAGCACAAAGCAATTAAAAAGCCTGTTTCTTTTTTCCTGAGGTGTTACTTGTTACAAGATAAATCTTTTTCTTTTTTTTCTTCTTTTTTTAATTCTCTGGGGACCTGAACTGGCCTGAGGTACAGTCTACTCGGGTATGTTTTCAGGAAAATTGATTTAAATGTAGCATAGGTGTAATAGATTTATAATAAAATTTAAATGATTGAACAATATGTACCACGGTTTACATGTCATTCTTCTCTTCTTTCTTTCATATACTGAAATTTTTTCAAGTGTTTATTTTTTGTAGTTTGCAGAAGAGGAGATTATACTGTAAGTACATCCAGGGGGGGGGGGGGGGGGGACTATGGGGACTGGTGTCCCGGGCCCTTACAGAGAGGGGGGCCCACCCCTGGCTTCTACCACCAATACCTGTAGAGCTGCACCAGTCTGTGAACCAACAGCAGGCTGATGCGCAAGGAGGACTTCTTTAAACAAGCCTTATCTGCACATCAGCTCTCTGTAAACTGTTTCTATAAGTCCGCAACACTCCACCTATACGTAACGTCACAATGTATGACATCACATAGGGGTGGAGCCGTCCTGCAGAATTTTTTTGGGGGGAGGGAGGGGCCCTTTCTATTTTGTCAGTCCCGGGCCCCACAATTTCTGATGGCAGCCCTTAGTACACCAGTCACTATGAAGTAGTGATGAGCGGGTTCGGTTCCTCGGAAACCGAAGCCCCCCCGAACTTCACCCATTTTACACGGGTCCGAGGCATACTCGGATTCTCCCGTATGGCTCGGTTAACCCGAGCGCGCCCGAACGCCATCATCCCGCTGTCGGATTCTCGCGAGATTCGGATTCTATATAAGCAGCCGCGCGTCGCCGCCATTTTCACTCGTGCATTGGAAATGTTAGGGAGAGGATGTGGCTGGCGTCCTCTCCGTTTATTGTTGAACTTGATTGTGCTTTATTGCTTAATTGTGGGGAGGACTGGGGAGCAGCTGTATAATATAGGAGGAGTACAGTGCAGAGTTTTGCTGATCAGTGACCACCAGTTTTATCCGTTCTCTGCCTGAAAAAAACGCTCCTTATCTGTGCTCAGTGTGCTGCATATATCTGTGCTCACACTGCTTAATTGTGGGGACTGGGGAGCAGCTGTATTATATAGGAGGAGTACAGTGCAGAGTTTTGCTGACAGTGACCACCAGTATACGTTGTCTGCCTGAAAAAAACGCCCCTTATCTGTGCTCAGTGTGCTGCATATATCTGTGCTCACACTGCTTAATTGTGGGGACTGGGGAGCAGCTGTATTATATAGGAGGAGTACAGTGCAGAGTTTTGCTGACAGTGACCACCAGTATACGTTGTCTGCCTGAAAAACACTCCATATCTGTACTCAGTGTGCTGCATATATCTGTGCTCACACTGCTTTATTGTGGGCACTGGGGACCACCAGTATATTATATAGGAGGAGTACAGTGCAGAGTTTTGCTGACAAGTGACCACCAGTATACTTTGTCTGCCTGAAAAACACTCCATATCTGTCCTGCATTGTAGTATATAGTAGGAGTACAGTGCATAATTTTGCTGACCACCAGTATATAATATATAGCAGTACGGTACAGTAGGCCACTGCTCTACCTACCTCTGTGTCGTCAAGTATACTATCCATCCATACCTGTGGTGCATTTCAGTTTTGTACAGTTTGCTGACCACCAGTATATAATATATAGCAGTACGGTACAGAAGGCCACTGCTCTACCTACCTCTGTGTCGTCAAGTATACTATCCATCCATACCTGTGGTGCATATCAGTTTTGCACAGTTTGCTGACCACCAGTATATAATATATAGCAGTACGGTACAGAAGGCCACTGCTCTACCTACCTCTGAGTCGTCAAGTATACTATCCATCCATACCTGTGGTGCATTTCAGTTTTTGTGCGCAGTATATATAGTAGTAGGCCATTGCTATTGATAAATATATTACTGGCATATAATTCCACACATTAAAAAATGGAGAACAAAAATGTGGAGGGTAAAATAGGGAAAGATCAAGATCCACTTCCACCTCATGCTGAAGCTGCTGCCACTAGTCATGGCCGAGACAATGAAATACCATCAACGTCGTCTGCCAAGGCCGATGCCCAATGTCATAGTAGAGAGCATGTAAAATCCCAAAAACAAAAGTTCAGTAAAATGACCCAAAAATCAAAATTAAAATCGTCTGAGGAGAAGCGTAAACTTGTCAATATGCCATTTACGACACGGAGTTGCAGGGAACGGCTGAGGCCCTCTCCTATGTTCCTACGACTAGTGGGTCAGCTTCACATGAGGATGGAAGCACTCATCCTCCTGCTAGAAAAATGAAAAGACTTAAGATGGCAAAAGCACAGCAAAGAACTGTGCGTTCTTCTAAATCACAAATCCCCAAGGAGAGTCCAATTGTGTCGGTTGCGATGCCTGACCTTCCCAACAATGGACGGGAAGAGGTGGGGCCTTCCACCATTTGCACGCCCCCTGCAAGTGCTGGAAGGAGCACCCGCAGTCCAGTTCCTGATAGTCAAATTGAAGATGTCACTGTTGAAGTACACCAGGATGAGGATATGGGTGTTGCTGGCGCTGGGGAGGAAATTGATAAGGAGGATTCTGATGGTGAGGTGGTTTGTTTAAGTCAGGCACCCGGGGAGACACCTGTTGTCCGTGGGACTGATATGGCCATTGACATGCCTTGTCAAAATACAAAATAAATCACCTCTTCGTGTGGAATTATTTCAACAGAAATGCGGACAACTGGTGTTGCCTTTGTCAAGCTGTAATAAGTAGAGGTAAGGACGTTAACCACCTAGGAACATCCTCCCTTATACGTCACCTGGAGCGCATTCATCAGAAGTCATTGACAAGTTCAAAAACTTTGGGTGACAGCGGAAGCAGTCCACTGCCAACTAAATCCCTTCCTCTTGTAACCAAGCTCCTGCAAACCACACCACCAACTCCCTCAGTGTCAATTTCCTCCATAGACAGGAAAGCCAATAGTCCTGCAGGCCATGTCACTGTCAAGTCTGACGAGTCCTCTCCTGCCTGGGATTCCTCCGATGGATCCTTGAGTGTAACGTCTACTGCTGCTGGTGCTGCTGTTGTTGCTGCTGGGAGTCGATCGTCATCCCAGAGGGGAAGTCGGAAGACCACTTGTACTACTTCCAGTAAGCAATTGACTGTCCGACAGTCCTTTGCGAGGAAGATGAAATATCACAGCAGTCATCCTGCTGCAAAGCGGATAACTGAGGCCTTGGCAGCCTGGGTGGTGAGAAACGTGTTCCCGGTATCCACCATTAATTCACAGGGAACTAGAGAATTGATTGAGGTACTGTGTCCCGGGTACCAAATACCATCTAGGTTCCATTTCTTTAGGCAGGCGATACCGAAAATGTACACAGACGTCAGAAAAAGAGTCACCAGTGTCCAAAAAAATGCAGTTGTACCCAATGTCCACTTAACCACGGACATGTGGACAAGTGGACCAGGGCAGACTCAGGACTATATGACTGTGACAGCCCACTGGGTAGATGTATTGCCTCCCGCAGCAAGAACAGCAGCGGCGGTACTAGTAGCAGCATCTCGCAAACGCCAACTCGTTCCTAGGCAGGCTACGCTTTGTATCACCGCTTTCCATAAGAGGCACACAGCTGACAACCTCTTACAGAAACTTACTAACCTCTTACGGCAACTGAGGAACATCATCGCAGAATGGCTTACCCCAATTGGACTCTACTGGGGATTTGTGACATCGGACAATGCCACCAATATTGTGCGTGCATTACATCTGGGCAAATTCCAGCACGTCCCATGTTTTGCACATACATTGAATTTGGTGGAGCAGAATTATTTAAAAAACGACAGGGGCGTGCTGTCGGTGGCCCAAAGAATTGCGGGCCACTTTCGGCATTCAGCCACCACGTGCCGAAGATTGGAGCACCAGTAAACACTCCTAAACCTGCCCTGCCATCATCTGAAGCAAGAGGTGGTAACGAGGTGAAATTCAACCCTCTATATGCTTCAGAGGATGGAGGAGCAGCAAAAGACCATTCAAGCCTATACAGCTACCTACGATATAGGCAAAGGAGGGGGAATGCACCTGACTCAAGCGCAGTGTAGAATGATTTCAACGTTGTGCAAGGTTCTGCAACCCTTTGAACTTGCCACACGTGAAGTCAGTTCAGACACTGCCAGCCTGAGACAGGTCATTCCCCTCATCAGGCTTTTGCAGAAGAAGCTGGAGACATTGAAGGAGGAGCTAAAACAGAGCGATTCCGCTAGGCATGTGAGACTTGTGGATGGAGCCCTTAATTCGCTTAACCAGGATTCACGGGTGGTCAATCTGTTGAAATCAGAGCACTACATTTTGGCCACCGTGCTCGATCCTAGATTTAAAACCTACGTTGTATCTCTCTTTCCGGCAGACACAAGTCTGCAGAGATTCAAAGACCTGCTGGTGAGAAAATTGTCAAGTCAAGCGGCACGTGACCCGTCAACAGCTCCTCCTTCACATTCTCCCGCAACTGGGGCTGCGAGGAAAAGGCTAAGAATTCCGAGCCCACCCGCTGGCGGTGATGCAGGGCAGTCTGGAGCGAGTGCTGACATCTGGTCCGGACTGAAGGACCTGCCAACGATTACTGACATGTCGTCTACTGTCACTGCATATGATTCTGTCACCATTGAAAGAATGGTGGAGGATTATATGAGTGACCGCATCCAAGTAGGCACGTCAGACAGTCCGTACGTATACTGGCAGGAAAAAGAGACAATTTGGAGGCCCTTGCACAAACTGGCTTTATTTTACCTAAGCTGCCCCCCCTCCAGTGTGTACTCCGAAAGAGTGTTTAGTGCAGCCGCTCACCTTGTCAGCAATCGGCGTACGAGGTTACTTCCAGAAAATGTGGAGAAGATGATGTTCATCAAAATGAATTATAATCAATTCCTCCGTGGAGACATTCATCAGCAATTGCCTCCAGAAAGTACACAGGGACCTGAGATGGTGGATTCCAGTGGGGACGAATTAATAATCTGTGAGGAGGGGGATGTACACAGTGAAAGGGGTGAGGAATCGGACGATGAGGAGGAGGTGGACATCTTGCCTCTGTAGAGCCAGTTTGTGCAAGGAGAGATTGATTGCTTCTTTTTTGGTGGGGGCCCAAACCAACCAGTCATTTCAGTCACAGTTGTGTGGCAGACCCTGTCGCTGAAATGATGGGTTTGTTAAAGTGTGCATGTCCTGTTTATACAACATAAGGGTGGGTGGGAGGGCCCAAGGACAATTCCATCTTGCACCTCTTTTTTCTTTCATTTTTATTTGCATCATGTGCTGTTTGGGGCTAATTTTTTGAAGTGCCATCCTGTCTGACACTGCAGTGCCACTCCTAGATGGGCCAGGTGTTTGTGTCGGCCACTTGGGTCGCTTAGCTTAGCCATCCAGCGAACTTGGTGCACCTCTTTTTTTCTTTGCATCATGTGCTGTTTGGGGACTATTTTTTAAATCTGCCATCCTGTCTGACATTGCAGTGCCACTCCTAGATGGGCCAGGTGTTTGTGTCGGCCACTTGGGTCGCTTAGCTTAGTCACACAGCTACCTCATTGCGCCTCTTTTTTTCTTTGCATCATGTGCTTTTTGGGGACAATTTTTTTAATCTGCCATCCTGTCTGACACTGCAGTGCCACTCCTAGATGGGCCAGGTGTTTGTGTCGGCCACTTGAGTCGCTTAGCTTTTTCATCCAGCGACCTCGGTGCAAATTTTAGGACTAAAAATAATATTGTGAGGTGTGAGGTGTTCAGAATAGACTGGAAATGAGTGTAAATTATGGTTATTGAGGTTAATAAAACTATGGGATCAAAATGACCCCCAAATTCTATAATTTAAGCTGTTTTTGAGGGTTTTTTGTAAAAAAAACACCCGAATCCAAAACATACCCGAATACGACAAAATATTTTCAGGGAGGTTTTGCCAAAACGCGTCCGAATCCAAAACACGGCCGCGGAACCGAATCCAAAACCAAAACACAAAACCCGAAAAATTTCCAGTGCAGTGCTATCTGTGATCCGCTGCTTCATCTGAAGATCCAGCATTGGATCATCTGCATGACCATTGGGCAGCCATGGAACATCTGAGTAACTTGAGGGTCACTCAGCATGTCCAGCACAACCACACTGCCATAACCAGTGAAACTGCATCTGAGGATGCAACCACCGGCTTTGGCACACCCAGAAAACATGCCTGACATGCCAGAGTTTTCTGGAATGCTCCCCGTCACCGCACCTAAACACCAGCAGCATGTCAGACCATCGGCGCAGGACCAGATCTGCCCATGCGTGGTGCGGCTCCTGCGCATGCGCAGATATAAAGACATTGGAAAACTGTGTAAAAATAGATATACCGTACAACTCTGAATCAGGCCCATACTCACTTTTCAACCCGACAAGCTCGCTTCTTAGGTGTCATCCCTGACTCAACTGTCCTTTGTTCCCCACATTCAATCTGTCTTAAAATCATGTTACATGCATCTAAACAAAATATCCGAAATAGGTTCTTACACAAGACACTCTGTCAGTCCCTCCATTGGTTACCTTTATTCTACCAATGTAGAATTCAATATAAAATACTTATACTCACACACAAGGCTGTTAACCAAACTACACCAACGTACATCACTTCACTTATCTCGAAATATATCCCAGCCCGACCTCTCCACTCTGCACAAGATCTACTTCTCTCATCCGCCCACATTACTCGCTCCCACTCATGATTGCAGGACTTTCTTCAGGCAGCACCCACTCTGTGGAATGCCCTCCTATGTACAATAAGACTCACCTCTAGTCTCCAAACCTTCAAGCGTTCTCAGAAAACTCACCTTATCACATTCCAGAACCGCTCGCTCACCTTCATAAACTATCCTATCTACTTTACGGTATCCGTTCACATGGTCGACCATGTTATGGTCGACAGTCATTAGGTCGACCACTATTGGTCGACATTGACATGGTCAACATGGACACATGGTCGACACATGAAAATGGTCGACACATGAAAGGTCGACATATGAAAAGGTCGACATGAGTTTAACTTTTTTTTCTTTTGGGGAACTTTTCCATACTTTACGATCCACATGGACTACGATTGGAACGGTAAAGTGTGCCGAGCGAAGCGGTAGCGGAGCGAAGGCACCATGCTCGAAGCATGGCGAGCGAAGCACTAATTGGGGTTCCCAGTCACTTTCCGCAAAAAAACGACACAAAAAAAGTTAAAAAACTCATGTCGACCTTTTCATATGTCGACCTTTTCATATGTCGACCTTTCATGTGTTGACCATTTTCATGTGTCGACCATGTGTCCATGTCGACCATGTCAATGTCGACCAATAGTGGTCGACCTAATGACTGTCGACCATAACATGGTCGATCATTCATACCGGAACCCTACTTTACATCCCCAGTGTGTGATCCACACATATCCTTACATATTTTCTCTCTCTTCCTTTTCCCATCCTCCTGACCCCTGGCCAACATTGCTGTGTGATCATATCATACAGCACACCAAACAGCTGTAAAAGTCTTTCTTTTCTCTCCTTTTCCTTTATCATTCAACCAGTATTTATTTTATGATTATCTTTATATATCTTATTATAATTCTCCCATTTTTTATGGTTTTTTATATTCTTATAAAAAGCGTTTTTCCCACCTATTAAATGGGATTATAATCAGCTGTATTATTATATGAGATCTTTCTGTTACAGGCCCAATGCGGTCACGTGTCTTTCTATCCAGATTCTGTCTAATACATTCATATCAGTCCACGTAATTGATGTGCTGAATGCTGAGGGCGGAAATATAACTGCTGCCTATGAAAGTCTTCCCCCATATAGTGCGGGCGGAAGTACCTGGGTGGACGCCGTCTATGGCTGTCCCTCCATGATTGGAGGGCGGAAGTGACCACTTCGGCGCCCACCATGTGATGGTTCCTTACGCTCTGACGCACGCGGCAGGAGCTCCGTTCACGTGACATAATGACAATCACGTGATCGGACCTCTACATCCGGGGCGGCGATCGTACTACCTTTGCTCCTATTTCCAATAAAGAATATAAGAGGGTACGGCCGGAGCTCCGATCACATGGCATATACACAGTCACGTGACCGGACCTCCTTTCTCAGGGAGGAGATTGTGTTGCTTCTATCCCGGTCCCCAACCAATGATATATCTATGAATGATGTCTCCATAGTGATACTAATCATAACAGAAGCAATCATTGGTCATTAAATTTATCCACACTTCCTGTTTCCTTTCGCTGTTCGAGTTTAATACAACTTATATATGACTAAATTTCATTTAAAATCGAGTTATTGTTATATAATTCCCATTCTGTGAGAGGTAGGTCTGCCTTATACCTGATTTTATATTATTTTATACTGTCTATAAGTTTATTGTTAGCCAATTATGTAACATCACAACCAGGTGCTAATCAGCCACCATATTGCCAGGGGTATATAAACCCCACATATCCCAACCACTGATACCTTTGAAAAAGCTGCTAGCTGACAGCAGCGAAACGTGTCAGTTGCACGGGGACCCAAGCCAGGAACTTACTGTCGAAAGACCAAACCACCCCCTTCCAAATCCAGATTACTATTTGCCTACGGAGGACTCAAATAGCAAGCTGAACCGATGACATCTTTCCACCGTAATGCATGAGGAGCTCACCACCTATAAATCTGGAGCATCACAACCTCTAACGGTAATCTACTAATACATCGGACATTGCTTATCTCCTAAATCTGCTGGTACTGGACACTATCATTGGGGGACTACTTAGGAACGGACTTTCCAATTTTCCAACCCTCTTCAATTCCTGACAACTTGGGTAACCCTAATAACGCATTGTTCATCAAACTGTATGCTTTTAAATTTTATCATGTTGCATGTATATGGTGTAATCACCACACTATTTTAGATTAATACCCTCATTAAAAATTGTTATTATTACATTTAGATCATTGCTGTTATATTTCTCAAATCCAGCGCAGCCTCCACTTTTGTTTTTAGCACACCAAGAGCCCCTGCAATCTGGTTGACCATTATGCTATAGATAGGATGTAGTTATAATGCTGGCTGTCGGGTTCCCGGTGTTCAGGAGCCCCTACGCCAGAATCCTGACAGCCGACATATTGCCGGTGATCGGAATGCCGACACCCGCCCGTAATTCCCACTCGGTTGGTGGGCCCATACCACCAACCGAGTGGAGATAGAACCAGTGGCGAACGTAGTTCACCACCGTTCCCGAAGCGTGGCGAGCGTAGCTAGCCTGCGAGGGGACTCGCTGCCGGTATACCAGCAGAGAGGATGCCACTGTTGGTATACTGACAGTCAGGCATCCTGTTCGCCGGTATATCATCCCCATTCCGCTACAGATAACACTTATCCTTGTGTATAAATGCATATTTCCCTATAGATTGTAAGCTTGTGAGCAGGGCCTTCCTACTATACGTCTATGACTGTTATTACCCAGTTATGTTTTATCATTGTTGTTTCCGTGTGTAAAGCGCAACGGAATATGCTGCACTATATAAGAAACTGTTAATAAATAAACTAATATTTATGCCATGTATATATAGTAGCTTGTTTAAAAACAATGTAATAGTCTGACGATAAATATAAATTTCTACTATAATGCCACATGAGCAAAAGGGACGGGGGTAATTTTTGAATTACTGGATCAAAACACCCACGCAAGCACAGGGAGACTATACAAACTCGAAGAAAAATCTCCACGAATGAAGATTAAAAAAGCGCTGGTATTTAAATATTATTAGATTTAATAATTATAATGCATAATACATACATATATATATATATATATATATATATATATAAACAAAAGTATAAAAGCAAAAATATTAAAATACAATAATATAAATTACCGGCCAGTAAAAGAAATTGTCCCAATTTAAAGGAGCATGTTGGAGCATTCACTATAGATCATATGTATGAATGCAGCTTATTTTATTTAGGGGATCCAAAGAAGATGTTTTGAGGAAGCTGCCGATCTTATCATAAGGCAGGGAAACGCGTCAACCCATTTGTACTACACCAGTCGGCTTTTATTGAATTCCCTTCACCAAGGAGCAGAATGGGACCATTTTATTGAATTCCCTTCACCAAGGAGCAGAACGGGACCACTGCACTATACACCTGCTACAGTGTTTAAAGTGGGAGTGGCACACCGACGGGAACCGTCAGCGTGTATTCTGAGACTGCGGAGACAAGTGAGATTTGTATCAGTCCAGGGGTGCCCTGTCTGCTGTATCAGTCCAGGGGTGCTCTGTCTGCTGTATCAGTCCAGGGGTGCCCGACTTGCTGTATCAGTCCAGTGGTGCCCTGTATGCTGTATCAGTCCAGAGGTGCCCTGTCTGCTGAATCATTCCAGGAGAGCCCTGTCTGCTGTATCAGTCCAGGGGTGCTCTGTCTGCTGTCAGAAAGGGGTGATCTGTCCATCCATCCAGGGGCTCTCCCCCCCATGTAAATGTAAGATAATAAAAGTTAAAAACAAAAAGCCTAAAAATCTAATCATACATTTTTTTTTATCTGTGCTGTACCCCAGTGTACAGTTTATATTTTCATAAGGACTGTGACACTGCTGGTCAGACCGCACTATATTAGATTTGCGTGGGTTATATTGTTTCTGTGCAGGGTAAATTCTGGCTGCTTTATTTTTACACTACAATTTAGATTTCAGTTTGAACACACCCCACCCAAATCTATCTCTCTCTGCACATGTTTTGTCTGCCCCCCCCCCCTGCAATGCAGCATGGTTTTACATAGATGCAAAGGATATAATTCATATTAGAGATGTGCGGCTGGCACTTTTTGTGTTTTGGTTTTGATTCTATTTCCACTTTCATGTTTTGGTTTTGGCTTGGTTTTGCCAAAACCACCCTTTCGTGTTTTGGTTTTGGATCTGGATGATTTAAAAAAAAACACATAAAAATGGCTAAAATCTCAGAATTTGGGGGTAATTTTGATCCTACGGTATTATTAACATCAATAACATTCATTTCCACTCATTTCCAGTCTATTCTGAACACCTCACAATATTGTTTTTAGGCCAAAAGGTTGCACCGAGGTGGCTGTATGACTAAGCTAAACGACACAAGTGTGCGGCACAAACACCTGGCCCATCTAGGAGTGGCATTGCAGTGTCAGACAGGAGGGCAGATATAAAAAAGGCCCCAAACAGCACGTGATGCAAAGAAGAAAAAGAGGTGCACCGAGGCTGCTGTATGACTAAGCCAAACAACACAAGTGTGCGGCACAAACACCTGGCCCATCTAGGAGTAGCACTGCAGTGTTAGACTGTCAGGTCCGAGTGTTTTTGTGAATCCGTTAACCCTGGACCAACCAAAGGTGTAGGTGCTGAGGTATGATGAAAGCAGGGAGGACGAAGAAAGTTCAGTTTTATATATTTATTAAAGGCAACAATTCCAGTAAGGAGTTAAATGACAATTATTAGTCACTATATATACTGACGTATTGCAATGAATGGTATAACGATAAGCCAGAACAGTCTTAAAGATGCATTGAAGAAATGTTCATACAACTGAGTTTAAACAGGCTTGTGAAGAATTGTCCAAATGAAGCAATGATTGGTGCCAAACTGTAAGGAGTGTTAACTGGATATTGTAGACATAAATGAATAACTGTAGAGACTTGTACTGAAGCTTAAAGGTTAAACTGGAAGGCTGTGAAGAATTGTCCTTGATTGCAGCAACAATGAAAATACAATACTGAATAGAATACTTGCAAATTGTGAAGATAACACTTGAAGCACTGTGAAACTGCAGCAAATGTCAATGGTAAAGAATGAGTTAAACTGAGAGCTGATTAAACAAGCACCTGAGTTTAGTAGAATCTTCCAAAGGCTGTGTGATTGAAGCAGGCAGACACAGGGCCATCTTAACAGCAGTGTAGGCCCCTGGGCACAACAATGCACTGGGCCCCCTACCCATCCTCCAGCGGTAGGGGTGGGGGGTGCTATCAGCAGCAGCTTAGATGTCCCGCGGGCGGTAGGGGATGTTCTTTCTTCCACTCAGCATGTAGGACCTGGAGCAGTTATTTCTGCTAATTACTCATTTACCATATAGATGGGGCTAAACTGTAGTAGGGGTCATTGGGCTGAATAAAGAAGCCATAGTACATTACTTCCAGGGTGGTATGGAGTGTTTAATACGTAGGGGAGGGGTGGATAGTGGCGTGGGATTAATATTTATCAATTTCTGGTGGGAGGGCAGCTTGCTTGACTGCAGATATCTCAAGTTCCTGAAAATGTATTTCTTAGCTTTGAATGGGATTAAAAAACTAGAGAGTCCCACCTTTCAGAAGGTTCTGGGGACTTGGGGATCAGAGTTCCGGAGCAAGAGCAATTCACCAATGAAAATCTAAAACTGCATATTAGGCGTGTGGAGCTGGAGCAGTGACCAGCTGCTTGAAGGCTGATATCTCTTGTTCTGGGCATAGTAGAGACAAGCTGCCAGTGTCCACCAAAAGGGGAGGGTTACAGCTTTAGGATTATACACTCAGAAAAAATCTAAGTCAGACAGAACCTGAGATATCTGGCTGGGAAGAGCAATTAACAGGCTTGGATGGGGACCACTGCTTTGAAGTTGGATATCTCCGGTTACCCAGGTCCGATTTTCAAAAATCTGGTACCCCTGGAAAGAGAGAACCTTCAGCTATCAGCCTAGGGCCCTTATACTCCTGGGGCCCTTGGGCAAGAGCCCAATGAGCCCATACGAAAAGACGGCCCTGGGCAGACAGGGTAACCTCTCACAAGACTCTGAAAATCCAATTGTTGTCACTGGGAGAGTGATTGACTGACAGCACAGCAGGAAGCTGGTGGATCTTTTGCGGTGAAGGCTGCAGGCAGACTTCTGGGAGCGGAGGCGATATCTGGACCACTGGAATCACACGGAAGTCCCCGGAGAGAGTACAGAGCTAGGGTACAGAGTAGCTACAACAAAGCACTGGCTCAGAGTAACATAATCCCAGTATACTTATAGGCAACACAAGCACGGGATTGGCTAACACTTACCCACAGGTGTTTCACAAGTGCTCTCAGATGCTCATTTGGTCTCCAACATGGGCACCTTGTATACTGCAGACAGACAGCGGTGCCTTTGGCCATTTGGTCCCCGCACTCCTGGCTCCCAGAACCTGCATCATCTCTGCCGCTGACCACGCCGCATCCCCACATGGCCGCTCAGCACCGTGAGCAACCGTACCAGCAATGGACGGACCCCAGAACCCGCAGAGGTGAGTGATCGGTTCGTGACACAGACATGATGGCACTTTTCAAAAACTAGGCCCCAAACAGAACCTCATGCAAAGATGTAGAAGAGGTGCAATGAGGTAGCTGTATGAATAAGCCAAGCGACACAAAGAATTGGCCCATCTAGGAGTGGCACTGCAGTGGCAGACAGGAGGGCAGATAGCTAAAAAAAAAGGCCCCAAACAGCACATGATGCAAAGAAGAAAAAGAGGTGCACCGAGGTTGCTGTATGACTAAGCTAAGCGACACAACCACCTGGCCCATCTAGTAGTGTCTTGCAGTGGTTGAATGTCGAAAGTAGGCCGCAATTATTCGGTCCACTGAGAGCATCTCCTGCACGTCTCTGTCGTTTTTAAAAAATTCTGCAATTGGTGGACTTATACGGCAGTACCCCAGGACTAATACAACAGTACCAAAAAGGAATACCAGGAAATGGATGATCGGGCGCTGTTAGGTGCTGTGGCTCTAATGCTGCTGCGAGACCATTTGGGGTAGTCACACCCAAAACACAAATCACAGAAAAAAACAACAATAGCAGCGCTAACGTGGTAATGAATTAATAGAATGAGAAGGATTGAGTGATAAAATTAACTTCACATTTAATAGGGTATAAAATGAAACCACATTAAAAACATATGCAGAATTCATAAAAATCAAAATAAAAATGAAAATAAGGGTCGCAATTACAGCTGCCTATATCAGTTTGATCCGTTCCTATTTGAAATGAAACTGGATTGCAGATGGGTGGAACAAATGGAGATAGACTGACGGCGCAGTCTCACCAATCAACTTTACCAGAGCCGCTAGAGGTGTAGTCTCTTGAGAGTATCTTTTGAGTTGACTCAAACAGACAAGTTTGGGGTCCTCATTATAGCGCGGTGTCCTCCCTTGTATGTAGAGAATTGGTGATGCTCCAGGTCTAATAGGTCACCTCAATTTTTCTGCTAATGACAAAGTCCAGTGTTGGTCCGGATGTACGTAGGCAGTGATGATTTTGTAGATGTCGACCCAAATAGCCTCCTGACGCGTTTCGCTGCAGGCACTGCAGCTTTATCAAAGGTGGTTTGGGCAAGTCAACTGGTCAGATATTTATACCCATAGTAATTAGCAAACAATCTACAGCTGTTCACTCAATCCTTCTGATTTCTTAAAATACTTAAATAACATACATAATTCACCTTATTTTAATTATAAATATAATCCTAGGACAGACTCAGATAGCAGAATTAAATTTTTTGATTTATATCCTAATATATAACCTTTATTTGGGTATCAAATATATACATATTCAAATTCCTTCTAAGGGGACATGTGACCAAATCCTCATGTCATCTATCTCAGCTATTACCCGGAATAATCTATGTACAGAACCATCCTGTCATGCATACACATAATTTTGTATTAATACAGGAACAAGGATTAGAAAAATCATGAACTTTAAGTGTAATTTCTATACTAGATATTCACTTCCAGGTTATAACTCACATGATAGTCCCGCTCAGTGGAGCGCATATTAACTTTGTGAGGGGGAGTACTTCCCGCATCTCACGTCCTTCCGATCATGTGACCGCCACATGACCGATCACATGACAATAGAGGGTAATGCTGGCACCCATCGTCAGAGCAATTACAAACGTAAGGACCGTCTTTCCGATCATGTGACCGCCATGTGACCGATCATGTGACAGTGTGAGGTCATGTTGGCCCGCATCGTCAAGGCAATTGTAGACGTAAAAAACATAACATTTAAACAGAGGCTAGTTGTCATGACGACCATCAACCAATTAAATGTCTTATTTCCGAGGATATACTTGATAACCTTTCTATTTAAAGTAACAAGTGTATGTCTATTCGAGCTGTTTCTAAATTAAGGAACATATAATATATTCTTTATCCCACCGATTGTGACAACCGAAAAAAATATCTCTAGCATTTATATTTAAATTTATATAAAAATAAGAGACACATAGATCACTCCAGCACTAGCATCAACTACACTTTATATAGCTATTATCAGTTTATTTTATTTTATTCTATTCTATTTCACAATGTAAACCATATGAGACCTGTGTGGGACTCATGATATGAAACATCTAATCTTTCAGGAAAGAGGGCAGATGATCGAATTCCATACATTTCATATTCTATTTCATTCTCATTCTAAATATATATGGGCGTGGTCGAAGACCAGCTCGTGTGGGGTGGCAACTTTGGCGCGAACCTGGTTCTCTATGGCCGTTATATTTGTTTATCATTTTGGATGGGGATGCCACGTCAGCTTCACTGTTTGTCACTCATTTGAATTCCAATTCTTTTAATTTAACTTTCACTCACACATTTCATCCTCAGAGGATGAATTTTCTGGATGTCTCCTTGGAGATCAGGGATAATAACATTTTCACTACCAATTTCATGAAGGAGGTGGGGACAGATGCCTATTTACATTTTAAAAGTAGTCACTATATGCCTTGGAAGAAGGGCATCCCGAAGAGCCAATTATTACGACTCCGAAGGAATTGCTCTGACCTCATCTCCTTCGATGCACAAGTGAAGACTATGTCAGATGCCATTCTTAATAGAGGATATCCCAAATCACTTGTCAATTCGGCTTTAGAAGAAGTCAGGAATAAAGAAAGAGATGACTTACTACTACCTAAGAAAAGTAAAGATACCAATATAGTTCAAACGGAGGAGGTAGCGTTTATTTCAACGTTTAATAATCGCCATTCAGAGATCAAGAAAATTGTCTCTAGGAACTATGGTATCCTGAGACAAGATCCATTACTCTTCCCTTCACTTAACCGTGAACCTAGGTTCATCTTCCGCAAGAATAAATCCCTCAAAAATCTGCTAGCTCCTAGCTGTTTGAAGGCTAACAAAGAATGTAGTGGGGATGGAGGTGGTAGTAACGACTGGCTTAAAGATCATCAAGATAAAGTAAAGGGGTGTTATAAATGCGGAAAAAATAAATGCATAACATGTAACTACATATCTAATCGTACAAAGAAAATTACCATAGAAAATAGTGAGAAATTGTTCGAAATTAAAAGCTTTATTAATTGTGAGACATCATATGCTATTTATATGTTAGTGTGTGGATGCGGACAAAAGTATATAGGGAGCACCACCCGGGCACTTAAGGTGCAGTTTTTAGAACATAGGAGGAACATCATTAGACGGATTCAAACACACAGTGTTTCGAAACACTATAATGATGTTCATAATGGGGACCCCAAATGCTTGAAACTCATAGGCCTAGAATTCATCCCTCGAACCATACGTGGAGGTGACAGGTACAGAAGACTCTGTAGGCAAGAGGTCTTCTGGATGTATCAGATGAACAGCATTTTCCCAGAGGGTTTAAACGAATCGGTGGAACTAAATACTGTCATCTGATCATGTATGTTGACTTAGCCCATATGTTGATGGAGCTCCGAGCAGGGGTTCTTTCTCCACCCACAATTGGGTCTCCTGTGCAGAGAATGCACTGTTTGATCATAACACCGGAGCGACCTCGGATCTCCGCCGGTACGCTGATTTAAGTCGCGTGCCGGTGGTGATGTGAGTTACGCTCATTCTGTATCTTCTTTCCACACTAATTGGGTCAGCCTTCTGTGTCTGTGGCCATTTGACTACAGATACAGAATAACCTTACTTGTGATCTGCACTGTATAACAGTTTAAACCAATCATTACAGTGTGGGAGAATTCTATATATTTAGAATGAGAATGAAATAGAATATGAAATGTATGGAATTCGATCATCTGCCCTCTTTCCTGAAAGATTAGATGTTACATATCATGAGTCCCACACAGGTCTCATATGGTTTACATTGTGAAATAGAATAAAATAAAATAAAATAAACTGATAATAGCTATATAAAGTGTAGTTGATGTTAGTGCTGGAGTGATCTATGTGTCTCTTATTTTTAGATAAATTTAAATATAAATGCTAGAAATATTTTTTTCGGTTGTCACAATCGGTGGGATAAAGAATATATTATATGTTCCTTAATTTAGAAACAGCTCGAATAGACATACACTTGTTACTTTAAATAGAAAGGTTATCTAGTATATCCTCGGAAATAAGACATTTAATTGTTGATGGTCGTCATGACAACTAGCCCCTGTTTAAATGTTATGTTTTTTACGTCTACAATTGCCTTGACGATGCGGGCCAACATGACCTCACACTGTCACATGATCGGTCACATGGCGGTCACATGATCGGAAAGACGGTCCTTACGTTTTTAATTGCTCTGCCGATGGGTGCCAGCATTACCCTCTATTGTCATGTGATCGGTCTTGTGGCGGTCACATGATCGGAAAGACGTGAGATGCGGGAAGTAATCCCCCTCACAAAGTTAATATGCGCTCCACTGAGCGGGACTATCATGTGAGCGATAACCTGGAAGTGATTATCTAGTATAGAAATTACACTTAAAGTTCATGATTTTTCTAATCCTTGTTCCTGTATTAATACAAGATTATGTGTATGCATGACAGGATGGTTCTGTACATAGATTATTCCGGGTAATAGTTGAGATAGATGACCTGAGGATTTGGTCACATGTCCCCTTAACCCGGAAGGAATTTGAATATGTATATATTTGATACCCAAATAAAGGTTATATATTAGGATATAAATCAAAAAATTTAATTCTGCTATCTGAGTCTGTCCTAGGATTATATTTATAATTAAAATAAGGTGAATTATGTATGTTATTTAAAAAATTTAAGAAATCATAAGAATTGAGTGAACAGCTGTAGATTGTTTGCTAATTACTATGGGTATAAATATCTGACCAGTTGACTTGCCCAAACCACCTTTGATAAAGCTGCAGTGCCTGCAGCGAAACGCGTCAGGAGGCTATTTGGGTCAACATCTACCAAATCATCACTGCCTACGTACATCCGGACCAACACTGGACTTTGTCATTAGCAGAAAAATTGAGGTGACCTATTAGACCTGGAGCATCACCAATTCTCTACATACAAGGAGGACACCGCGCTATAATGAGGACCCCAAACTTGTCTGTTTGAGTCAACTTAAAAGACACTCTCAAGAGACTACACCTCTAGCGGCTCTGGTAAAGTTGATTGGTGAGACTGCGCCGTCAGTCTATCTCCATTTGTTCCACCCATCTGCAATCCAGTTCATTTCAAATAGGAACGGATCAAACTGATATAGGCAGCTGTAATTGCGACCCTTATTTTCATTTTTATTTAAATTTTTATGAATTCTGCATATGTTTTTAATGTGGTTTAATTTTATACCCTATTAAATGTGAAGTAAATTTTATCACTCAATCCTTCTCATTCTATTAGTTCATTACCACCTTAGCGCTGCTATTGTTGTTTTTTTTCTGTAATACTGCAGTACCCCTGGACTCATACGGCAGTGTCAGACAGGAGGGCACTTTTCAAAAACTAGGCCCCAAACAGCACCTCATGCACAGATGTCAAAGAGTTGCAATGAGGTAGCTGTATGACTAAGCCAAGCGACCCAAACAATTCCCCCTTTAAATAATACTTCCAAATCACTGGAATTATCAGTGGCGTGCGGTGAGGTCAGTTGCTGGTGAGGCACTGGCCGGGGAGATGACACGCGAGCCGTGATTGGCTCGCGGCAGCCATATTGGATTTAAAAAATGGCTCTGCACTACAGGGCCATTTTTGAAAGTGGCAAAGCCCTCAACTATGGTGCCCTAATGGCTGCAGGGACTGGATCCATGATCCAGACCTGCTGCCAAAATGTCTGCTGAGTCCCGCTGCCCACCGCAGAAGTCCTGCCGCCGCTGAAGTCCCGCCACCGCAGAAGTCCCGCTGCCCACCTCTGCCGCACAAGCCCCGCCGCTGCTGCATAACTTCCGCAGCCCCATAAGTCCCGGTGCCCGCCTCACAAGTCAAGCCAAACCGCCCGCTGCTGCTGCTTCATAACTCCTGCCGCCGCTACCGCCCAACGTCGGGTTCCACGCCGCAAAGTGCCCGCTCATCAAACGTGATGAGCAGGCAAATGTAGTATTTGTGCATGTGTTGTGTAGGGAATTTTAATGAATAAAAAACAAACAAGTTGGAATTGGAGTGGGGAAGGAACACGGGGATGGAAGGCACACAGGTGGGGACAGGAAGAACACAGGGGGATGGGAGGCACACGGGTGAAGACAGGAGGAACACAGGGCTGATGAGAGTCACACGGGGATACAGGAGGAAGATTGGGTGAAAAACATTGGTAGACGGATGGCAGACAGGGGGCTGATGACAATGCGTGGAGTAAAGCACCGAAATCATGCTTACTAATAAGCTGTCGTGAGGAGTGTTTTGGACTTATATACATATATATATATATACACACACACACACACACACACACACACACACACACACACACACACACACACACACACACACACATGAATGGAACATAATGGAATAATTGCCCCCGTACAATCCATTTTCCTGGATTGCTGGATGGTAGCTAGCGGCGCTTCTAGGGACCTTCAAATCACAAACAATACACAGTAGACACACCAGCTCAAGTCACATCCCCCCCACCCCGCCAGCCCGGGTACCAGTTCTGTGAATGTAGGGGTGGCTGGATCGGAGAATGCGGCCGGTGACTACTTAGCTCAGAGCTGTCAGGGATGTCACGTGACAGCCCGCACCCCGCCGGGTATTGGACACCACGATCTTGTGTCCCCGGCGGCAGCTGCAGTGAGGAGGAGCCGGAGGTGGGGATGGGCGGGGAAGAGAGGGTCTCCCCTCCTCCTCTCTTGCTTGGAAACTTTGTCCGTCCCTCGGGTCGCGGCCGGTCGGCATACTTGAATGAGTGTCTCTCCCAGTAACAGCAGCACTGACAGTGACAGCCACATGCAGGTCACTGTCAGTGCTGCTGCTGCATCTGCTGGCCAATCACTGTGACAGGGGCGTGCTTTCATGGGCTGAAAGCACGTCCCTGCTGCACTGCGGCACCTCTATAGGTGCCGCTTCCAATGCTTTTTTTTAATAGGCTTTTACAGCCCTCTGCATGGCCACGCCCCCTGCCCGCCCCCTGCTTCCGGACATTTACAATTAACACCGAGAGGCACCATTCAAGGTGCCTCCGAAATCTTTTTTTAATGCTAAAAAAAGATTAGATTACTATAAGAAGATACTTATGACACAGAACATGTCATAAGTATCTTCTCTGTATTCTTTTAATGCCTTTAATGATAGGGGAGGCACTGTTGTACGTCAAAATCACTGGAATTATATGTCCAACTCACTGGAATTATACAGAAAAATCACTGGAATTAAATGGCAAAATCACTGGAATTATACGTCCAAATCACTGGAATTAAATGGCAAAATCACTGGAATTATACTGCAAAATCACTGGAATTATACGTCAAACTCACTGGAATTATACGTCTAAATCACTGGAATTATACGTCCAAATCACTGGAATTTAATGGCAAAATCACTGGAATTATACGTCAAAATCACTGGAATTATACGACAAAATCAGTGGAATTAAAAGGCAGTACCACTGGACATATACAGAAGTGTCAGACAGGATAGCACTTTAAAAAAATAGTCCCCAAACAGCACATGATGCAAAGAAGAAAAAGAGGTGCAATATGAAATTGTCCTTGGGCCCTCCCACCCACCCTTATGTTGTATAAACAGGACATGTACACTTTAACAAACCCATAATTTCAGCGACAGGGTCTGCCACACGCCTGTGGCTGAAATGACTGGTTTGTTTGGGCCCCCACCAAAAAAGAAGCAATCAATCTCTCCTTGCAGGGCCGTTTCTTGCGGCGTGCGAGCCGTGCAACCGCCGCGGCACTTCTTGTGCTCTTTGATTCCCCCTCCTCCCTCCTCCCGAGTACCCAGCTCGGGGGGCGGAGATTTGCGGAATGACGCAGGGAGGAGGCCAGGAGGGGGAGCCAAGCTGCAGGGGGAGCCAAGCGCGGCGAAGATGAGGGAGAGGCTGCCAAAGAGCGGGAAGAATCGCTTCAAACGTAAGTCAGCCTCTCCCTTTCTCTCCCCCACCCCTGCCGGAATGTGTAAAATGGGGACTCTTGCCTGCCATCATGTGTAAAATGGGGACTCTTGCCTGCCATCATGTGTAAAATGGGGACTCTTGCCTGCCATCATGTGTAAAATGGGGGCTCTTGCCTGCCATAATGTGTAAAATGGGGACTCTTGCCTGACGTAATGTGTAAAATGGGGATTCTTGCCTGCCGTACTGTGTAAAATGGGGACATTTGCCTGCCATCATGTGTAAAATGGGGACACTTGCCTGCCATATTTTGGAAAATGGGGACAATTGCCTGCCGTAATGTGGAAAATGGGGACACCTGCCGTATTGTGTAAAATGGGGACACTTGCCTGCCATATTGTGGAAAATGGGGACACTTGCATGCCGTATTGTGGAAAATGGGGACTCTTGCCTGCCGTACTGTGGAAAATGGGGACTCTTGCCTGCGTAATGTGTAAAATGGGGACTCTTGCCTGCGTAATGTGTAAAATGGGGATTCTTGCCTGCCGTAATGTGTAAAATGGGGACACTTGTCTGCTGTATTGTGGAAAATGGGGACACTTGCCTGCCGTATTGTGTAAAATGGTGACTCTTGCCTGCCGTACTGTGTAAAATGGGGACTCTTGCCTGCATAATGTGTAAAATGGGGACTCTTGCCTGCGTAATGTGTAAAATGGGGACTCTTGCCTGCCGTAATGTGTAAAATGGGGATTCTTGCCTGCCGTACTGTGTAAAATGGGGACACTTGCCTGCCATCATGTGTAAAATGGGGACACTTGCCTGCCATATTGTGGAAAATGGGTACACTTGCCTGCCGTAATGTGGAAAATGGGGACACCTGCCGTATTATGTAAAATGGGGACACTTGCCTGCCATATTGTGGAAAATGGGGACACTTGCCGTATTGTGGAAAATGGGGACTCTTGCCTGCCGTACTGTGTAGAATGGGGACTCTTGCCTGCGAAATGGGGACACTTGTCTGCTGTATTGTGGAAAATGGGGACACTTGCCAGCCGTATTGTGTAAAATGGTGACTCTTGCCTGCCGTACTGTGTAAAATGGGGACTCTTGCCTGCATAATGTGTACAATGGGGACTCTTGCCTGCTGTAATGTGTAAAATGGGGACACTTGCCTGCCATATTGTGGAAAATGGGGACACTTGCCTGCCGTAATGTGGAAAATGGGGACACCTGCCGTATTGTGTAAAATGGGGACACTTGCCTGCCATATTGTAGAAAATGGGGACACTTGCCGTATTGTGGAAAATGGGGACTCTTGCCTGCCGTACTGTGTAGAATGGGGACTCTTGTCTGCGTATTGTGTAAAATGGGGACTCTTGCCTGCATAATGTGGAAAATGGGGACTCTTGCCTGCCGTAATGTGGAAAATGGGGACACCTGCCGTAATGTGGAAAATGGGGACACTTGTCTACTGTATTGTGGAAAATGGGGACACTTGCCTGCCGTATTGTGTAAAATGGTGACTCTTGCCTGCCGTACTGTGTAAAATGGGGACTCTTGCCTGCGTAATGTGTAAAATGGGGACTCTTGCCTGCGTAATGTGTACAATGGGGACTCTTCCCTGCTGTAATGTGTAAAATGGGGACTCTTGACTCCCGTAATGTGTAAAATGGGGACTCTTGTCTGCCGTAATGTGTAAAATGGGGACTCTTGCCTGCCGTAATGTGTAAAATGGGGACACTTGCCTGCCGTATTGTGTAAAATGTGGACTCTTGCCTGCTATAATGTGTAAAATGGGGACACCAGCCATATTGTGTAAAATGGGGACACTTGACTGCCATATTGTAGAAAATGGGGACACTTGCCGTATTGTGGAAAATGGGGACTCTTGCCTGCCGTACTGTGTAGAATGGGGACTCTTGTCTGCGTAATGTGTAAAATGGGGACTCTTGCCTGCATAATGTGTAAAATGGGGACTCTTGCCTGCCGTAATGTGGAAAATGGGGACACCTGCCGTAATGTGTAAAATGGGGACACTTGTCTACTGTATTGTGGAAAATGGGGACACTTGCCTGCCGTATTGTGTAAAATGGTGACTCTTGCCTGCCGTACTGTGTAAAATGGGGACTCTTGCCTGCATAATGTGTAAAATGGGGACTCTTGCCTGCGTAATGTGTAAAATGGGGACTCTTGCCTGCCGTAATGTGTAAAATGGGGATTCTTGCCTGCCGTACTGTGTAAAATGGGGACACTTGCCTGCCATCATGTGTAAAATGGGGACACTTGCCTGCCATATTGTGGAAAATGGGTACACTTGCCTGCCGTAATGTGGAAAATGGGGACACCTGCCGTATTGTGTAAAATGGGGACACTTGCCTGCCATATTGTGGAAAATGGGGACACTTGCCGTATTGTGGAAAATGGGGACTCTTGCCTGCCGTACTGTGTAGAATGGGGACTCTTGCCTGCGTAATGTGTTAAATGGGGACTCTTGCCTGCCGTAATGTGGAAAATGGGGACACCTGCCGTAATGTGGAAAATGGGGACACTTGTCTGCTGTATTGTGGAAAATGGGGACACTTGCCTGCCGTATTGTGTAAAATGGTGACTCTTGCCTGCCGTACTGTGTAAAATGGGGACTCTTGCCTGCGTAATGTGTAAAATGGGGACTCTTGCCTGCATAATGTGTACAATGGGGACTCTTGCCTGCTGTAATGTGTAAAATGGGGACACTTGCCTGCCATATTGTGGAAAATGGGGACACTTGCCTGCCGTAATGTGGAAAATGGGGACACCTGCCGTATTGTGTAAAATGGGGACACTTGCCTGCCATATTGTAGAAAATGGGGACACTTGCCGTATTGTGGAAAATGGGGACTCTTGCCTGCCGTACTGTGTAGAATGGGGACTCTTGTCTGCGTAATGTGTAAAATGGGGACTCTTGCCTGCATAATGTGTAAAATGGGGACTCTTGCCTGCCGTAATGTGGAAAATGGGGACACCTGCCGCAATGTGTAAAATGGGGACACTTGTCTACTGTATTGTGGAAAATGGGGACACTTGCCTGCCGTATTGTGTAAAATGGTGACTCTTGCCTGCCGTACTGTGTAAAATGGGGACTCTTGCCTGCGTAATGTGTAAAATGGGGACTCTTGCCTGCGTAATGTGTACAATGGGGACTCTTCCCTGCTGTAATGTGTAAAATGGGGACTCTTGACTCCCGTAATGTGTAAAATGGGGACTCTTGCCTGCCGTAATGTGTAAAATGGGGACTCTTGCCTGCCGTAATGTGTAAAATGGGGACACTTGCCTGCCGTATTGTGTAAAATGTGGACTCTTGCCTGCTATAATGTGTAAAATGGGGACACCTGCTGTATTGTGTAAAATGGGGACACTTGCCTGCTGTATTGTGTAAAATGGAGACTCTTGCCTGCGTAATGTGTAAAATGGGGACTCTTGCCTGCCGTAATGTGGAAAATGGGGACACCTGCAGTAATGTGTAAAATGGGGACACTTGTCTACTGTATTGTGGAAAATGGGGACACTTGCCTGCCGTATTGTGTAAAATGGTGACTCTTGCCTGCCGTACTGTGTAAAATGGGGACTCTTGCCTGCGTAATGTGTAAAATGGGGACTCTTGCCTGCGTAATGTGTACAATGGGGACTCTTCCCTGCTGTAATGTGTAAAATGGGGACTCTTGACTCCCGTAATGTGTAAAATGGGGACTCTTGCCTGCCGTAATGTGTAAAATGGGGACTCTTGCCTGCCGTAATGTGTAAAATGGGGACACTTGCCTGCCGTATTGTGTAAAATGTGGACTCTTGCCTGCTATAATGTGTAAAATGGGGACACCTGCTGTATTGTGTAAAATGGGGACACTTGCCTGCTGTATTGTGTAAAATGGGGACTCTTGCCTGCGTAATGTGTAAAATGGGGACTCTTGCCTGCCGTAATGTGGAAAATGGGGACACCTGCAGTAATGTGTAAAATGGGGACACTTGTCTACTGTATTGTGGAAAATGGGGACACTTGCCTGCCGTATTGTGTAAAATGGTGACTCTTGCCTGCCGTACTGTGTAAAATGGGGACTCTTGCCTGCGTAATGTGTAAAATGGGGACTCTTGCCTGCGTAATGTGTACAATGGGGACTCTTCCCTGCTGTAATGTGTAAAATGGGGACTCTTGACTCCCGTAATGTGTAAAATGGGGACTCTTGCCTGCCGTAATGTGTAAAATGGGGACTCTTGCCTGCATAATGTGTACAATGGGGACTCTTGCCTGCTGTAATGTGTAAAATGGGGACACTTGCCTGCCATATTGTGGAAAATGGGGACACTTGCCTGCCGTAATGTGGAAAATGGGGACACCTGCCGTATTGTGTAAAATGGGGACACTTGCCTGCCATATTGTAGAAAATGGGGACACTTGCCGTATTGTGGAAAATGGGGACTCTTGCCTGCCGTACTGTGTAGAATGGGGACTCTTGTCTGCGTAATGTGTAAAATGGGGACTCTTGCCTGCATAATGTGTAAAATGGGGACTCTTGCCTGCCGTAATGTGGAAAATGGGGACACCTGCCGTAATGTGTAAAATGGGGACACTTGTCTACTGTATTGTGGAAAATGGGGACACTTGCCTGCCGTATTGTGTAAAATGGTGACTCTTGCCTGCCGTACTGTGTAAAATGGGGACTCTTGCCTGCGTAATGTGTAAAATGGGGACTCTTGCCTGCGTAATGTGTACAATGGGGACTCTTCCCTGCTGTAATGTGTAAAATGGGGACTCTTGACTCCCGTAATGTGTAAAATGGGGACTCTTGCCTGCCGTAATGTGTAAAATGGGGACTCTTGCCTGCCGTAATGTGTAAAATGGGGACACTTGCCTGCCGTATTGTGTAAAATGTGGACTCTTGCCTGCTATAATGTGTAAAATGGGGACACCTGCTGTATTGTGTAAAATGGGGACACTTGCCTGCTGTATTGTGTAAAATGGGGACTCTTGCCTGCGTAATGTGTAAAATGGGGACTCTTGCCTGCCGTAATGTGGAAAATGGGGACACCTGCAGTAATGTGTAAAATGGGGACACTTGTCTACTGTATTGTGGAAAATGGGGACACTTGCCTGCCGTATTGTGTAAAATGGTGACTCTTGCCTGCTATAATGTGTAAAATGGGGACACCAGCTGTATTGTGTAAAATGGGGACACTTGCCTGCTGTATTGTGTAAAATGGGGACACTTGCCTGCCGTATTGTGTAAAATGGTGACTCTTGCCTGCCGTACTGTGTAAAATGGGGACTCTTGCCTGCGTAATGTGTAAAATGGGGACTCTTGCCTGCGTAATGTGTACAATGGGGACTCTTCCCTGCTGTAATGTGTAAAATGGGGACTCTTGACTCCCGTAATGTGTAAAATGGGGACTCTTGCCTGCCGTAATGTGTAAAATGGGGACTCTTGCCTGCCGTAATGTGTAAAATGGGGACACTTGCCTGCCGTATTGTGTAAAATGTGGACTCTTGCCTGCTATAATGTGTAAAATGGGGACACCTGCTGTATTGTGTAAAATGGGGACACTTGCCTGCTGTATTGTGTAAAATGGGGACTCTTGCCTGCGTAATGTGTAAAATGGGGACTCTTGCCTGCCGTAATGTGGAAAATGGGGCACCTGCAGTAATGTGTAAAATGGGGACACTTGTCTACTGTATTGTGGAAAATGGGGACACTTGCCTGCCGTATTGTGTAAAATGGTGACTCTTGCCTGCCGTACTGTGTAAAATGGGGACTCTTGCCTGCGTAATGTGTAAAATGGGGACTCTTGCCTGCGTAATGTGTACAATGGGGACTCTTCCCTGCTGTAATGTGTAAAATGGGGACTCTTGACTCCCGTAATGTGTAAAATGGGGACTCTTGCCTGCCGTAATGTGTAAAATGGGGACTCTTGCCTGCATAATGTGTACAATGGGGACTCTTGCCTGCTGTAATGTGTAAAATGGGGACACTTGCCTGCCATATTGTGGAAAATGGGGACACTTGCCTGCCGTAATGTGGAAAATGGGGACACCTGCCGTATTGTGTAAAATGGGGACACTTGCCTGCCATATTGTAGAAAATGGGGACACTTGCCGTATTGTGGAAAATGGGGACTCTTGCCTGCCGTACTGTTTAGAATGGGGACTCTTGTCTGCGTAATGTGTAAAATGGGGACTCTTGCCTGCATAATGTGGAAAATGGGGACTCTTGCCTGCCGTAATGTGGAAAATGGGGACACCTGCCGTAATGTGGAAAATGGGGACACTTGTCTACTGTATTGTGGAAAATGGGGACACTTGCCTGCCGTATTGTGTAAAATGGTGACTCTTGCCTGCCGTACTGTGTAAAATGGGGACTCTTGCCTGCGTAATGTGTAAAATGGGGACTCTTGCCTGCGTAATGTGTACAATGGGGACTCTTCCCTGCTGTAATGTGTAAAATGGGGACTCTTGACTCCCGTAATGTGTAAAATGGGGACTCTTGCCTGCCGTAATGTGAAAAATGGGGACTCTTGCCTGCCGTAATGTGTAAAATGGGGACACTTGCCTGCCGTATTGTGTAAAATGTGGACTCTTGCCTGCTATAATGTGTAAAATGGGGACACCTGCTGTATTGTGTAAAATGGGGACACTTGCCTGCTGTATTGTGTAAAATGGGGACTCTTGCCTGCGTAATGTGTAAAATGGGGACTCTTGCCTGCGTAATGTGTACAATGGGGACTCTTCCCTGCTGTAATGTGTAAAATGGGGACTCTTGACTCCCGTAATGTGTAAAATGGGGACTCTTGCCTGCCGTAATGTGTAAAATGGGGACTCTTGCCTGCCGTAATGTGTAAAATGGGGACACTTGCCTGCCATATTGTGTAAAATGTGGACTCTTGCCTGTCGTAATGTGGAAAATGGGGACACCTGCTGTATTGTGTAAAATGGGGACACTTGCCTGCTGTATTGTGTAAAATGGGGACACTTGCCTGCCGTATTGTGTAAAATGGGGACTCTTGCCTGCCGTAATGTGTAAAATGGGGACACCTGCCGTATTGTGTAAAATGGGTACACTTGCCTGCCGTATTGGGTAAAATGGGGACTCTTGCCTGCTGTAATGTGGAAAATGATGACACCTGCCGTATTGTGGAAAATGGGGACACTTGCCTGCCGGATTGTGGAAAATGGGGACACTTGCCTGCCATAATGTAGAAAATGGGGACACTCTCCTGTTGTATTGTGGAAAATGGGGACACTTGCCTGCCGTATTGTGTAAAATGGGGACTCTTGCCTGCCGTAATGTGGAAAATGGGGACATCTGCCGTTGTGTAATATGGGGACACTTGCCTGCCATATTGTGGAAAATGGGGACACTTGCCTGCCATATTGTGAAAAATGGGGACACTTCAGTGGTGCACCCAGGGGGGGTTTCCGAGCACCCAGAAATTCCCCTCCACTTTATTTAGCTGCATGAGTATTATTGATGGTTGTCTAGCATCCTCTGCAGCCTTCTGTCTTCCTGGTGGCACTTGTAAGTGCTTAATAAAAGTTTACTTTATTTTAATTATAGTACATATCCATGTGCATACATATATACACATGTATTGTATATACATATATATAAACACACACACACATATGATATATATACATGCATATATATATATGTGTACTGTATGTATGTATATATATGTATGCCTGTTTAATATGCTATGTGTATATGTATGTATGTACTGTATATATATATATATATATATATATATATAGGTGTATATACGTTATATATATACTAGGTGATTCATCGCGCTCTACGGGCGCTCTTCACACCGTCGTTAGGGGCTACGCCCTGTTAACCTCTGCACGCCTTTGAACATACGCAGGGCGGTAGATAACAGAATCATAAACGCAGGGCAGTATAGAGGGCATATAGAAATGGGTTCCGGTTGAGATAAGATAGAGAGGCGTGGGGGGGGGGGGGAAAGGGAATGTACAGAAACGCTGTGCGATCGGTAAAGGATAGGGAGAGGCAGGGTGGTAGGGAGAGGATAAAGAGAGGGAAGGTGTTAGAGAGAAAATACCGTTGCAAGGGGCTACGACCCATTATCCCCTGCACGGGCTTCAGCTGTGCTATAATTGTTGTTATTATATGGAGTATTACCTGTTTTTTTTTATGGCAGTGGGTAAATATTGTAAGGGGGGAGGGCGTGCGATTGTCAAGGGGGCGTAGGCCTTTGTGAGGGCGTGCAGAGTGGCCGCAGGGCACAATGAATAACATAGTGTAGAGTGTAGTATATATTGCTAGTGTCTGCATTATGAAGTACCAGATGAGTAACAGCAATGCACTGTAGATAAGATACGAAGGTGCTGTGGCCACAGGTAGCAGAGCCGCTTATACACACAATGGCCACAGGTAGCAGAGCCGCTTATACACTCAATACCCACAGGTAGCAGAACCGCTTATACACACAGTGGCCACAAGTAGCAGAGCCGCTTATACACACAATACCCACAGGGGGCAGAGGCGCTTATACACACAGTGCCCACAGATAGCAGAGCCGCTTATACACACAATACCCACAGGTAGCAGAACCGCTTATACACACAATACCCACAGGTAGCAGAACCGCTTATACACACAATACCCACAGGGGCAGAGGCGCTTATACACACAATACCCACAGGTAGCAGAACCGCTTATACACACAATACCCACAGGTAGCAGAACAGCTTATACACACAATACCCACAGGAGCAGAGGCGCTTATACACACAGTGCCCACAGGTAGCAGAGGGGCTTATACACACAATGGGCACAGGTAGCAGAGCCACATGTACACACATTACCCACAGGTAGCAGAACCGCTTATACACACAATACCCACAGGGGGCAGAGACGCTTATACACACAGTGCCCACAGCTAGCTGAGCCGCTTATACACACAATACCCCCAGGTAGCAGAGGCGCTTATACACAGTGCCCACAGGTAGCAGAGGTGCTTATACACACAATGGGCACAGGTAGCAGAGCCACGTGTACACACAATACCCACAGGTAGCAGAGCGGCGTATACACACAATACCCACAGGTAGCAAAGCCGCTTATACACACAGTGACCACAGGTAGCAGCGCCACTTATACACAATGGGCACAGGTAGCAGTGTTGCTTATACACATAATGGCCACAGTATTAGTGTTTCTAATTAATCCAATGTCCATTGGTAGCAACTATACTCACAAAAGTTTGGGGGGTTTGGAAAGGGGGTGGGTTCAGTGAGGTTCCTATCCGTGGGAATCACTTGTAGCGGCTGTGGATGGTGATTCGAGGTGCTACGTGTGGCGGAGGGTTGGTGTGGGAGGGGGTCCAGAGGTGTTGTGGATGGCGGAGAGGTGGGTGCAGGGGCATGGATGGCGTAAAGGGTGCAGAGGTCCTGTGGGTGGGGGAGGGGGAGGTGTAGAGGGGGCGCGGATGGGGAGTGTAGTTGCTGTTGGTGGGGCAGGGGTGGGTGCGGGGGACTGTGGATGAAGGAAGGGGTATGGAGGTGATGTGTGTGTGGGAGGGGCGATGTAGGGGTGTGCGTTTGGAGGTGCAGGGGGGGTGAGCTTAGGTGATGGGTTTCAGAAGTGCTGTGGGTGGGGGAGGTGTGGGATGGCACGGATGGGGGATGTAGATGTTGTGCAGGTGTGGGAGGTCCGCAGATGTGGAGGGTGCCTGTAGATAATGCGGGCGGGTAGGTGCTGTGGTTGTGGGAGTGGCGGGGGTGTTGCGGGTGGGGTACGTGATCTGGATGGGGTAGGTGATGTGGATGTGCGGTAGCTAGGGGAGGGGCGGGTGCGGGGATGGCACGGATGGGGGAGGGGGTCCGTGGGCGCTGTGGATGAGTGAGTGGTGGGTGTGGGGTTACGGCGGTTGTGGTGGGCCAGGTGTGCTGCTGCAGTGGGTGGGGGAGGGTGCCGGTGCAGGGATACCGCAGTTGGGGTAGGGCGGTTGATGCAGCTGCGGCGGGTAGGGGAGGGGCAGGGGAGGGGGTGCGGCGGTGGGGAAGGGGCGGGTGTGAGGATGCTGCGGGTGGGGGGGGGCGGGAGGGGGTGTGGATGGGGTCTGTAGATGCTGGTGGTGGAGGGGCAGGTGCAGGAGGCTGTGGATGAAGGAGGGGGTCTGGAGGTGCTGTGTGTGGGGGAGGGGCGATGTAGGGGGAGGTGGGGTTGCAGAGGGGGAGGTTGGGTGATGGTTTGTAGAAGTGCTGGGGGTGGGGGAGGTGTCTGTAGATGATGGGGGTGGGGGAGGTGCTGTGGGTGGGGGAGTGGTGGCTGTGGGGGTGTGGTGGTGGTCCGGTTGTGCCACGGGCAGGGGAGAGGCGGGTGCGGGGATGGGGGAGGGGATCAGAGGGCGCTGTGGGTGGGTGAGGGGCTGGTGCGGGGTTACGCAGTTGGGGAGGGCCGGCTGTGGTGGTGTTGCGGGTGGTGGAGGGGCAGGTGCGTGGGTGTTGGGGAGGGGCGGGTGCAGGGGTGCTGTGGGTGGGGGCCATTTGGCGGGGTGGTGCGGTTGGGTGGGAGGTGGGTGTGAGGGTGCCACGGTTGCGGGGGCGGGTGGTGCTGCAGGAAGGGGAGGGGTGTGGGGTGCGGGAGCAGGGGTCCTGTGCGTAGGGGAGGGGCGGGGTGCCATGGGTGGAGGGTTGGGAGCAGGGGTGATATGGGTGTGGGAGGGGTTGTGGGAGAAGCTGGTGTGGGAGTGCCGTGGGTGGGGGAGGGGGGGCTGCAGGTGGGAGTGTGGTGCCATGGGTGTGGGGACAGGTGCGGGGGGCAGGGACGGGTGCAGTAGTGCTGCGTTTGGGGTGTGGGAAGCAGCTGTGGGGGTTTCCAAGGGTTGGCGCGGGTGGGGGAGGGGGTGCGGGAGCAGGGGTGTTACGGATGGGGGAGCGGCGGGTGCAGGAGGGGCAGATGCGGTGGTGGTGCGGGAGGGGTGTAGCAGGGGAGAGGTGGGTATAGTGGTGGAGGGGCGGGGGTGCCGTGGGTGGGGGAGGGGGCAGTTTGCCGGGGTGGTGCGGTTGGGGGTGGGTGGGTGTGAGGGTGCTATGGTTGCAGGGGCGGGTGGGGGGGTGCTGCAGGTAGGGGAGGGGTGGGGGCGCAGGAGCAGGGGTGCTGTGCGTAGTGAAGGGTCGGGGTGCCATGGGTGGGGAGTTGGGAGCAGGGGTGATGTGGGTTTGGGAGGGTTTGGGGGGCTGTGGGAGAAGCTGGTGTGGGAGTGCCGTGGGTAGGGGAGGGGGGGGGGGGGTTCTGGGCGTGGGGGCGTTGTGCCATGGGTGGTGGACAGGTGTGGGGGTGCAGTGGCGGGTGCAGTGGTGGTGCGGATGGGGGGTGGAAGGCGGCTGCGGGGGTTCCGAGGGTTGGGGGTGTGGCGTGGGTGGGGGAGGGGGTGCAGGAGCAGGGGTGTTGCGTATGGGGGAGGGGTGGGTGCAGGAGGGGCAGATGCGGTGGTGGTGCGGGTGGAGTGGAGGATGCAGGGGTGTAGCGGGGGGAGAGGTGGGTATGGGGGTGGAGTGGGGGGGTGTCACGAGTGGGGGAGGGGGCGGTTTGCCGGTGTGGTGCATTTGGGGGGGTGGTGGGTTTGAGGGTGCCACGGTTGCAGGGGCAGGTGCTACAGGTAGGGGAGGGGTGGGGGTGCGGGAGCAGGGGTGCTGTGCGTAGGAGAGGGGCAGGGGTGCCATGGGTGGGGGTTTGGGAGCAGGAGTGCCGTGGATGGGGGAGGGGGGGGGTGCTGGGGGTGGAGGGACAGGTGCGGAGGGGGGGCAGGGGCTGGAGCAGTGGTGGTGCAGTTGGGTGGTGGGAGGCAGCTGCTGGGGTTCCGAGGGTTGGGGCGGTGGTGCGGGTGGGGTGGGTGCAGGATGGGGCAGTTGCGGTGGTGGTGCGGGTTGGGTGAAGGGTGCAGCAGGGGGGAGAGGTGGGTATGGGGGAAGGGCAGGGTTGCAGCGGGTGGGGGAGGGGCGGGGGGTGCTGCAGGTGTTGGAGCTACAGGTGGGGGCGTGAGTGCCGCGGGTGGGAGTGGATGTGGGGGATGCCTTGGGATTCCCGCAGGGGGGGCCAGCGGGTGTTGGTGCTGTGGGTGGGGGAGGGGGCAGAGTGCCACGGGTGTTGGTGCTGCGGGTGGGGGAGGGGGTGGAGTGCCACGGGTGGTGGGTGGATGCGGTGGGTGTCGCGGGTAGGTGTCGCGGGTGTTGGTGCTGTGGGTGGGAGTGCCGCGGGTGGGGGGCGAATGCGGTTGGTTGCCTCGGGTGTTGGTGCTACGGGTGGGGGAGGGGGCGGGAGTTCTGCGGGTGGGTGGCGCGGGTGTTTGTGCTCTGGGTGGGGGAGGGGACGGGAGTGCCGCGGGTGGTGGGTGGATGAGGCAGGTGTTTGTGCTACGGGTGGGGGCGGGAGCAGTGGCGCCACAACGTGGGTGCGGGGGGTGCGGCCCGCACCCGGGTGGTACCCTCTGAGAGGTGACACCAAAGTGCCGGCTCCTGTCACAGTCCAGAAGCCAGCACTGCAGATTCAGCAGTGTCCGGGTGAAGGCCGTATGCCCCGACCCACAATGTGCCGAAAACGGGGGTCGGGACGTGAAGCCATGCCCCCTTCCGTGAAGTCACGCCCCCTTTGCACCCGCGACCGCGGGTAAGTGACGGGTGGATGCCGCGGGTGGGGGGCAGATGCGGGTGGTTGCCGCGGGTGGGAGGGGGGGCGAGTTGTGCCGAAAACGGGGGTCGGGACGCGAAGCCACGCCCCCTTCCGCGAAGCCACGCCCCCTTTTCACCCGCGACCGCGGGTACGTGACTTGTGGTTGCCGCGGGTGGGAGAGGGAGCGAGAGCAGCTGCCAGTGCTCAGCATGTCCCCCTGAACTCTGCAGCAGCCGCTAGTCTGTGAGGCGGGTAGTGTGAGTTCGGCTCACAGTCAGCGGCTGCGGTGTCACCAGAGAGAGTGTACGGGGAGAAGGGAGACAGGGGACTGGGCGGAGATGGGGAGGGGACTGGGCGGAGAGAGGGAGGGGACTGTTCCTAGCCAGATCTGTGCCTGTGACTCCGCCCAGCGTTACGGGCACAGAGTCACAGACTTGAGCAAATATATAGGAGATTATACACACACACACACACACACACACACACACACACACACACACACACACAGACTGACACACTAGTTTTGCGGACCCAGCACATACTGGGTCACCTCAGAACTGGCTCCACCCAGTTCTGGAATCCCCCCCATGCAAATCCTGCGTTTGCCACTGCACTTGCCTGCCGTAATGTGGAAAATGGGGACACTTGCCTGTCGTAATGTGGAAAATGGGGACAATTGCCTGCCGTATTGTGGAAAATGGGGACACTTGCCTGCCGTATTGTGGAAAATGAGGACTCTTGCCTGCCGTATTATGGAAAATGGGGACACTTGCCTGCCGTAATGTGGAAAATGGGGACACTTGCCTGCCGTATTGTGGAAAATGGGGACACTTGCCTGCCGTATTGTGGAAAATGGGGACACTTGCCTGCCGTATTGTGGGAAATGGGGACTCTTGCCTGCTGTAATGTGTAAAATGGGGATTTAATGTATCAAGGGCATTGCGGTGTACGGCATAATATATATATTTTTATTTTTTTCCTGTGCTCGCCGTGATCTGTTGGTGCAAGTTCAAAAACTGGGGTGTAAGATAGTCTTTTCAGACGGGACCAAGCGCATTTTACAAAGACCGTGCCCATTTTAGCTAGGTCACGCCCCCTTTGCCGGGAGCGCGCGCGCTGCCAGCGGGTGGGCTAGGAAATCTTATCCTTTTCCTTGGAGCCCCAGTGATGGGAGAAATTGAAGGAGGAGCTGTTGACAGGTCACATTCTGCTTGAATTGACAATTTACTCACCAGCAGGTCTTTGCACCTCTGCACACTTGTGTCTGCTGGAAAGAGAGATACAATGTAGGCTTTAAACCTAGGATCGAGCATGGTGGCCAAAATGTAGTGCTCTGATTTCAACAGCTTGACCACCCTTGAATCCTGGTAAAGTGAATGAAGGGTTCTATCCACAAGTCCCACATACTCAGCGGAATCGCTCCGTCTTAGCTCCTCCTTTAATTTCTCCAGCTGCTTCTGCAAAAGCCTGATGAGGGGAATGACCTGACTCAAGCTGGCAGTGTCTGAACTGACTTCACGTGTGGCAAGTTCAAAGGGTTGGAGAACCTTGCACAAGACGGAAATCATACTCCAATGCGCTTGAGTCAGGTGAATTCCCCTTCCTTTGCCTATATCGTAGGTGGATGTATAGGCTTTAAGAGCCTTTTGCTGCTCCTCCATCCTCTGAAGCATATAGAGTGTTGAATTCCACCTCGTTACCACCTCTTGCTTCAGTTGATGGTAGGGCAGGTTCAGGAGTTTGCTGGTGCTCTAGTCTTCAGCACGCAGTCGCAGAATGTCGAAAGTGTCCCGCAATTTTTTGGGCCACCGACAGCATCTCCTGTACACCCCTGTCATTTGAAAAAAAAAAATTGCACCACCAAATTAATTGTATGTGCAAAACATGGGATGTGCTGGAATTTGCCCAGTTGTAATGCACACACAATATTGGTGGCGTTGTCCGATATCACAAATCCCCAGGAGAGTCTAAGTGGGGTAAGCCAATGCGCGATGATGTCCCTCAGTTTCCATAAGAGGTTGTCAGCGGTGTGCCTCTTATGGAAAATGGTGATACACAGCCTGCCTAGAAACGAGTTTGGATTTGCTAGATGCTGCTACTGGTGCCGCTGCTGCTGTTGTTGCTGCGGGAGGCAATACATCTACCCAGTGGGCTGTCACAGTCAAATAGTCCTTAGTCTGCCCTGTTCCACTTGTCCACATGTCCGTGGTTAGCTGGACACTGGATACAACCGCATTTTTTAGGACACTGATGTCTCTGCACATTCTCGATATCGCCTGCCTAGTGAAGTGGAACCTAAATGGGATTTGGTACCGGGGACACAATACCTCCATCAATTGTCTAAATCCCACTGGACTAATGGCGGGTACCGGACGCACGTCTAACACCAACATAGCTGTCAAGGCCTTCGTTTTCTGCTTTGCAACATGATGACTGCTGTCATATTTCATCTTCCTCACAAAGGACTGTTGGACAGTCAATTGCTTAGTTGAAGCAGTACAAGTAGAGTACGATGTCTTGATAAAGGCCCAGGCCAGGGCTGAAACATGTTGACAACAGGAGTGTGAGTAGTTATTTACCTATTGGATATTTCAAACAAAAACTTTTCTGCTGCTTTGGAACTTTTAACCCCTTTGCCGATTTTTGCTGCTATTTTTCTATTTGTTTATTTTGTGGATGGACTCTATTTTAAGTGTTCATGTTTGTGATTTTTATTAAATTTGTGTACCCCCCTGCTTCCACTTGAGGAGAGTGAGTTTCTTTGGGGAGCCAACATTACCACTTTATGAACACAGTCCGGGAAACAGAACTGAAAGATACCTTTATGGGAGTATCATCGCACCGAGCACTGTGAGTTGGGGTACGCTTGAGTGGACCCATATTTCACTCCTTTCCATACTAAAGATACCTTGATGTGTTTAACACCCACCTTGCGAGTGTGAGTTCTTGGGTACGCTTCATTTATATATATATTTCCATCCTAAAACATCACGCCGGGCGTAGTTCAAGTGGGCAAAGCCACGGCATTGAGCAAAGAAACCTTGATGGGCTTATAGCTTTTTAATCAAAGTGTGAGTGGGGTACGCTCCTAAGCCACCTCTTGATCATATAAAAAATACACTAAGAACTGTGGATACATAAAAGGAATCTACTACACATTGGTCTTTATTTTTTATTCCCTTACATGTTACTATACTCTGGAGAAATTCCATCAGTACATTCGCTTTGAGGACTCCATTACAGGAACCTTCATTAAGGGACGTTATGGTGATTTTTATTTGTCTATAATTTGTGTTAAAGCGCTGTGGTTATAAACACAGATCTCTGATTTTGTGGTAGTATTTGTTGTTTTGGAGATGTGGTGACATCTCATGAGGTCTGCTATACCATAGCTGCTGAGCGCCTGTTCTGGAACACACCCTTACCATACTGTTTTGAAGTAGTACAAGTGGTCTTCCGACTTCCCCTATGGGATGAAGATCGACTCCCAGCAGCAACAACAGCAATGGCAGCAACAGCAGGCGTACCACTCAAGGATCCTCAGGAGGAATCCCGGTTAGGAGAGGACTTATCAGTCTTGCCAGGAACATGGCCTGCAGGACTACTGACGTTCATGGCAGAGGAGGAAGTTGACGTTGAGGAAGTTGGTGGTGTGGCTTGCAGGAGCTTGGGTACAAGAGGAAGAAGGGATTTAGGTGTCATTGGACTGCTTACACTCTTACCCAAAGTTTCACAACTTGACACTGACTTCTGATGAATGCGCTGCAGGTGACGTATAAGGGAGGATGATCCTAGGTGGTTAACATCCTTACCCCTAATTATTACAGATTGACAGAGGCAACACACGGCTTGACACCTGTTGTCTGGATTTGTGGAGAAATAATTCCAAACCGAAGAGGTGGCTTTTTTGGTATTTTGCCCAGGCATAACAATGGGCTTCTTCATCCCACGGACAACAGGTGTCTCCCCCGGTGCCTCATTTAAACAAACCACATCACCATCAGAATCCTCATCGTCAACTTCCTCCTCAGCGCCAGCAACACCCATATCCTCATCCTGGTGTACTTCAACAGTGACATCTTCAATTTGAATATCAGAAACTGGACTGTGGGTGCTCCTTCCAGCACTTGCAGGGGGCGTGCAAATAGTGGAAGCATAGCCAGATTAAAGGGGGGACGGAGGGCATACTGTACCCCGGGCCCCCCTCTGTCAGGGGCCCCCTGGCCGGAGCACAGTGATATGACACTTGCTGTCCTTCTGGTGCAGTTGCAGAACCAGGCAGCAAGAATGTGAGCAGGACAGTATGCAGAGCAGGCAGAGACATAGGAGTATCAGGTTTCATGAGCTACCAACGGAGCTTCCTGACCGAAGTAGAAATAGAAGGGGGGAGAGAGCTGTAAGTGACCAAGGTATCCCAGCTTCTCCTCCTCCTCACCTGGGTCCGTTTGTAACCTGTTATGTAATGAGAGCATTGGGGTCTAGAGAGAGAGACACACAGAAAGTCCTCCTGATTCCTGTCCCAGTGTGTAAGTAGTACAGAGGCTGCTGCTATTCTACATGCGACACCATAGATGATAGATGTTATTTTTCCATGTGTATGTTAAGGTCGTTTAAGTTGTCTTTGTTCCACTACAAGAAAACTTTAGAAAACAGTAGTCTCTCAATTAGGTGGAGCTATAAACAGTACCCAGGCATTATTAAACTATTAGTTTAATTCTAATAAAAACCATTGGTTTAAATTTAATATACACAATACATACCTCCTAACATGACTAATTTCAGTAGGGACAAAATACTCTCTACCTAGACTTCCTTCTTAGTTTATGATTGCAATCATCTCTGTTGAAGTACCTTTGATATCAATTAAATAGTTCAACACAAGTGACGCCTATCACATAATAAGAGGTCCAGGTAGAGAGCATTTTGTCCCTCCTGGAATGGGTCATGTTGGGAGGTATGCACAATCTAATATACACCCCCCACCCCTTTCACCAGGGCCCCCCTGTCTTAAGTGCCCCAGGCACCCCTAAGGCTTAATCCGGCCCTGGGTGGAAGGAGCCACACCTTCCCATCCAGTGTTGGGAAGGTCAGGCATCGCAACCGCCGACACACTTGGACTCTCCTTGGGGATTTGTGATACCATCTCAGAACGCATAGTTCTTTTCTGTGCTTTCTCATACGTCCTAGAGGATGCTGGGGATGACATCAAGACCATGGGGTATAGACGGGATCCGCAGGAGACATGGGCACTCTAAAGACTTTTCATTGGGTGTGAACTGGCTCATCCCTCTATGCCCCTCCTCCAGACCCCAGTTTTAGAAATGTGCCCAGGTCGACTGGATGCACTCTGAGGAGCTCTACTGAGTTTCTCTGAAAAGACTTATGTTAGGTTTTTTATTTTCAGGGAGATCTGCTGGCATCAGACTCCCTGCTTCGTGGGACTGAGGGGGCAGAAGCAGAACCAACTTCCTCAGAGTTTCATGGCTCTATTTCTGGCTGACAGGACACCATTAGCTCCTGAAGGGAACTGAACGCTAGCCGTGTCTAGATGCTCACTCCCACAGCACGCCGTCACCCCACTCACAGAGCCAGAAGTCAGAAGACAGGTGAGTATGAGAAGAATGATCTTCAACCAAGTAAGTGACGGCTGAGGTGCGGCGCGGCTGGTGGGAGCGCAGCGCGCCATTGCTGCCCACACACACAGGCACTGCAGGGTGCAGGGCGGGGGGGGGGGGGGGGGCCCTGGGCTGCAAGAAAAATACCTCAAACTGGCTAAAAGGGGGCATAAGATGCCGCTTTCACAGCCCTACCCCCGCCAGTATAAATATTGTCATGGATACTGAGGGGCGGAGCTTCTTCCTCAGGCAGCCAGCACACTACTCAGCACCATTTTCTCTCTCTACTCAGGCTGCAGAGAACACACTGGTCCTCTCCTCCACTTCTGACAAGTACAGGGTGCTATAAAAGGGGGGCAAAAAGCGATTGTGGTGCATTTGATAGTGTATATTACTATTTAAAAGCGCTTTTGGGCTGTGGACATACTGTGTTCACAGGCAATACTAGCGCTGGGTTTGTGAACTGGCTGCTCCTATCCTGTGTCCCTCTGACAGATATTACTGTGGGTCTGTCCCCAAAATAAGTCCCAGTGTGTCTATGAGTGTGGTGTACACGTGTGAGGCATGTCTGAGGCAGGGAGTTCCTCCCCGGAGGAAGCCGTTTTAGGGACACAGAGTTGTAATGTGGTGGCACTACCGGCACACCAAGAGCCAGCATGGGTGAAAGAGCTACGTAACAGTATGCATCTGATTAACCGTAGATTAGATAAGTCTGAATCTAAGGCTGCATGCTGGAGAAAATCTGTGGAAGATGTGATTTTTCAGGATGCTGTTATTCCTTTTGCGGGCGGCCCTTCTGGGTCACATAAGAGACCATTTGCAAACACTGATACCGACACGGATTCTGATTCTTGTGTCGACAATAGTGAATCCAGAGAAATAGATCATAAATTGGCAAAAAGGATACAATATATGATTGTGGCTATAAGGGACGTGTTGGAGGTTACAAAAAGCACTCCTGTATCTCAGGAGAAAGCTTATTTATGTAAGGAAAAGAAATCCAAAGTCATGTTCCCTCCTTCACACAAAGTAAATGCTCTGTTTGAAGGGATGTGGGTGAATCCTGATAAAAAAAAATTGTATTCCCAAAAGGATTCACATAGCTTATCCTTTCCCGGTTGAAAACAGGAAAAAATGGGAGTCACCCCCTGTGTTAGACAGTGCACTTTCCAGGTTGACAAAGAAGGTAATTCTCCCTGCTCCTGGCACGGCTTCTCTTAAAGAGACGGCAGACCGCAAAATGGAAACGACATTGAAATCCATTTATGTTACCAATAGTACACTGCTCAGGCCCACTATTGCCTGCGCATGGGTGAGTCACGCTATTGAAAAATGGTCAGAAAGCGTGTCATCAGAAATTAACACGATTGATAAAGATGAGATACTCCTTAAGTTAGGGAATATCAAGGATGCTGCCGCATACATGCTGGAAGCAATGAAGGATATTGGACTCTTGAGTTCACAAGCCGCTACCATGGCAGTATCGGCTAGGCGGGCATTATGGATTCGCCAGTGGAACGCGGATGCAGATTCCAAAAGAAACATGGAGGCTCTCCCATATAAAGGTGAGGCCTTATTTGGCGATGGCCTGGATGCGTTAGTCTCGGCAGCTACCGCAGGTAAGTCAACATTTTTGCCCTCTGCGCCTGCACCGGTAAAAAAGACCTATCACCTGCAAATGCAGTCCATTCGGCCCAATAAATACAAAATGGCGAGAGGTTCCCCCTTCTTTGCAGGTAGGGGAAGGGGAAGGGGAAAGAAGCCCACACCGGCTCCAGGTTCCCAAGAGCAGAAGTCTACCCCTAATTCTGCCAAATCCCCAGCATGATGCTGGAACTCCCTTGTGGGAGGCCGCTCGGGTGGGGACACGTCTCAAGCTCTTTAGCCAGGATTGGATTCTGTCTGGCCTGGATCCCTGGGTGTTGCAAATAGTATCCCAGGGATACAAACTAGAGTTTCAAGAAGTTCCCCCAAGCCGATTTTTCAAATCGACCTTGCCAGCTTCTCCGCCAGAGAGAGAAGCAGTAACAGCGGCAATCCAAAAATTATGTCAAGACCAGGTTATAGTCCTGGTACCGTTGTCACAACAAGGGCGGGGTTTTTATTCAAGCCTCTTTGTTGTTCCAAAGTCAGACGGCTTGGTTAGACCGATCCTGAATCTAAAAGATCTGAATTTCTTCCTGAAAAGGTTCAAGTTGAAGATGGAATCACTTTGGGCGGTGATTGCCAGTCTGGAGGAGGGGTACTACTTAGTGTCGGTGGACATAAAGGGTGCTTACCTGCATGTTCCCATTTATCCTCCTCACCAGGCTTATCTGAGATTCGTGATTCAGGATTGCCATTACCAATTCCAAACGTTACCTTTCGGTCTCTCCACGGCGCCGAGGGTATTCACCAAGGTGATGGCGGAGATGATGGTCCTCCTTCATCAGAAAGGAGTCAATGTAATCCCTTATCTGGACGACCTCCTGATATAGGCGAGATCCAGGGAGCAGTTATTACAAAACATATCCCTCTCCCTGTCAATACTCCAACAACACGGGTGGATCATAAATTACCCAAAGTCACAGTTGGAACCGACCACAAGGTTGTCTTTCCTCAGGATGATTCTGGACAAAGAAGTTCAGAGAGTATTTCTTCCGCTGGAAAAGCCTTTGGAAATCCAGAAAATGGTAAAACAGATATTGAAACCATCAAGTGTGTCGATCTATCAGTGCATTCGGTTGTTGGGGAAGATGGTGGCGGCCTACGAGGCCATACAGTTTGGCAGGTTCCATGCCAGAGTATTCCAGTGGGACCTGTTGGACAAGTGGTCGGGGTCACACCTACACATGCACAGAAAGATAATCCTGTCGTCAAAAACCAGGATTTCGCTCCTGTGGTGGATGCACAGCTCTCACCTGCTAGAGGGACGCAGGTTCGGGATTCAGGACTGGGTCCTAGTAAGATGCAAGTCTCCGAGGCTGGGGAGCAGTCTCTCAGGGAGAAAACTTCCAGGGACGTTGGTCACAACAGGAAGCTTGCCTTCACATAAATGTTCTGGAGCTAAGAGCCATTTACAACGGCCTTCAACAAGTGGTACATCTTCTTCAAGACTGTCCCGTGGAGATCCAGGCGGACAATGTAACAGCAGTCGCATACATAAACAGGCAGGGCGAAACGAAAAGCAGAACGGCAATGGCAGAGGAGCCAAAAATCCTCCGCTGGGCAGAAAAACATCTACAAGCTCTGTCGGCAATATTCATTCCGGGAGTAGACAACTGGGAAGCAGACTTCCTCAGCAGACCCGATCTCCATCCAGGAGAGTGGGGCCTCCACCAAGAAGTCTTCGCAGAGGTGACAAGTCTTTGGTGATTTCCTCAAATAGGCATGATGGCGTCTCGTCTCAACAAGGAGCTTCAGAGATACTGTTCCCGGTCGAGAGACCCTCAAGCAGTAGCAGTGGATGCATTGGTGACCCAGTGGGTGTTTCCGTCAGTGTATGTTTTCCCTCCACTTCTGCTGATCCCAAAAGTACTCAGGATCATAAGAAAGACAAGGGTTCGAGCAATCTTCATTGCCCCAGACTAGCCAAGAAGGGCTTGGTACCCAGATCTTCAGCAGTTACTCATACGAGATCCTCGGCCTCTTCCTCCTCGGGAGGACCTGCTGCAGCAGGGGCCCTGTGTGTACCAAGACTTACCGCGGCTACGTTTGATGGCATGGCTGTTGAGTGCCGTATCCTAGCCAGGAAGGGTATTCCTAAGGAGGTCATCCCCACCCTTATTCAGGCCAGAAAGGGAGTAACGTCAAAACATTACCACCGTATTTGGAGAAAATATGTGCCTTGGTGTGAATCCAAGAAAGCTACTACGGAAGAGTTTCACTTAGGACGTTTTCTCCATTTTTTGCAGGATAGTGTGGAGACGGGCCTACGATTAGGATCAATCAAAGTCCAGATTTCAGCCTTGTCAGTGTTCTTCCAAAAACAATTGGCCTCTCTTCCAGAGGTTCAGACCTTCGTGAAAGGGGTTCTGCACATCCAGCCTCCATTCGTGCCTCCAGTGGATTGGTTTGAGCCTCTACAAAAGATAGAGTTGAAGTTTCTCACTTGGAAAGTGGTGATGCTTTTGGCATTGGCATCCGCAAGGCGGGTGTCAGTATTGGGGACCTTGTCTCACAAGAGCCCTTACCTTATTTTCCATGAAGATAGGGCAGAGTTGCAAACTCGCCAACATTTTCTTCAAAAGGTGGTTTCTGCTTTTCACATAAACCAACCTATTGTGGTGCCAGTAGTTACTGACACATTCACTGATTCAAAGTCTCTAGATGTGGTTAGAGCTTTGAAAATCTATGTTGCTAGAACAGCTCGTATACGGAAAACAGAGGCTCTGTTTGTCCTGTATGATCACAACAAGATTGGCTGTCCTGCTTCCAAGCAGATTATTGCACGTTGGATTAGAAATACGATTCAGCAAGCTCATACTATGGCTGGATTGCCGTTACTGACGTCAGTAAAGGCCCACTCCACTAGGAAGGTGGGCTCATCCTGGGCGGCTGCCCGGGGGGTCTCGGCATTACAACTTTGCCGAGCAGCTACTTGGTCAGGGTCAAACACATTTGCTAAGTTCTACAAGTTTGACACCTTGGACGATGAGGACCTAAAGTTTGGTCAATCGGTGCTGCAGGGTCATTCGTACTCTCCCGCCCGTACTGGAGCTTTGGTATAGACCCCATGGTCTTGATGTCGTCCCCAGCATCCTCTAGGACGTATGAGAAAATAGGATTTTGATAACCTACCGGTAAATCCATTTCTCCTAGTCCGTAGAGGATGCTAGGCACCCGTCCCAGTGCGTACTTTACCTGCAGTTTAGTTATTACAGTTACACAAGTTGTGTTATCTTGGTTTCAGCATGTTGCTGCAATTAGACAAGGGTTCAAGCAATCTTCATTGCCCCAGACTGGCCAAGAAGGGCTTGGTACCCAGATCTTCAGCAGTTACTCATACGAGATCCTCGGCCTCTTCCTCCTCGTGAGGACCTGCTGCAGCAGGGGCCCTGTGTATACCAAGACTTACCGCGGCTACGTTTGACGGCAAGGCTGCTGAGCGCCGTATCCTAGCCAGGAAGGGTATTCCTAAGGAGGTCATACCCACCCTTATTCAGCCCAGAAAGGGAGTAACGTCAAAACATTACCACCGTATTTGGAGAAAATATGTGTCTTGGTGTGAATCCAAGAAAGCTCCTATGGAAGAGTTTCACTTAGGACGTTTTCTCCATTTTTTGTAGGATAGTGTGGAGACGGGCCTACGATTGGGATCAATCAAGGTCCAGATTTCGGCCTTGTCAGTGTTCTTCCAAAAACAATTGGCCTCTCTTCCAGAGGTTCAGACCTTCGTGAAAGGGGTTCTGCACATCCAGCCTCCATTCGTGCCTCCAGTGGCACCATGGGACCTTAACGTGGTATTGCAGTTCCTTCAATCGGATTGGTTTGAGCCTCTACAAAAGATAGAGTTGAAGTTTCTCACTTGGAAAGTGGTGATGCTTTTGGCATTGGCATCTGCAAGGCGGGTGTCAGAATTGGGGGCCTTGTCTCACAAGAGCCCTTACCTGATTTTCCATGAAGATAGGGCAGAGTTGCGAACTCGCCAACATTTTCTTCAAAAGGTGGTTTCTGCTTTTCACATAAACCAACCTATTGTGGTGCCAGTAGTTACTGACACATTCACTGATTCAAAGTCTCTAGATGTGGTTAGAGCTTTGAAAATCTATGTTGCTAGAACAGCTCGTATACGGAAAACAGAGGCTCTGTTTGTCCTGTATGATCACAACAAGATTGGCTGTCCTGCTTCCAAGCAGATTATTGCACATTGGATTAGAAATACTATTCAGCAAGTTCATACTATGGCTGGATTGCCGTTACCGACGTCAGTAAAGGCCCACTCCACTAGGAAGGTGGGCTCATCCTGGGCGGCTTCCCGGGGGGTCTCGGCATTACAACTTTGCCGAGCAGCTACTTGGTCAGGGTCAAACACATTTGCTAAGTTCTACAAGTTTGACACCTTGGCCGATGAGGACCTAAAGTTTGGTCAATCGGTGCTGCAGGGTATAGACCCCATGGTCTTGATGTCGTCCCCAGCATCCTCTAGGACGTATGAGAAAATAGGATTTTGATAACCTACCGGTAAATCCTTTTCTCCTAGTCCGTAGAGGATGCTGGGCGCCCGTCCCAGTGCGTACTTTACCTGCAGTTTAGTTATTACAGTTACACAAGTTGTGTTATCTTGGTTTCAGCATGTTGCAGCAATTAGTTCATGCCTGTTGGCGTGTGTTATGTTGAATGCCATGTGTGCGGCATGGTTGAGGGTGTAAGTTGGTAGATATTTCACCACTAGTTAAGTAATTCCTTTCCTCGGAGTGTCAGTCTCCCTGGGCACAGTTCCTACAACTGGGGTCTGGAGGAGGGGCATAGAGGGAGGAGCCAGTTCACACCCAATTAAAAGTCTTTAGAGTGCCCATGTCTCCTGCGGATCCTGTCTACACCCTATGGTCTTGATGTCGTCCCCAGCATCCCCTACGGACTAGGAGAAAAGGATTTACCGGTAGGTTATCAAAATCCTATTTTTTCCAGCTTAACTCTTTTAATTTTCCTAGCGGGAGGATGAGGGCTTCCATCATCATGTGAAGTTGAACCACTAGTCATGAACATAGGCAGGGGCCTTAGCCGTTCCTTGCCACTCCCTGGGGTACATTTACTAAGATTCGTATTTTCCAAATTCATGTCCAAGTTCAATCACGAATGACATCGACAGTGTAAAATTGCAACTTTTTGAATTGATTACGATGGATTTACTAAGCTGTCGTATTCGGGTTTTTCTTTTCTTCCGATGTCGATGTCATTCGTGGTTTTTTACCTATTTTTACGGCAGTGATTAGCAAAACACTGCCGACTTTTTTTACAATCAATCTCGGCCGGATCTGTGTGATCCGTGCTGGGGTTTATTTTATTTTTATTTTTAATTAAACACTGTAAAATAATTAAAAAAAATGCGTGGGGTCCCCCCTCCTAAGCATAACCAGCCTCGGGCTCTTTGAGCCGATCCTGGTTGCAAAAATATGGGGAAAAAAATGACAGGGGTTCCCCCATATTTAAGCAACCAGCATCGGGCTCTGCGCCTGGTCCTGGTCCCAAAAATACGGGGGACAAAAAGAGTAGGGGTCCCCCGTATTTTTAAAACCAGCACCGGGCTCCACTAGCTGGACAGATAATGCCACAGCCGGGGGTCACTTTTATATAGTGCCCTGCGGCCGTGGCATCAAAAATCCAACTAGTCACTCCTGGCCGGGGTACCCTGGGGGAGTGGGGACCCCTTCAATCAAGGGGTCCCCCCCCCCAGCCACCCAAGGGCCAGGAGTGAAGCCCGAGGCTGTCCCCCCCCATCCAATGGGCTGCGGATGGGGAGGCTGATAGCCTTTGTTGTAAAAGAAAAGATATTGGCCCTCATTCCGAGTTGTTCGCTCGGTATTTTTCATCGCATCGCAGTGAAAATCCGCTTAGTACGCATGCGCAATGTTCGCACTGCGACTGCGCCAAGTAACTTTACTATGAAGAAAGTATTTTTACTCACGGCTTTTTCTTCGCTCCGGCGATCGTAATGTGATTGACAGGAAATGGGTGTTACTGGGCGGATACACGGCGTTTCAGGGGCGTGTGGCTGAAAACGCTACCGTTTCCGGAAAAAACGCAGGAGTGGCCGGGGAAACGGTGGGAGTGCCTGGGCGAACGCTGGGTGTGTTTGTGACGTCAACCAGGAACGACAAGCACTGAAATGATCGCACAGGCAGAGTAAGTCTGGAGCTACTCTGAAACTGCTAACTCGTTTGTAATCGCAATATTGCGCGTACGTCGGTCGCAATTTTAAGAAGCTAAGATTCACTCCCAGTAGGCGGCGGCTTAGCGTGTGTAACTCTGCTACATTCGCCTTGCGAGCGAACAACTCGGAATGAGGGCCCTTGTTTTTAGTAGCAGTACTACAAGGCCCAGCAAGCCTCCCCCGCATGCTGGTACTTGGAGAACCACAAGTACCAGCATGCGACGGAAAAACGGGCCCGCTGGTACCTGTAGTACTACTACTAAAAAAATACCCAAAAAAAAGACAAGACACACACACCGTGAAAGTATAATTTTAATACATACATACACACATACATACATACTTACCTTAAGTTCCCACGCAGGTCGGTCCTCTTCTCCAGTAGAATCCAAGGGGTACCTGTTGAAGAAATTATACTCACGAGATCCAGGGGTCCAGGCTCCTCGGGAAATCCAGGGGTAATCCACGTACTTGCATAAAATAAGAAAACGGAAAGCCGAGCCACGAACTGAAAGGGGCCCCATGTTTTCACATGGGACTCCTTTCCACGAATGCCAGAAACCCACTCTGACTGATGTCTAAGTGGGTTTCTTCAGCCAATCAGGGAGTGCCACGTTGTAGCACTCTCCTGATCGGCTGTGAGCTCCTGTCCTCACTGACAGGCAGCACACGGCAGTGTTACAATGTAGCGCCTATGCGCTACATTGTAACCAATGATGGGAACTTTCTGCCCTGCGGTTGACCTAAAGTGACGTCACCGCTGAGCAGAAAGTTCCCATCATTGGTTACAATGTAGCGCATAGGCGCTACATTGTAACACTGCCGTGTGCTGCCTGTCAGTGAGGACAGGACCACACAGCTGATCAGGAGAGTGCTACAACGTGGCGCTCCCTGATTGGCTGAAGAAACCCACTTAGACAGAAGTCAAAGTGGGTTTCTGGCATTCGTGGAAAGGTGACCCATGTGCAAACATGGGTCCCCTTTCAGTTCGTGGTCGGGACACCGTTTTTTTTTTTTTTGTCAAGTACGTGGATTACCCCTGGATTTCCCGAGGAGCCTGGACCCCTGGATCTCGTGAGTATAATTTCTTCAACAGGTACCCCTTGGATTCTGCTGGAGAAGAGGACCGACCTGCGTGGGAACTTAAGGTAAGTATGTATGTATGTATGTGTGTATGTATGTAATAAAATTATACTTTCACGGTGTGTGTGTCTTGTCTTTTTTTGGGTATTTTTTTAGTAGTAGTACTACAGGTACCAGCGGGCCCGTTTTTCCGTCGCATGCTGGTACTTGTGGTTCTCCAAGTACCAGCATGCGGGGGAGGCTTGCTGGGCCTTGTAGTACTGCTACTAAAAACAATATCTTTTCTTTTACAACAAAGGCTATCAGCCTCCCCATCCGCAGCCCATTGGATGGGGGGGGACAGCCTCGGGCTTCACTCCTGGCCCTTGGGTGGCTGGGGGGGGGGGGACCCCTTGATTGAAGGGGTCCCCACTCCCCCAGGGTACCCCGGCCAGGAGTGACTAGTTGGATTTTTGATGCCACGGCCGCAGGGCACTATATAAAAGTGACCCCCGGCTGTGGCATTATCTGTCCAGCTAGTGGAGCCCGGTGCTGGTTTTAAAAATACGGGGGACCCCTACTCTTTTTGTCCCCCGTATTTTTGGGACCAGGACCAGGCGCAGAGCCCGATGCTGGTTGCTTAAATATGGGGGAACCCCTGTCATTTTTTCCCCCATATTTTTGCAACCAGGATCGGCTCAAAGAGCCCGAGGCTGGTTATACTTAGGAGGGGGGACCCCACGCAATTTTTTTTGAACAAATAAGCACTTTCCCACCCCTTCCCACTGATATGCATGCACGGATCTCATGGATCCCTGCATGCCTATCCAATCACGGAAAAAAAAAGTAGGTCTGTTTTTTTTTAGCACTTTTTTACGAGTTGTAATTTTTCACGGCAGTGTTTGTTTGTTTTTTGCTTTGCACTTCTTAGTAAATGACCGAGATTCATACTTAAACAGCCGCGTTTTGACCGATGGTGTATTCATTCGTAATTTTTTACCTGAACTTGCAAAAAATTACGAATGCCCTCATCACTGCCGTGATTAGTGCTTAGTAAATTACCGAGATGACACTTTGATGAAAAAACGGCATCTCGGTCAAAATCGGGAGCTTAGTAAATTTCCCCCCGTATCGTAAATGGCATATTGGCAAGTTTATGTTTCTCCTCAGACCATTTACATTTCTTTTTTGGGGTCTTTTTACTGAACTTTGGCTTTTTGGATTTTACATGCTCTCTACTATCACATTGGGCATCGGCCTTGGCAGACGACGTTGATGGCATTTCATCGTCTATGTCATGGCTAGTGGCAGCAGCTTCAGCACTAGGAGGAAGTGGTTCTTGATCTTTCCCTATTTTATCCTCCAAATTTTTGTTCTCCATTATTTATCTGGAGTTATATAACACAATATGCGGCACAGGAGCACTGGACATATGGCAGCAGAGTATACCACTGTGACTGGTCACTGGAATGACTGATGGCTGATGCACAGGACACTACCACTGATCTGATGCAGGACAACACAGCAACACTGTAAGGGACTTATTATTATACGCAGTGCCAGATTAAGGTCCACATGGGCCTGGAGCTGACATTTATGAAGGGCCTATTGTGTGCCCCGGAAGGAGGTGTGACCAGCACTGCGGTGGTGTAACTAGTGATGTGATATGTGTGGTATGTCTGTGGTCTAAATAGGGGGTGTGGCCTGTGCCGTGTGTGGCTAATTCCATAGAGGTCATAGCTAGTGCCTACCTTCAACCACTTAATAGTTAACTATAACAAGAAAAAATGTGTGACCACCATGTAATACACAGCATTAGTGACCACCATATCATAGAGGGAGCATCACAGTGACCCCCCATGTAATAGAGAGAGCTGGAAAGGTGGAGAGATCTAAAGAGGAGCAATGATGAGGCAAAACAGAACAGATGTGGAAAGATTAGAAAAGATGGGGGTAATACAGAGCAGACAGGGAACAGAGGGCTCATGGGACACACTTACCAGCACAGACACCACTTGCTCACACACTTACTGACAGACACCACTTACCAACACATACAACCCTTACTAATACAGATTCCACTTACACACAAATACACTGCTAGACACACACACACACACACACACACTCCCCCAAACCCCCCCACACACACACTGGCAGCTTACTGGCAAATTCTTATACCTCTTTCGCACCAGCAGCTTTAAACACGGGTTATTGGCACGAGTGCACATAACCCGTGTTCCTGTGCGGTGTGAAAGGTACCAGGGGCAATATACTGGGCTGAGCGACCCAGTATTTCAACCCTGCTAGCGAGAAGGGTTGAACGTGTGTTCAACCCGGTTCGCTGTGCGGTGTGAACGGAAGCCGGGTCAGTGCGACCCGTTTCCCATTCACAGTATGTGGACGGGCGGCTCTTGGAGATCATGTGATCTCCCAGCACCGTCCACGCCGAGTCACCGCCGACGTCACCAACCCGGCATATTGCCGGGTTGCAGTCTGCGGTGTGAAAAGAGGTATTGAGGCGGGTCGCACACTGGGAGCTATCGTGTCAGGCTCCTGGGTGCTACTCGCCTCAGATGGTATGAAAGTGGTATTACTGATGCACACATTTAATGACATAAACACCACTTACTGACAGATACCCCTTACACAGACATCACTTATTGGCACATACATACTTAATGACAGACACCCCTTACTGACACAGATACAACTTACTGATACAAATACACAGGCACAAACACCACTTACTGACACAGACACCCCTTACTAATACAGATTCCACTTACTGACACAAATGCAATGACACAGACACACTTACTGACCCCCCTTACTGATACAAACACATTAACTGACACAAACAGCCCTTACTGACAGATACCACTGACTGACACAGACACACTTACTGACACAAACACACTTACATAAACAGACACTCCTTACTGACACAAACACACTTAATGACACAAGCACATTTACTGACATAAACACCCCTTACAGATACCACTTACACAGATACCCCTTACTGACACATATTCCACTTACTGATAAACATACTGAGTCACACCTACTAATACAGACACACTTACTGACACACACATACTGACTCAGACACCACCTACTGACAAACACAACACACACTTACTGACAGATGCTACTTACTGACACAGACAACACAGATAAACTTACTGACACAGACACCACTTAAATATGGGAGAGGAAACCACCGGGCCTGGTGTGTGCTGCAACTTGCCGGGTTTTGAACTCCAGCTCTGCTCTGACATCCATGGAGGCAGGGGCAGATTGGGATGGAAAACCAGTTGGGGAAATTTCTGAAGCAGACCTAAATAGTGGGGTAGAGCCTATGAGGGGGCGGGGTGATGATGGCATATCTAATTGGATCTAATGGTACATAAGGAGCATGTGGAACAGCGTAATGACTTATATAGGCATATTAAGGAGTCTGAAGGCATATTGGGGGCATCTGGATGGTCTGATGGCATATAAAATGTGCTGGGGGGGGGGGAATTGAGACTTTGCCTTGTGACCCACGTGCCCCCCACTCCCATCTACTCCACAACAGCAACTCTCGAAACCAATACCGGATCACACCTTATTATTAGCATTAGCGACTTAACTTCAAACTGTGCTCTCAATCTTCTTTACAGTGCTTTTATAGTGATGGTGACTGCCCCCTTCCAGCTCCTCTACAATGACATTCCTCCCACTCCAGACCCTCCTCTCCCCCATTACTCTGCTCCATCCATCATACTACGGCACCTCCTCTCCTCCATCTCTCTCACTCTGGCACCTCCTCTCCTCCATCACTCTGCTCCATCCATCACACTACGGCACATCCTCTCCTCCATCCCTCACACTCCGGCACCTCCTCTCCTCCATCACTCTGCTCCTTCCCTCACACTCCAGCCCCTCCTCTCCTCCATCACTCTGCTCTATCCCTCACACTACGGCCCCTCCTCTCCTCCATTACTCTGCTCCATCCATCACACTCCGGCACCTCCTCTCCTCCATCACTCTGCTCCTTCCCTCACACTCCAGCCCCTCCTCTCCTCCATCACTCTGCTCCTTCCCTCACACTCCAGCCCCTCCTCTCCTCCATCACTCTGCTCCATCCCTCACATTACGGCCCCTCCTCTCCTCCATCACTCTGCTCCATCCCTCACACTCCAGCCTCTCCTTTCCTCCATCACTCTGCTCCATCCCTCACACTCCAGCCCCTCCTCTCCTCCATCACTCTGCTCCATCCCTCACACTCCAGCCCCTCTTCTCCCCCATCACTCTGCTCCATCACTCTGCTCCATCCCTCACACTCCATCCACTCCTCTCCTCCATCACTCTGCTCCATCCCTCACACTACGGCCCCTCCTCTCCTCCATCACTCTGCTCCATCCCTCACACTCCATCCACTCCTCTCCTCCATCACTCTGCTCCATCCCTCACACTACGGCCCCTCCTCTCCTCCATCACTCTGCTCCATCCCTCACACTCCAGCCCCTCCTCTCCTCCATCACTCTGCTCCATCCCTCACACTCCAGCCCCTCCTCTCCTCCATCACTCTGCTCCATCCCTCACACTCCAGCCCCTCCTCTCCTCCATCACTCTGCTCCATCCCTCACACTCCAGCCCCTCTTCTCCCCCATCACTCTGCTCCATCACTCTGCTCCATCCCTCACACTCCATCCACTCCTCTCCTCCATCACTCTGCTCCATCCCTCACACTCCAGCCCCTCCTCTCCTCCATCACTCTGCTCCATCCCTCACACTCCATCCACTCCTCTCCTCCATCACTCTGCTCCATCCCTCACACTCCAGCCCCTCCTCTCCTCCATCACTCTGCTCCATCCCTCACACTCCATCCACTCCTCTCCTCCATCACTCTGCTCCATCCCTCACACTACGGCCCCTCCTCTCCTCCATCACTCTGCTCCATCCATCACACTCCATCCACTCCTCTCCTCCATCACTCTGCTCCATCCCTCACACTACGGCCCCTCCTCTCCTCCATCCCTCACACTCCGGCACCTCTTCTCCTCCATCACTTTGCTCCATCCCTCACACTCCGGCACCTCCTCTCCTCCATCACTCTACTCCATCCATCACACTCCGGCACCTCTTCTCCTCCATCACTTTGCTCCATCCCTCACACTCCGGCACCTCCTCTCCTCCATCACTCTGCTCCTTCCCTCACACTCCAGCCCTTCCTCTCTTCCATCACTCTGCTCCATCACTCTGCTCCATCCCTCACACTCCATCCACTCCTCTCCTCCATCACTCTGCTCCATCCCTCACACTACGGCCCCTCCTCTCCTCCATCCCTCACACTCCGGCACCTCTTCTCCTCCATCACTTTGCTCCATCCCTCACACTCCGGCACCTCCTCTCCTCCATCACTCTACTCCATCCATCACACTCCGGCACCTCTTCTCCTCCATCACTTTGCTCCATCCCTCACACTCCGGCACCTCCTCTCCTCCATCACTCTGCTCCTTCCCTCACACTCCAGCCCTTCCTCTCTTCCATCACTCTGCTCCATTCCTCACACTCCGCCACCTCCATTCCTCACACTACGGCACATCCTCTCCTCCATCACTCTGCTCATTCCCTCACACTCTGGCCCTTCCTCTTCTCCATCCCTCACACTCTGGCCCTTCCTCTCCTCCATCACTCTGCTCCATCACTAACACTCCGGCACCTCCTCTCCTCCATCACTAACACTCCGGCCCTGTCCTCTCTTCCATCACTCTGCTCCATCCATCACACACCGTCACCTCCTCTCCTCCATTACTCTGCTCCATCCCTCACATTCTGGACCGACCTTTCCTTCATCACCCTCCTTACTTTACAGCCGTGATGCTCAGTAAATGTCAGAGAGAACAGGTCTTCAGTGTTGCAGCCGCTCCTCCTCACGTTTCCATGCGTGCCCTCTCTACCCCTGCAGGCAGCGCAGCCAGTGTGAAAAATAAGAGAAATAAGAAAATGGTGCTCCTTGAAAACTATTTTTTCAAAGTCTGCCGGAATGCTAATACTGGTTATTAAATAAGCTCGCTCTGGAAACACAAATTAGGTTAATAAAGTAACATTGGCCTCTCTCTGGTAATTCACTTTTTCTACGCCGAGGCATCTACAGGTGAGCAGTTTATGACTCTTTGAGCAACAAGTGTGGGGGTGGGGGAGTAGCTATCAAGCCATAGCCAGTGCTCCCCGTCGTCATACACAACACACACTCCTTGCACTTTGGTGTTTTTTCCTGCTCAATGCAGGCCATGAAAAATTATTATTAACATTATTACCAGTTATTTATATAGCTCACACATATTCCACAGCGCTTTGCAGAAAGTGTTTGCCCATTCACATCAGTCCCTGCCCCAGTGAAGCTTATAATCTACAGTATATGCCCTACCACCAGGGACGTGAGGTGAGAAAAATGGCTGAGGCGGCACTGGCTAGTACCAGAGACAGATTTACACACAATAAATGAGCCCAAGGGTTCATGTGGGCACAGATGCAGCAGTATATACATGCGGGCATTATACACAGAAGCAGCAGTATATACATGTGGCATTATACACAGGTGCAGCAGTATATATACATGTGGGCATTATACACAGAAACAGCAGTGTATATACATGTGGGCATAGGTGGTCATTCCGAGTTGATCGCAGCCAGCAACTTTTTGCTGCTGCTGCGATCAACTAGTACACGCCTTTGGGGGAGTGTATTTTAGCTTAGCAGGGCTGCGATCGCTTGTGTAGCCCAGAAAGCTAAAAAAATTTCAAGTAAAACTAGACCAGCCCTGGACATACTTACCCTGTGCGACGATCCCTGCGATGCTGAAGCCGCCTCTGACATCAGACATCCACCCTCCGTTCTCCTGGACACGCCTGCGTTTTCCTTACCACTCCCCGAAAACGGCAGCCAACAGTCCGGATCCGCCTTGGAACGCCTTCTTCCTGTCAATCTTCTTTGCGGTCGGCTCTGCGACGGCTTCCTTCAGTAGACGCGACGTAACCCACAACGTCGCACATGCGCACTGCGGCCGCCGCGCATGCGCATTCCGTACCCGTTCACACCGCAGTGAGAAACCGCTGCGTGCGAACGGGTCGGAATGACCCCCATTATACACAGGCACAGCAGTATATACATGTGGGCATTATACACAGGTGCAGCAGTATATACATGTGGGCATTATACACAGGTGCAGCAGTATATACAGTGGGCTTTATACATAGGCGCAGCAGTATATACATGTGAGCATCATACACAGGTGCTGCAGTGTATACACGTGGACATTATACACAGGTGAGCAGTATATACATGTGTGCATTATACACAGGCGCAGCGGTATATACATGTCGGCATTATACACAGGCGCAGCAGTATATATACGTGGCATTATACACAGGTGCAGCAGTACATATACGTGGGCATTATACACAGGTGCAGCAGTATATACATTTGGGCATTATACACAGGGGCAGCAGTATATAGATGTGGGCGTTATACACAGGCGCAGCAGTATATACATATGGGCGTTATACACAGGTGCAGTAGTATATACATGTGGGCATTATACACAGGTGCAGCAGTATATACATGTGGGCATTATACACAGGTGAGCAGTATATACATGTGGCCATTATACACAGGTGCAGCGGTATATACATGTGGGCATTATACACAGGGGCAGCAGTATATACATGTGGGCATTATACACAGGGGCAGCGGTATATACATGTTGGCATTATACATAGGTGCAGCAGTATATACATGTGGGCATTATACACAGGGGCAGCAGTATATACATGTGGGCATTATACACAGGGGCAGCAGTATATATACATGTGGGCATTATACACAGGGGCAGCGGTATATACATGTGGGCATTATACACAGGGGCAGCAGTATATACATGTGGGCCTTATACACAGGGGCAGCAGTATATACATGTGGGCATTATACACAGGGGCAGCGGTATATACATGTGGGCATTATACACAGGGGCAGCAGTATATACATGTGGGCATTATAGACAGGGGCAGCGGTATATACATGTTGGCATTATACATAGGTGCAGCGGTATATACATGTGGGCATTATACACAGGTGCAGCAGTATATACATGTGGGCATTATACATAGGTGCAGCAGTATATACATGTGGGCATTATACACAGGTGCAGCAGTATATACATGTGGGCATTATACACAGGGGCAGCGGTATATACATGTGGGCATTATACACAGGGGCAGCGGTATATACATGTGAGCATTATACACAGGTGCAGCGGTATATACATGTGGGCATTATACACAGGGGCAGCAGTATATACATGTGGGCATTATACACAGGGGCAGCGGTATATACATGTGGGCATTATACACAGGGGCAGCGGTATATACATGTGGGCATTATAGACAGGGGCAGCAGTATATACATGTGGGCATTATACACAGGGGCAGCGGTATATACATGTGGGCATTATACACAGGGGCAGCGGTATATACATGTGGGCATTATACACAGGTGCAGCAATATATACATGTGGGCAATATACACAGGAGCAGCAGTATATACATGTGGGCATTATACACAGGTGCAGCAACATATACATGTGGGCATTATACACAGGGGCAGCGGTATATACATGTGAGCATTATACACAGGTGCAGCGGTTTATACTGATGGTAATATGTTCTTTTATTTATTTATGCGACATGCCCCCTTACATATTTAGTTATGATGTCACCTACCCCCATTATATATATTATTTACATTGTACCTATATCCTCCCTTTTATATTTAAGTTGTGCCTCCTGACCCCCTTTATATCTTTATATTGAACTTTTAGCCCTGTTCCTCCTTATATGTGTATGTACCGTATGCCCACTAACCACCCCCCTTATATATTTCTATGACATGAGCTGCCTGTTCCCCCCCTTTTATAATATAATAAAGCTATGCTCCCATTCCTCTTACTTAATACATGTATGTATTGACATTGTGACCACTGCAGCACCTACCTTGCTCTTCTACTGTACTGTTGTACAGTTTGTGCTGCTCCACACAAGACTGTGTAACATTGGATGCGGGGGCGGAGCTTCGGGCCGGGATGGGGGCGGGGCCTCAGACGGACCCGGGGGCGGAGCCTCGGGCACATTCAGACTGTGGCAGGCAGCTAGTTTTGGATATGTAAGCCCACGGGTGGTTGGGACTTCAGTCGGCCGGTTGTGTGTGGATGTGTGACTGGGCGGAAAGGAGGTGAGTCTGTTGCTGCTACTGCTGCTGATGACAGGATTTTTTTCCTGTCATCACTGGCTGCACTGCAGGGAGCTCTGTGGGCCTATTTTCAATGGGGGGCCTGGAGCTGCAGCTCCATCCGCCCCATTGTTAATCCGACCCTGTACAGCAGCATTGGACATATGGCAGCAGAGTATACCACTGTGACTGCCTGGTCACTGGAATGACTGATGGCTGATGCACAGGACACTACCACTGGTCTGATGCAGCACAATACACCACCACTGGACCAGTGGCGGATTTAGCGGGAGCGATTAGGGCGAACGCCCCCCCTACATATACCGGCACCGGGATGGAGGCCGGGTCCCGGCGCGGTATTGGGAACGGGGTGGACAGCGGTGCAGCGCGGCGGGGGACGAGGAGAGAGAGGAGCGTCCTGACTCGCGTACAGCGACCTCTGTTCTGACCACGCCCCCTCCTTCCTGTACGCGTCAGGACGCTCTCTCTCTGTCTTCGTCCTCCGCAGCGCTGCACCGCTCTGCACCCCGTTCCCAATATCCTGGCGGGCCCGGCCTCCATCTATGAGGTGGGAGTGTGTGTGAGAGTGAGTGTGTGTGTGTGAGTGTGTGTGAGTGTGTCTCCCATTTCTCCCCCCCCCCCCCCCCCCTCTTCTCCCTGCATTATTTGGCTGAATTTTGCCTAGATTCTGTGTGCTATGTAATTTTTCCCTCATTCTGCGTGCTATAATGTGATTTTTCCCTCATACAGTGTGCTATCATGTAATTTTTCTCTCATTCTGCGTGCTATCATGTCATTTTCTCTGACGTCCTAGTGGATGCTGGGACTCCGTCAGGACCATGGGGATTAGCGGCTCCGCAGGAGACAGGGCACAAAAATAAAGCTTTAGGATCAGGTGGTGTGCACTGGCTCCTCCCCCTATGACCCTCCTCCAAGCCTCAGTTAGGTTTTTGTGCCCGTCCGAGCAGGGTGCAATCTAGGTGGCTCTCCTAAAGAGCTGCTTAGAAAAAGTTATTAGATTTTTTATTTTCAGTGAGTCCTGCTGGCAACAGGCTCACTGCAACGAGGGACTTAGGGGAGAAGAAGTGAACTCACCTGCGTGCAGGATGGATTGGCTTCTTAGGCTACTGGACACCATTAGCTCCAGAGGGATCGAACACAGGCCCAGCCATGGAGTCCGGTCCCGGAGCCGCGCCGCCGACCCCCTTGCAGATGCCGAAAAGTGAAGAGGTCCAGAAACCGGCGGCAGAAGACTTTTCAGTCTTCATGAGGTAGCGCACAGCACTGCAGCTGTGCGCCATTGTTGTCAGCACACTTCACACCAGCGGTCACTGAGGGTGCAGGGCGCTGGGGGGGGGGCGCCCTGGGCAGCAATGATAATACCTTGTTCCTGCTAAAAATACATCACATATAGCCCCTGGGGCTATATGGATGTATTTAACCCCTGCCAGGTCTCACAAACACCGGGAGAAGAGCCCGCCGAAATAGGGGGTGGGGCCTATCTCCTCAGCACACAGCGCCATTTTCCTGCACAGCTCCGCTGCGAGGAAGGCTCCCAGGACTCTCCCCTGCACTGCACTACAGAAACAGGGTAAAAAAACAGAGAGGGGCGGGCACTTTTTTGGCGATATTGATATATTAAGCTGCTATAAAGGAAACAACACTTCTGTAGGGTTGTTCCTATATATTTATAGCGCTTGGGTGTGTGCTGGCAAACTCTCCCTCTGTCTCCCCAAAGGGCTAGTAGGGTCCTGTCTTCGATAAGAGCATTCCCTGTGTGTCTGATGTGTGTCGGTACGTGTGTGTGGACATGTATGAGGACGATGTTGGTGTGGAGGCGGAGCAATTGCCGGTAATGGTGATGTCACCCCCTAGGGAGTCGACACCGGAATGGATGGCTTTGTTTATGGAATTACGTGATAATGTCAGCACGTTACAAAAATCAGTTGACGACATGAGACGGCCGGCAAACCAGTTAGTACCTGTCCAGGCGTCTCAGACACCGTCAGGGGCTGTAAAACGCCCTTTACCTCAGTCGGTCGACACAGACCCAGACACGGACACCGAATCTAGTGTCGACGGTGAAGAAACAAACGTATTTTCCAGTAGGGCCACACGTTATATGATCACGGCAATGAAGGAGGCTTTGCATATCTCTGATACTGCAAGTACCACAAAAAGGGGTAGTATGTGGGGTCTGAAAAAACTACCTGTAGTTTTTCCTGAATCAGAGGAATTGAATGAAGTGTGTGATGAAGCGTGGGTTAACCCCGATAGAAAACTGCTAATTTCAAAGAAGTTATTGGCATTATATCCTTTCCCGCCAGAGGTTAGGGCGCGCTGGGAAACACCCCCTAGGGTGGATAAGGCACTCACACGCTTATCAAAACAAGTGGCGTTACCGTCTCCTGAAACGGCCGCCCTCAAGGATCCAGCTGATAGGAGGCTGGAAACTACCCTGAAAAGTATATACACTCATACTGGTGTTATACTGCGACCAGCCATCGCCTCAGCATGGATGTGCAGTGCTGGGGTGGTTTGGTCGGATTCCCTGACTGAAAATATTGATACCCTGGATAGGGACAGTATTTTATTGACTATAGAGCAATTAAAGGATGCTTTTCTTTATATGCGAGATGCTCAGAGGGATATTTGCACTCTGGCATCGAGAGTAAGTGCGATGTCCATATCTGCCAGAAGAAGTTTATGGACGCGACAGTGGTCAGGTGATGCGGATTCCAAACGGCATATGGAAGTATTGCCGTATAAAGGGGAGGAATTATTTGGGGTCGGTCTATCGGATTTGGTGGCCACGGCAACAGCCGGGAAATCCACCTTTTTTACCTCAGGTCCCCTCCCAACAGAAAAAGACACCGTCTTTTCAGCCGCAGTCCTTTCGTTCCTATAAGAACAAGCGGGCAAAAGGACAGTCATATCTGCCCCGAGGCAAAGGAAAGGGTAAGAGAGTGCACCAAGCAGCTCCCTCCCAGGAGCAGAAGCCCTCCCCGGCTTCTGCAAAGCCCTCAGCATGACGTTGGGGCTTTACAAGCGGACTCAGGGGCGGTGGGGGGTCGACTCAAGAATTTCAGCGCACAGTGGGCTCACTCACAGGTGGACCCCTGGATCCTGCAGGTAGTATCTCAGGGTTACAGGTTGGAATTCGAGAAGTCTCCCCCTCGCCGGTTCCTAAAGTCTGCTCTGCCAACGTCTCCCTCAGACAGGGCGACGGTATTGGAAGCCATTCACAAGCTGTATTCTCAGCAGGTGATAGTCAAGGTACCCCTCCTACAACAGGGAAAGGGGTATTATTCCACACTATTTGTGGTACCGAAGCCGGACGGCTCGGTAAGACCTATTCTAAATCTGAAATCTTTGAACCTGTACATACAAAAATTCAAGTTCAAGATGGAGTCACTCAGAGCAGTGATAGCGAATCTGGAAGAAGGGGACTTTATGGTGTCCCTGGACATCAAGGATGCTTACCTGCATGTCCCAATTTGCCCTTCACATCAAGGGTACCTCAGGTTCGTGGTGCAAAACTGTCATTATCAGTTTCAGACGCTGCCGTTTGGATTGTCCACGGCACCTTGGGTCTTTACCAAGGTAATGGCCGAAATGATGTTTCTTCTGCGAAGAAAAGGCGTATTAATTATCCCTTACTTGGACGATCTCCTGATAAGGGCAAGGTCCAGAGAACAGCTGGAGGACGTAGTAGCACTAACCCAAGTAGTGCTGCAACAGCACGGGTGGATTCTGAATTTTCCAAAATCTCAATTGACCCCGACGACACGTCTGCTGTTCCTGGGAATGATTCTGGACACGGTTCAGAAAAAGGTGTTTCTTCCGGAGGAGAAAGCCAGGGAGTTATCCGAACTTGTCAGGAACCTCCTAAAACCAGGAAAAGTGTCTGTGCATCAATGCACAAGAGTCCTGGGAAAAATGGTGGCTTCTTACGAAGCGATTCCATTCGGCAGATTCCACGCACAAACTTTTCAGTGGGATCTGCTGGACAAATGGTCCGGATCGCATCTGCAGATGCATCAGCGGATAACTTTGTCTCCACGGACAAGGGTGTCTCTTCTGTGGTGGTTGCAGAGTGCTCATCTGTTAGAGGGCCGCAGATTCGGCATACAGGACTGGGTCCTGGTGACCACGGATGCCAGTCTGAGAGGCTGGGGAGCGGTCACACAGGGAAGAAACTTCCAGGGAGTGTGGTCAAGCCTGGAGATGTCTCTTCACATAAATATACTGGAGCTAAGAGCGATTTACAATGCTCTAAGCCTGGCAAAACACCTGCTTCAGGGTCAGCCGGTGTTGATCCAGTCGGACAACATCACGGCAGTCGCCCACGTAAACAGACAGGGCGGCACAAGAAGCAGGAGGGCAATGGCAGAAGCTGCAAGGATTCTTCGCTGGGCGGAAGATCATGTGATAGCACTGTCAGCAGTGTTCATTCCGGGAGTGGACAACTGGGAAGCGGACTTCCTCAGCAGACACGATCTACACCCGGGAGAGTGGGGACTTCATCCAGAAGTCTTCCACATGATTGTGAACCGTTGGGAAAAACCAAAGGTGGATATGATGGCATCCCGCCTCAACAAAAAACTGGACAGGTATTGCGCCAGGTCAAGAGACCCTCAGGCAATAGCTGTGGACGCTCTGGTAACACCGTGGGTGTTCCAGTCAGTGTATGTGTTTCCTCCTCTGCCTCTCATACCAAAAGTACTGAGAATTATACGGCAAAGGGGAGTAAGAACGATACTCGTGGCTCCGGATTGGCCAAGAAGAACTTGGTACCCGGAACTTCAGGAGATGCTCACGGAAGATCCGTGGCCTCTACCTCTAAGACGGGACCTGCTTCAGCAGGGACCGTGTCTATTCCAAGACTTACCGCGGCTGCGTTTGACGGCATGGCGGTTGAACGCCGAATTCTAAGGGAAAAAGGCATTCCGGAAGAGGTCATCCCTACCCTGGTAAAAGCCAGGAAGGAGGTGACTGCACAACATTATCACCGCATTTGGAGAAAATATGTTGCGTGGTGTGAGGCCAGGAAGGCCCCGACGGAGGAATTTCAACTGGGTCGATTCCTACATTTCCTGCAAACAGGATTGTCTATGGGCCTCAAATTAGGGTCCATTAAGGTTCAAATTTCGGCCCTGTCGATTTTCTTCCAGAAAGAATTGGCTTCAGTTCCTGAAGTCCAGACTTTTGTAAAAGGAGTACTACATATACAGCCCCCGGTTGTGCCCCCAGTGGCTCCGTGGGATCTTAATGTAGTTTTGGATTTTCTCAAATCCCATTGGTTTGAGCCACTCAAATCGGTGGATTTGAAATATCTTACATGGAAAGTAACCATGCTACTGGCCCTGGCTTCAGCCAGGAGAGTGTCAGAATTGGCGGCTTTATCGTATAAAAGCCCATATCTGATTTTCCATTCGGACAGGGCAGAACTGCGGACGCGTCCTCAGTTTCTGCCTAAGGTGGTTTCAGCGTTTCACCTGAACCAAAATGTTTAAAATAAAGGAGCGCTTGTTATAATTAGTACCGCTTATACCTGTAAAAAAATTGTGGGTTAATAATATATGTTTACAGCCCCTTTCAGAGGTATTTTGTTTAAGATGTGGAAGTGGAGTGTGAGGATTCCAAATATGATGCGGTCCGGTACCCGTTACGGGTGATGTTCATGCGGAGCAGTCCCGTCCTAACTATCCCTGCTAACCCTACCTTACAAGGCGCTGACTGCGGCTCGCTTCCGGTGCTGGTTTCCTCGCCGCTTGTTAGCGGTACGTGTGCAGATTGCTCTGCCGGGCGTTCAGTGCTGACGTGCGGCTGCACCTCCTTCCTCCGTCTCTCTCTCTCCAACGCGTTTCGGGGTTAGACCCCTTTCTCAAGGATGAGGGAGAACAATTTCCTTTTCCTTTTTATTTGTTCACCTGAACCAGCCTATTGTGGTGCCTGCGGCTACTAGCGATTTGGAGGATTCCAAGTAGCTGGACGTTGTCAGGGCATTGAAAATATATATTTCAAGGACGGCTGGAGTCAGAAAATCTGACTCGCTGTTTATACTGTATGCACCCAACAAGCTGGGTGCTCCTGCTTCTAAGCAGACGATTGCTCGTTGGATTTGTAGCACAATTCAACTTGCACATTCTGTGGCAGGCCTGCCACAGCCTAAATCTATCAAGGCCCATTCCACAAGGAAGGTGGGCTCATCTTGGGCGGCTGCCCGAGGGGTCTCGGCATTACAACTCTGCCGAGCAGCTACGTGGTCGGGGGAGAACACGTTTGTAAAATTCTACAAATTTGATACCCTGGCTAAAGAGGACCTGGAGTTCTCTCATTCGGTGCTGCAGAGTCATCCGCACTCTCCCGCCCGTTTGGGAGCTTTGGTATAATCCCCATGGTCCTGACGGAGTCCCAGCATCCACTAGGACGTCAGAGAAAATAAGATTTTACTTACCGATAAATCTATTTCTCGTAGTCCGTAGTGGATGCTGGGCGCCCATCCCAAGTGCGGATTGTCTGCAATACTTGTACATAGTTATTGTTACAAAAAAATCGGGTTGTTATTGTTGTGAGCCGTCTGTTCAGAGGCTCCTACGTTTGTCATACTGTTAACTGGGTTCAGATCACAGGTTGTACGGTGTGATTGGTGTGGCTGGTATGAGTCTTACCCGGGATTCAAAATCCTTCCTTATTGTGTACGCTTGTCCGGGCACAGTATCCTAACTGAGGCTTGGAGGAGGGTCATAGGGGGAGGAGCCAGTGCACACCACCTAGTCCTAAAGCTTTTATTTTTGTGCCCTGTCTCCTGCGGAGCCGCTAATCCCCATGGTCCTGACGGAGTCCCAGCATCCACTACGGACTACGAGAAATAGATTTATTGGTAAGTAAAATCTTATTTTTGCCTCATACAGTGTGCTATAATGTGATTTTTCCCTCATTCTGCGTGCTATCATGTGAATTTTGCCTCATTCTGCGTGCTATAATGTCAATTTTGGCTCATTCTGCGTGCTATAACGTCATTTTTGTCTCATACAGTGTGCTATAATGTGATTTTTCCCTCATTCTGCGTGCTATCATGTGAATTTTGCCTCATTCTGCGTGCTATCATGTAATTTTTGCCTCATACAGTGTGCTATAATGTGATTTTTCTCTCATTCTGCGTGCTATCATGTGAATTTTGCCTCATTCTGCGTGCTATAATGTCAATTTCGGCTCATTCTGCGTGCTATCATGTCATTTTTGCCTCATACAGTGTGCTATAATGTGATTTTTCCCTCATTCTGCGTGCTATCATGTGAATTTTGCCTCATTCTGCGTGCTATAATGTCAATTTTGTCTCATTCTGCGTGCTATAACGTCATTTTTGCCTCATACAGTGTGCTATAATGTGATTTTTCCCTCATTCTGCGTGCTATAGTGAATTTTCTCTCATTCTGCGTGCTATCATGTGAATTTCGGCTCATTCAGTGTGCTACAATGTGAATTTCGGCTCATTCAGTGTGCTATAATGTGAATTTCGGCTCATTCAGTGTGCTACAATGTGAATTTCGGCTCATTCAGTGTGCTATAATGTGAATTTTGGCTCATTCAGTGTGCTATGATGTGAATTTCGGCTCATTCAGTATGCTACAATGTATATTTCGGCTCATTCAGTGTGCTATGATGTGAATTTCAGCTCATTCAGTGTGCTATAATGTGAATTTCGGCTCATTCAGTGTGCTATAATGTGAATTTCGGCTCATTCAGTGTGCTATAATGTGAATTTCGGCTCATTCAGTGTGCTACAATGTGAATTTCGGCTCATTCAGTGTGCTATAATGTGAATTTCGGCTCATTCTGTGTGCTACAATGTGTGTGTAAGTAGTCTTGTCATACTTGTTGTGTAGTTATTTAAAAGTCTGTCTAGTTTTTTGTCATTGTTTTTTATTTCACGTCTATTGTCATTGTTTGTGAGTGAGTGAGTGAGTGTGTGTGTGTGTTTGGTGTGTGGTGTGTAGTGGTAGTGGAGGAGTGTGTTTACTAGAGATGAGCGGGTTCGGTTTCTCTGAATCCGAACCCGCCAGAACTTCATGTTTTTTTTCACGGGTCCGAGCGACTCGGATCTTCCCGCCTTGCTCGGTTAACCCGAGCGCGCCCGAACGTCATCATGACGCTGTCGGATTCTCGCGAGGCTCGGATTCTATCGCGAGACTCGGATTCTATATAAGGAGCCGCGCGTCGCCGCCATTTTCACACGTGCATTGAGATTGATAGGGAGAGGACGTGGCTGGCGTCCTCTCCGTTTAGAATAGATTAGAGAGACACTTGATTTACTAATTTTGGGGAGCATTAGGAGTACTCAGTACAGTGCAGAGTTTTGCTGATAGTGACCAGTGACCACCAGTTTTATTTATAATCCGTTCTCTGCCTGAAAAAAGCGATACACAGCACACAGTGACTCAGTCACATACCATATCTGTGTGCACTGCTCAGGCTCAGGCCAGTGTGCTGCATCATCTATTATCTATATATAATATTATATATATCTGTCTGACTGCTCAGCTCACACAGCTTATAATTGTGGGGGAGACTGGGGAGCACTACTGCAGTGCCAGTTATAGGTTATAGCAGGAGCCAGGAGTACATAATATATTACATAGTGAGTGACCACCAGACACACAGTGCAGTTTATTTAATATATCCGTTCTCTGCCTGAAAAAAGCGATACACACAGTGACTCAGTCAGTCACATACCATATCTGTGTGCACTGCTCAGGCTCAGGCCAGTGTGCTGCATCATCTATATATATTATATATCTGTCTGACTGCTCAGCTCACACAGCTTATAATTGTGGGGGAGACTGGGGAGCACTACTGCAGTGCCAGTTATAGGTTATAGCAGGAGCCAGGAGTACATAATATTATATTAAAATTAAACAGTGCACACTTTTGCTGCAGGAGTGCCACTGCCAGTGTGACTAGTGACCAGTGACCTGACCACCAGTATATATAATATTAGTAGTATACTATCTCTTTATCAACCAGTCTATATTAGCAGCAGACACAGTACAGTGCGGTAGTTCACGGCTGTGGCTACCTCTGTGTCGGCACTCGGCAGCCCGTCCATAATTGTATATACCACCTAACCGTGGTTTTTTTTTCTTTCTTTATACATACATACTAGTTACGAGTATACTATCTCTTTATCAACCAGTCTATATATTAGCAGCAGACACAGTACAGTGCGGTAGTTCACGGCTGTGGCTACCTCTGTGTCGGCACTCGGCAGCCCGTCCATAATTGTATATACCACCTAACCGTGGTTTTTTTTTCTTTCTTTATACATACATACTAGTTACGAGTATACTATCTCTTTATCAACCAGTCTATATATTAGCAGCAGACACAGTACAGTGCGGTAGTTCACGGCTGTGGCTACCTCTGTGTCGGCACTCGGCAGCCCGTCCATAATTGTATATACCACCTAACCGTGGTTTTTTTTTCTTTCTTTATACATACATACTAGTTACGAGTATACTATCTCTTTATCAACCAGTCTATATATTAGCAGCAGACACAGTACAGTGCGGTAGTTCACGGCTGTGGCTACCTCTGTGTCGGCACTCGGCAGCCCGTCCATAATTGTATATACCACCTAACCGTGGTTTTTTTTTCTTTCTTTATACATACATACTAGTTACGAGTATACTATCTCTTTATCAACCAGTCTATATATTAGCAGCAGACACAGTACAGTGCGGTAGTTCACGGCTGTGGCTACCTCTGTGTCGGCACTCGGCAGCCCGTCCATAATTGTATATACCACCTAACCGTGTTTTTTTTTTCTTTCTTTATACATACATACTAGTTACGAGTATACTATCTCTTTATCAACCAGTCTATATATTAGCAGCAGACACAGTACAGTGCGGTAGTTCACGGCTGTGGCTACCTCTGTGTCGGCACTCGGCAGCCCGTCCATAATTGTATATACCACCTAACCGTGGTTTTTTTTTCTTTCTTTATACATACATACTAGTTACGAGTATACTATCTCTTTATCAACCAGTCTATATATTAGCAGCAGACACAGTACAGTGCGGTAGTTCACGGCTGTGGCTACCTCTGTGTCGGCACTCGGCAGCCCGTCCATAATTGTATATACCACCTAACCGTGGTTTTTTTTTCTTTCTTTATACATACATACTAGTTACGAGTATACTATCTCTTTATCAACCAGTCTATATATTAGCAGCAGACACAGTACAGTGCGGTAGTTCACGGCTGTGGCTACCTCTGTGTCGGCACTCGGCAGCCCGTCCATAATTGTATACTAGTATCCAATCCATCCATCTCCATTGTTTACCTGAGGTGCCTTTTAGTTGTGCCTATTAAAATATGGAGAACAAAAATGTTGAGGTTCCAAAATTAGGGAAAGATCAAGATCCACTTCCACCTCGTGCTGAAGCTGCTGCCACTAGTCATGGCCGAGACGATGAAATGCCAGCAACGTCGTCTGCCAAGGCCGATGCCCAATGTCATAGTACAGAGCATGTCAAATCCAAAACACCAAATATCAGTAAAAAGCCTCTTTTTTTCTTTGCGTCATGTGCTGTTTGGGGAGGGTTTTTTGGAAGGGACATCCTGCGTGACACTGCAGTGCCACTCCTAGATGGGCCCGGTGTTTGTGTCGGCCACTAGGGTCGCTAATCTTACTCACACAGCTACCTCATTGCGCCTCTTTTTTTCTTTGCGTCATGTGCTGTTTGGGGAGGGTTTTTTGGAAGGGCCATCCTGCGTGACACTGCAGTGCCACTCCTAGATGGGCCCGGTGTTTGTGTCGGCCACTAGGGTCGCTAATCTTACTCACACAGCTACCTCATTGCGCCTCTTTTTTTCTTTGCGTCATGTGCTGTTTGGGGAGGGTTTTTTGGAAGGGACATCCTGCGTGACACTGCAGTGCCACTCCTAGATGGGCCCGGTGTTTGTGTCGGCCACTAGGGTCGCTTATCTTACTCACACAGCGACCTCGGTGCAAATTTTAGGACTAAAAATAATATTGTGAGGTGTGAGGTATTCAGAATAGACTGAAAATGAGTGTAAATTATGGTTTTTGAGGTTAATAATACTTTGGGATCAAAATGACCCCCAAATTCTATGATTTAAGCTGTTTTTTAGTGTTTTTTGAAAAAAACACCCGAATCCAAAACACACCCGAATCCGACAAAAAAAATTCGGTGAGGTTTTGCCAAAACGCGTTCGAACCCAAAACACGGCCGCGGAACCGAACCCAAAACCAAAACACAAAACCCGAAAAATTTCAGGCGCTCATCTCTAGTGTTTACTGTTTTTTTTTCTCAGTGTTATTTGTTGTTTGTCCTGATTATGTCTAGTGATGAGCGGGTTCGGTTTCTCGGAAACCGAACCCCCCCGAACTTCAGCCTTTTTACATGGGTCCGAGCCATACTCGGATTCTCCCGTATGGCTCGGCTAACCCGAGCGCGCCCGAACGTCATCATCCCGCTGTCGGATTCTCGCGAGATTCGGATTCTATATAAGCAGCCGCACGTCGCTGCCATTTTCACACGTGCATTGAGATTGATAGGGAGAGGACGTGGCTGGCGTCCTCTCCGTTATAGTAGAAAAGAGTGACTTAGTTATAATTGTGGGGAGGATTGGGGACGGGGAGCAGCTGTTAGGGAGTACAGTGCAGGGTTTTGATTATAATACCACCAGTGAGTTTAATCCGTTGTTTCTCTGCCTGAAAAAAACGCTCCACCATATCTGTGCTCAGTGTGCTGCACTGCTGCATGATATATCTGTGCTGAGTGCACTGCTCACACTGCCTAATTGTGGGGACTGGGGAGCAGTTATAGCTGGAGTACAGTGCACAGTTTTGCTGACAGTGACCACCAGTCCAGTATACGTTTATCTGCCTGAAAAACACTCCTGTGGTGGCTTTTTTTTTCTTCATACTAGTTTAGCAGTCTGCTGACAGTGTCCACCAGGTCCGTTATTATTATACAGTATATTATATATATATATATATATATATATATATATAGCAGTACGGTAGGCCACGGCTGTACCTACCTCTGTGTCGTCAGTCGTCGTCCATAAGTAATATAATACTATACTATCCATCCATCTACATTGTATACCTGTGGTGGCTTTTTTTTTCTTCATACTAGTTTAGCAGTCTGCTGACAGTGTCCACCAGGTCCGTTATTATTATACAGTATATTATATATATATATAGATAGCAGTACGGTAGGCCACGGCTGTACCTACCTCTGTGTCGTCACTCGTCCTCCAAAAGTAATATAATACTATACTATCCATCCATCTACATTGTATACCTGTGGTGGCTTTTTTTTCCTTCATACTAGTTTAGCAGTCTGCTGACAGTGTCCACCAGGTCCGTTATTATATTATACAGTATATTATATATATATAGCAGTACGGTAGGCCACGGCTGTACCTACCTCTGTGTCGTCACTCGTCCTCCATAAGTAATACAATACTATACTATCCATCCATCTACATTGTATACCCGTGGTGGCTTTTTTTTTTCTTCATACTAGTTTAGCAGTCTGCTGACAGTGTCCACCAGGTCCGTTATTATATTATACAGTATATTATATATATATATATATATATATATATATATATATAGCAGTACGGTAGGCCACGGCTGTACCTACCTCTGTGTCGTCACTCGTCCTCCATAAGTAATATAATACTATACTATCCATCCATCTACATTGTATACCTGTGGTGGCTTTTTTTTCCTTCATACTAGTTTAGCAGTCTGCTGACAGTGTCCACCAGGTCCGTTATTATATTATACAGTATAATATATATATATATATATATATATATATATATATAAATATATATATATATAACAGTACGGTAGGCCACGGCTGTACCTACCTCTGTGTCGTCACTCGTCCTCCATAAATAATATAATACTATACTATCCATGCATCTACATTGTATACCTGTGGTGGCTTTTAGTTGTGCGCATTAAAATATGAAGAACAAAAATGTGGAGGTTAAAAAAATAGGGAAAGATCAAGATCCACTTCCACCTCGTGCTGAAGCTGCTGCCACTAGTCATGGCCGAGACGATGAAATGCCGTCAACGTCGTCTGCCAAGGCCGATGCTCAATGTCATAGTACAGAGCATGTAAAATCCAAAACACAAAAGATCAGTACAAAAATGACCCAAAAATCAAAATTAAAAGCGTCTGAGGAGAAGCGTAAACTTGCCAATATGCCATTTACGACACGGAGTGGCAAGGAACGGCTGAGGCCCTGGCCTATGTTCATGGCTAGTGGTTCAGCTTCACATGAGAATGGAAGCACTCATCCTTTCGCTAGAAAAATGAAAAGACTCAAGCTGGCAAAAGCACAGCAATGAACTGTGCGTTCTTCGAAATCACAAATCCCCAAGGAGAGTCCAATTGTGTCGGTTGCGATGCCTGACCTTCCCAACACTGGACGGGAAGAGCTTGCGCCTTCCACCATTTGCACGACCCCTACAAGTGCTGGAAGGAGCACCCGCAGTCCAGTTCCTGATAGTCAAATTGAAGATGTCAGTGTTGAAGTACACCAGGATGAGGATATGGGTGTTGCTGGCGCTGGGGAGGAAATTGACAAGGAGGATTCTGATGGTGAGGTGGTTTGTTTAAGTCAGGCACCCGGGGAGACACCTGTTGTCCGTGGGACGAATATGGCCATTGACATGCCTGGTCAAAATACAAAAAAAATCAGCTCTTCGGTGTGGAATTATTTCAACACAAATGCGGACAACAGGTGTCAAGCCGTGTGTTGCCTTTGTCAAGCTGTAATAAGTAGGGGTAAGGACGTTAACCACCTCGGAACATCCTCCCTTATACGTCACCTGCAGCGCATTCATCATAAGTCAGTGACAAGTTCAAAAACTTTGGGCGACAGCGGAAGCAGTCCACTGACCAGTAAATCCCTTCCTCTTGTAACCGAGCTCCCGCAAACCACACCACCAACTCCCTCAGTGTCAATTTCCTCCTTACCCAGGAAAGCCAATAGTCCTGCAGACCATGTCACTGGCAAGTCTGACGAGTCCTCTCCTGCCTGGGATTCCTCCAATGCATCCTTGAGTGTAACGCCTACTGCTGCTGGCGCTGCTGTTGTTGCTGCTGGGAGTCGATCGGCATCCCAGAGGGGAAGTCGGAAGACCACTTGTACTACTTCCAGTAAGCAATTGACTGTCCATCAGTCCTTTGCGAGGAAGATGAAATATCACAGCAGTCATCCTGCTGCAAAGCGTATAACTGAGGCCTTGGCAGCCTGGGCGGTGAGAAACGTGGTTCCGGTATCCATCGTTACTTCAGAGCCAACTATAGACTTGATTGAGGTACTGTGTCCCCGGTACCAAATACCATCTAGGTTCCATTTCTCTAGGCAGGCGATACCGAGAATGTACACAGACCTCAGAAAAAGAGTCACCAGTGTCCTAAAAAATGCAGTTGTACCCAATGTCCACTTAACCACGGACATGTGGAGCAGGGCAGACTCAGGACTACATGACTGTGACAGCCCACTGGGTAGATGTATTGCCTCCCGCTGCAAGAACAGCAGCGGCGGCACCAGTAGCAGCATCTCGCAAACGCCAACTCGTTCCTAGGCAGGCTGCGCTTTGTATCACCGCTTTCCAGAATACGCACACAGCTGAAAACCTCTTACAGCAACTGAGGAAGATCATCGCAGAATGGCTTACCCCAATTGGACTCTCCGGGGGATTTGTGGCATCGGACAACGCCAGCAATATTGTGCGTGCATTACATCTGGGCAAATTCCAGCACGTCCCATGTTTTGCACATACCTTGAATTTGGTGGTGCAGAATTATTTAAAAAACGACAGGGGCGTGCAAGAGATGCTGTCGGTGGCCAGAAGAATTGCGGGCCACTTTCGGCGTACAGGCACCGCGTACAGAAGACTGGAGCACCACCAAAAACGCCTGAACCTGCCCTGCCATCATCTGAAGCAAGAGGTGGTAACGAGGTGGAAATCAACCCTCTATATGCTTCAGAGGATGGAGGAGCAGCAAAAGGCCATTCAAGCCTATACATCTGCCCACGATATAGGCAAAGGAGGTGGAATGCACCTGTCTCAAGCGCAGTGGAGAATGATTTCAACGTTGTGCAAGGTTCTGCAACCTTTTGAACTTGCCACACGTGAAGTCAGTTCAGACACTGCCAGCCTGAGTCAGGTCATTCCCCTCATCAGGCTTTTGCAGAAGAAGCTGGAAACATTGAAGGAGGAGCTAAAACAGAGCGATTCCGCTAGGCATGTGGGACTTGTGGATGGAGCCCTTCATTCGCTTAACCAGGATTCACGGGTGATCAATCTGTTGAAATCAGAGCACTACATTTTGGCCACCGTGCTCGATCCTAGATTTAAAACCTACCTTGTATCTCTCTTTCCGGCAGACACAAGTCTGCAGGGGTTCAAAGACCTGCTGGTGAGAAAATTGTCAAGTCAAGCGGAACGTGACCCGTCAACAGCTCCTCCTTCACATTCTCCCGCAACTAGGGGTGCGAGGAAAAGGCTACGAATTCCGAGCCCACCCGCTGGCGGTGATGCAGACCCTGTCGCTGAAATGATGGGTTTGTTAAAGTGTGCATGTCCTGTTTATACAACATAAGGGTGGGTGGGAGGGCCCAAGGACAATTCCATCTTCCACCTCTTTTTTCTTTCATTTTTCTTTGCATCATGTGCTGTTTGGGGAGTATTTTTTTGAAGGGTCATGTGCTGTTTGTGGAGTATTTTTTTGAAGGGCCATCCTGCGTGACACTGCAGTGACACTCCTAGATGGGCCAGGTGTTTGTGTCGGCCACTAGGGTCGCTGAGCTTAGTCACACAGCTACCTCATTGTGCCTCTTTTTTTCTTAGCGTCATGTGCTGTTTGGGGAGTATTTTTTTGAAGGGCCATCCTGCGTGACACTGCAGTGCCACTCCTAGATGGGCCAGGTATTTGTGTCGGCCACTAGGGTCGCTTAGCTTAGTCACACAGCTACCTCATTGCGCCTCTCTTTTACTTTGCGTTATGTGCTGTTTGGGGAGTATTTTTTTGAAGGGCCATTCTGCGTGACACTGCAGTGCCACTCCTAGATGGGCCAGGTGTTTGTGTCGGCCACTAGGGTCGCTTAGCTTAGTCACACAGCTACCTCATTGCGCCTCTTTTTTTCTTTGCGTCATGTGCTGTTTGGGGAGTATTTTTTTGAAGGGCCATCCTGTCTGACACTGCAGTGCCACTCCTAGATGGGCCAGGTGTTTGTGTCGGCCACTTGTGTCGCTTAGCTTAGCCATCCAGCGACCTCAGTGCAAATTTTAGGACTAAAAATAATATTGTGAGGTGTGAGGTATTCAGAATAGACTGAAAATGAGCGGAAATTATGGTTATTGAGGTTAATAATACTATGGGAGCAAAATGACCCCCAAATTCTATGATTTTAAGCTGTTTTTTAGGGTTTTTTGAAAAAAAAACACCCGAATCCAAAACACACCCGAATCCGACAAAAAAAATTCGGTGAGGTTTTGCCAAAACGCGATCGAACCCAAAACACGGCCGCTGAACCGAACCCAAAACCAAAACCCGAAAAATTGCCGGTGCACATCACTAATTTATGTCCCAGTCAGAGGTGAGTGTGGTGGAGGAGGTGAGTGAGGTGGAGGAGGTGAGTGAGGTGGAGGAGGTTAGTGAGGTGGAGGAGGTTAGTGAGGTGGAGGAGGTTAGTGAGGAGGAGGGGGAGGTTGTTGCTGCGGCCTCCAGTGATAGTGATGGTGTTGTGGCTCCGCAGCCACGCACCACTACAAAGACTGGCCGCAATGTAAAATTCAGCTACGCTGAAAATATGACTTTGATGCGGGAGCTGATGAGGCATCATCGGCAGTTGTTTTGCCATGATGCTGCAAAGGTGTCGTCACGCAGGAAGAGTGTTCTGTGGGGGAAGGTTGTTGCGGCTATTAATAGTGAGGGTGTGGTGAGGCGGACCGAGGACACGTGTCGTAAGCGTTTCTACGACATAAAGCGCCGTGTCAAGGCGAAGATGGCCAAGGAGGCTACATCAGCCCGCCAAACCGGGAGTGGACACCCCTTCCATGCATCTTACCGTGATTGGGAGGAGCCTGTGCGTGCACTCATTCCGCCAGAAGTGGTTGGTGCCACTTATGACCGGGATTCGGATCTGCCAAGGCAGGATGGTGAGTTATTTTTTTTTTGTTAAAAATTTAAACATCTGTGCTTTGCCCTTAGTTGTCTGAAATGTGTTCTAGCTAATTGTGGTTGTCAGTTTGTTCATTCTTCTAATGTGTTGGTGATGTAGTGTTATTCTCAATTATGTATATTTTTATCCTTTGGGACATTAACGTGCAATATTGTGGTTGTGTCAAGCTACGACGTTTTGGTTTTAAGTAGTATAATTGTTGCATTATGCACCTTTGTGTATGGATTATTTTGCAATTTTTTTTCTAATTTAAAGTATACACACCCAATGAAGTCAGGCAGAAAAGCATAAGCATCGTTTAGTTTACTTCTTATCAGGTACCACATATGTTTACATCACAATAAGGAATTTGCATAAACATATCAACAAAATAGTATGTTCATAAGGACATTCTTCATATTTCTACAGTACGCCAGAGAAGCAGCACAGCCAGGCCACATCCAACACTGCCAAGAGATGCAGATGGTGGCAATGCCGGGAAGATTTAACTGTATACACATATTCTGCAAACACATAGAAACACAAAAGGTTAATGATTATCTTATCACATAGGTTCTTCTTCGGCAAATCCCCCTCCACTAAGGCGCCCATCACAGGGCTCGGTTACTGTGGCTACGAGGCCACCCAAGAGACGCCGTCTTGAGGCTGAAGCTCCAGCACCAGCATCCCCACCCCAACGGCGCATCTCCGCAGTGTCGGCCCTGCCACCACTAGCTCTTTTGGCCAGCCCACAAAGTGAGGATCCACAATCCCCTCAGTTGTCTGGTGAGTAAACATAACAATTACGTGTAAATAAGTAAAAAAAAACAGTGGTGTAGATTTATTAACCTGGAGAAGGTATAAGGAAGTGAAAAAATACTGATATGTGCAAGGTGATAAAGGCAGCAGTACAAAATAAACACAACTGTTAATGTACATATTGGAGCTGTTTGCCTTGTGCCTTTACCACCTTGCACATATCACTGGTTTTTCACTTCCTTATGTCTTCTCCAGGTTTATACATCTGCACCACTGTTAGTACAGAGAAAAAAAAATGACACAAATGACTAGAGATGAGCGGGTTCGGTTCCTCGGAAACCGAACCCGCCCGAACTTCAGTTTTTTTTTACACGGGGCCGAGCGACTCGGATCTTCCCGCCTTGCTCGGTTAACCCGAGCGCGCCCGAACGTCATCATCCCGCTGTCGGATTCTCGCGAGGCTCGGATTCTATATAAGGAGCCGCGCGTCACCGCCATTTTCACACGTGCATTGAGATTGATAGGGAGAGGACGTGGCTGGCGTCCTCTCCGTTTATAGAGAGTGAGACTACTAGAGTAGAGGAGAGACACAGTATTATTTACTTTAGTAATTTTGGGGAGCATTAGGAGGAGTACTACTACTTGCTGAAGTGATAGTGTGACTGTATATCTGACTTGTGGGGGAGACAGTGGGGAGCAGTTAGAGTCTGAGAGCAGGAGTACATATTTTAACGTACAGTGCACACTTTTGCTGGCACTCTGCTGCCAGAGTGCCACACTGCCATTGTGACCACACTGACCACCAGTATATATTGTGATTGTCTGCTTAGGAGTACTACTTGCAAGTTGCTGATAGGGTGACCAGTGACCTGACCACCAGTTTAATTAATCACCACCAGTTTAATATATATATATATATATATATATAATTGTATATAATATATATATAATTGTATATGTACACCACCTACCCGTGTTTTTTTTTTTTTTTCTTTCTTCTTGATACATACTACTATAGTAGCTTACTGTAGCAGTCTGCGGTGCTGCTGAGCTGACAGTGTCCAGCAGGTCCGTCATCAGTCATTACATAATAAATATATATACCTGTCCGGCTGCAGTACTAGTGATATTATATATATATATATTAATTTCATCTCATTATCATCCAGTCTATATTAGCAGCAGACACAGTACGGTAGTCCACGGCTGTAGCTACCTCTGTGTCGGCAAGTCGCTGGTCCATCCATAATTGTATACCACCTACCCGTGTTTTTTTTTTTTCTCTTTCTTCTTGATACATACTACTATAGTAGCTTACTGTAGCAGTCTGCGGTGCTGCTGAGCTGACAGTGTCCAGCAGGTCCGTCATCAGTCATTACATCATAAATATATATACCTGTCCGGCTGCAGTACTAGTGATATTATATATATATATATATTAATTTCATCTCATTATCATCCAGTCTATATTAGCAGCAGACACAGTACGGTAGTCCACGGCTGTAGCTACCTCTGTGTCGGCAGTCGCTGGTCCATCCATAATTGTATACCACCTACCTGTGTTTTTTTTTTCTCTTTCTTCTTGATACATACTACTATAGTAGCTTACTGTAGCAGTCTGCAGTGCTGCTGAGCTGACAGTGTCCAGCAGGTCCGTCATCAGTCATTACGTAATAAATATATATACCTGTCCGGCTGCAGTACTAGTGATATTATATATATATATATATATATATATATATATATATATTAATTTCATCTCATTATCATCCAGTCTATATTAGCAGCAGACACAGTACGGTAGTCCACGGCTGTAGCTACCTCTGTGTCGGCAGTCGCTGGTCCATCCATAATTGTATACCATCTACCCGTGGTTTTTTTTTTTCTCTTTCTTCTTGATACATACTACTATAGTAGCTTACTGTAGCAGTCTGCGGTGCTGCTGAGCTGACAGTGTCCAGCAGGTCCGTCATCAGTCATTACATAATAAATATATATACCTGTCCGGCTGCAGTACTAGTGATATTATATATATATATATATATATATATATTAATTTCATCTCATTATCATCCAGTCTATATTAGCAGCAGACACAGTACGGTAGTCCACGGCTGTAGCTACCTCTGTGTCGGCAGTCGCTGGTCCATCCATAATTGTATACCATCTACCCGTGTTTTTTTTTTTCTCTTTCTTCTTGATACATACTACTATAGTAGCTTACTGTAGCAGTCTGCGGTGCTGCTGAGCTGACAGTGTCCAGCAGGTCCGTCATCAGTCATTACATAATAAATATATATACCTGTCCGGCTGCAGTACTAGTGATATTATATATATATATATATATATATATATATATATATATATTAATTTCATCTCATTATCCAGTCTATATTAGCAGCAGACACAGTACGGTAGTCCACGGCTGTAGCTACCTCTGTGTCGGCAGTCGCTGGTCCATCCATAAGTATACTAGTATCCATCCATCTCCATTGTTTACCTGAGGTGCCTTTTAGTTGTGCCTATTAAAATATGGAGAACAAAAATGTTGAGGTTCCAAAATTAGGGAAATATCAAGATCCACTTCCACCTCGTGCTGAAGCTGCTGCCACTAGTCATGGCCGAGACGATGAAATGCCAGCAACGTCGTCTGCCAAGGCCGATGCCCAATGTCATAGTACAGAGCATGTAAAATCCAAAACACCAAATATCAGTAAAAAAAGGACTCCAAAATCTAAAATAAAATTGTCGGAGGAGAAGCGTAAACTTGCCAATATGCCATTTACCACACGGAGTGGCAAGGAACGGCTGAGGCCCTGGCCTATGTTCATGGCTAGTGGTTCAGCTTCACATGAGGATGGAAGCACTCAGCCTCTCGCTAGAAAAATGAAAAGACTCAAGCTGGCAAAAGCACCGCAAAGAACTGTGCGTTCTTCCAAATCCCAAATCCACAAGGAGAGTCCAATTGTGTCGGTTGCGATGCCTGACCTTCCCAACACTGGACGTGAAGAGCATGCGCCTTCCACCATTTGCACGCCCCCTGCAAGTGCTGGAAGGAGCACCCGCAGTCCAGTTCCTGATAGTCAGATTGAAGATGTCAGTGTTGAAGTACACCAGGATGAGGAGGATATGGGTGTTGCTGGCGCTGGGGAGGAAATTGACAAGGAGGATTCTGATGGTGAGGTGGTTTGTTTAAGTCAGGCACCCGGGGAGACACCTGTTGTCCGTGGGAGGAATAGGGCCGTTGACATGCCTGGTGAAAATACCCAAAAAATCAGCTCTTCGGTGTGGAAGTATTTCACCAGAAATGCGGACAACATTTGTCAAGCCGTGTGTTGCCTTTGTCAAGCTGTAATAAGTAGGGGTAAGGACGTTAACCACCTCGGAACATCCTCCCTTATACGTCACCTGCAGCGCATTCATAATAAGTCAGTGACAAGTTCAAAAACTTTGGGCGACAGCGGAAGCAGTCCACTGACCAGTAAATCCCTTCCTCTTGTAACCAAGCTCACGCAAACCACCCCACCAACTCCCTCAGTGTCAATTTCCTCCTTCCCCAGGAATGCCAATAGTCCTGCAGGCCATGTCACTGGCAATTCTGACGAGTCCTCTCCTGCCTGGGATTCCTCCGATGCATCCTTGCGTGTAATGCCTACTGCTGCTGGCGCTGCTGTTGTTGCTGCTGGGAGTCGATGGTCATCCCAGAGGGGAAGTCGTAAGCCCACTTTTACTACTTCCACCAAGCAATTGACTGTCCAACAGTCCTTTGCGAGGAAGATGAAATATCACAGCAGTCATCCTGCTGCAAAGCGGATAACTGAGGCCTTGGCATCCTGGGTGGTGAGAAACGTGGTTCCGGTATCCATCATTACTGCAGAGCCAACTAGAGACTTGTTGGAGGTACTGTGTCCCCGGTACCAAATACCATCTAGGTTCCATTTCTCTAGGCAGGCGATACCGAAAATGTACACAGACCTCAGAAAAAGAGTCACCAGTGTCCTAAAAAATGCAGCTGTACCCAATGTCCACTTAACCACGGACATGTGGACAAGTGGAGCAGGGCAGGGTCAGGACTATATGACTGTGACAGCCCACTGGGTAGATGTATGGACTCCCGCCGCAAGAACAGCAGCGGCGGCACCAGTAGCAGCATCTCGCAAACGCCAACTCTTTCCTAGGCAGGCTACGCTTTGTATCACCGGTTTCCAGAATACGCACACAGCTGAAAACCTCTTACGGCAACTGAGGAAGATCATCGCGGAATGGCTTACCCCAATTGGACTCTCCTGTGGATTTGTGGCATCGGACAACGCCAGCAATATTGTGTGTGCATTAAATATGGGCAAATTCCAGCACGTCCCATGTTTTGCACATACCTTGAATTTGGTGGTGCAGAATTTTTTAAAAAACGACAGGGGCGTGCAAGAGATGCTGTCGGTGGCCAGAAGAATTGCGGGACACTTTCGGCGTACAGGCACCACGTACAGAAGACTGGAGCACCACCAAAAACGCCTGAACCTGCCCTGCCATCATCTGAAGCAAGAAGTGGTAACGAGGTGGAATTCAACCCTATATATGCTTCAGAGGTTGGAGGAGCAGCAAAAGGCCATTCAAGCCTATACAATTGAGCACGATATAGGAGGTGGAATGTACCTGTCTCAAGCGCAGTGGAGAATGATTTCAACGTTGTGCAAGGTTCTGCAACCTTTTGAACTTGCCACACGTGAAGTCAGTTCAGACACTGCCAGCCTGAGTCAGGTCATTCCCCTCATCAGGCTTTTGCAGAAGAAGCTGGAGGCTTTGAAGGAGGAGCTAAAAGGGAGCGATTCCGCTAGGCATGTGGGACTTGTGGATGGAGCCCTTAATTCGCTTAACAAGGATTCACGGGTGGTCAATCTGTTGAAATCAGAGCACTACATTTTGGCCACCGTGCTCGATCCTAGATTTAAAACCTACCTTGGATCTCTCTTTCCGGCAGACACAAGTCTGCTGGGGTTCAAAGACCTGCTGGTGACAAAATTGTCAAGTCAAGCGGAACGCGACCTGTCAACATCTCCTCCTTCACATTCTCCCGCAACTGGGGCTGCGAGGAAAAGGCTCAGAATTCCGAGCCCACCCGCTGGCGGTGATGCAGGGCAGTCTGGAGCGACTGCTGATGCTGACATCTGGTCCGGACTGAAGGACCTGACAACGATTACGGACATGTCGTCTACTGTCACTGCATATGATTCTCTCCCCATTGAAAGAATGGTGGAGGATTATATGAGTGACCGCATCCAAGTAGGCACGTCAGACAGTCCGTACTTATACTGGCAGGAAAAAGAGGCAATTTGGAGGCCCTTGCACAAACTGGCTTTATTCTACCTAAGTTGCCCTCCCACAAGTGTGTACTCCGAAAGAGTGTTTAGAGCCGCCGCTCACCTTGTCAGCAATCGGCGTACGAGGTTACTTCCAGAAAATGTGGAGAAGATGATGTTCATTAAAATGAATTATAATCAATTCCTCCGTGGAGACATTGACCAGCAGCAATTGCCTCCACAAAGTACACAGGGAGCTGAGATGGTGGATTCCAGTGGGGACGAATTGATAATCTGTGAGGAGCGGGATGTACACGGTGATATATCGGAGGATGATGATGAGGTGGACATCTTGCCTCTGTAGAGCCAGTTTGTGCAAGGAGAGATTAATTGCTTCTTTTTCGGTGGGGGTCCAAACCAACCCGTCATTTCAGTCACAGTCGTGTGGCAGACCCTGTCACTGAAATGATGGGTTGGTTAAAGTGTGCATGTCCTGTTTATACAACATAAGGGTGGGTGGGAGGGCCCAAGGACAATTCCATCTTGCACCTCTTTTTTCTTTCATTTTTATTTGCGTCATGTGCTGTTTGGGGAGTGTTTGTTGGAAGGGCCATCCTGCGTGACACTGCAGTGCCACTCCTAGATGGGCCAGGTGTTTGTGTCGGCCACTAGGGTCGCTTATCTTACTCACACAGCTACCTCATTGCGCCTCTTTTTTTCTTCTTTGCGTCATGTGCTGTTTGGGGAGTGTTTTTTTGGAAGGGCCATCCTGCGTGACACTGCAGTGCCACTCCTAGATGGGTCAGGTGTTTGTGTCGGCCACTAGGGTCGCTTATCTTACTCACACAGCTACCTCATTGCGCCTCTTTTTTTCTTCTTTGCGTCATGTGCTGTTTGGGGAGTGTTTTTTGGAAGGGCCATCCTGCGTGACACTGCTGTGCCACTCCTAGATGGGCCAGGTGTTTGTGTCGGCCACTAGGGTCGCTTAGCTTACTCACACAGCTACCTCATTGCGCCTCTTTTTTTCTTCTTTGCGTCATGTGCTGTTTGGGGAGTGTTTTTTGGAAGGGCCATCCTGCGTGACACTGCAGTGCCACTCCTAGATGGGCCAGGTGTTTGTGTCGGCCACTAGGGTCGCTTATCTTACTCACACAGCTACCTCATTGCGCCTCTTTTTTTCTTCTTTGCGTCATGTGCTGTTTGGGGAGTGTTTTTTGGAAGGGCCATCCTGCGTGACACTGCAGTGCCACTCCTAGATGGGCCAGGTGTTTGTGTCGGCCACTAGGGTCGCTTAGCTTAGTCATCCAGCGACCTCGGTGCAAATTTTAGGACTAAAAATAATATTGTGAGGTATTCAGAATAGACTGAAAATGAGTGGAAATTATGGTTTTTGAGGTTAATAATACTTTGGGATCAAAATGACCCCCAAATTCTATGATTTGAGCTGTTTTTTAAAAAAAACACCCGAATCCAAAACACACCCGAATCCGACAAAAAAAATTCGGTGAGGTTTTGCCAAAACGCGGTCGAACCCAAAACACGGCCGCGGAACCGAACCCAAAACCAAAACACAAAACCCGAAAAATTTCAAGTGCACATCTCTACAAATGACCAGTCATCCTTGCAATAATCAACAACAACAAGCAGATGGTGTTAAGGTATTTTTAGATGGTTAATTGTCAGATGTGATGTTGGCCATATCAACACATTTTTGTAACATAAATTTTCGCGAAAAAAAACAACATAAATGTTAAGTCTCATCCAATTGTTTTGCATGGCCAACAACACCAATTCTAAACATAGGGCACCTTAATACTTTTTCACCCATTGTTAATGTGTACATTTTAGGCCACTATATTTGTTAACGTTTTGGGCAGACCACTGACTGCCTTGAACAATGTATGAGTGTATTGGTCAACACATTTATTGTATTGTGTGTGTTGTTCCAAAGGAAGCTTCATACCCAATATGTAAATGTAGTACTTTGTGTTTGTTAGAGTTCTTCGTGTTTAAACAGTAATAATGGCTCTGAATCCAACTATTCCCACAAACTTTTATCAACTGAGTAGTGAACGTTAGAAGCCACATATTTTTTTTAAAAGGTGAACAACATAGTTAAGTTTAGGCCACAATCTATTTAGCAATTACAACATTAATATTAAGAAGTAATGCATGTTGACGTAAAGCTATAGTAAGACCAATGCTACATATTTACTAAATAGTGGCTGTCTTCAACCCCATACAGACCCAGCCATCATCACCGAGGATGCCCAGCAGGAACGTGACCAGGAGACCTTCACACTCCACCTGCAGCCCATCGATCCTACTCAGCCAACCACGCCGCAGGACATACCCCAACCACCCCAAACATCCCACAGCCCCCAATTGAGCACAACACAAGTCGACACACAAATGGGCCCTGAGTTTTGGAGCCGTTGGTCGACACAACAGGCGCAATACAATATATAGTCAGTAAAGCATAGGACGCCAGGACTATTAGGACGCTGCAGTGGCTATTTTATGAAGTGGCTAGTTATAAAGTGGCAGCCCAAAACAGCAGTGTTATACCTGTGTTTCATTAGTTACATTTTCAACTGATATTCAAAATTGACTCCTGTCTCTCCTTCTTGTCAACAGGTAAATATTTGCAGAACATTGATACTCTGTTAGTAAAATCTTGCTGGTAAATATTTGCAGAACATTGATACTCTGTTCGTAAAATCTTGCTGGTAAATATTTGCAGAACATTGATACTCTGTTCGTAAAATCTTGCTGGTAAATATTTGCAGAACATTGATACTCTGTTAGTAAAATCTTGCTGGTAAATATTTGCAGAACATTGCTCATTACATTGTATGTTTTTAAAATTGTTTAAGTTGTTTAATATCTGTAGTGTGCAAAAACTTATAGTTGTTGACTGGGGTTTTCAAACCTCACATTTGTTAGCTGATTAACACCTTTCGGTGGGAGGGTTGCTGTGTGGGGGAGGGGGTTGTAATCAGGACATATGTTTGTAGAGCTATTTAGTCAGTAAAGCATAGGACGCCAGGACTATTAGGACGCTGCAGTGGCTATTTTATGAAGTGGCTAGTTATAAAGTGGCAGCCCAAAACAGCAGTGTTATACCTGTGTTAAACCGAAGGAAAACAGAAGGCAAACAACCAAACAAGATAACAGAAGGACTGCATCACAACCTCAAAACTCTGGAACTTAATGTGGCCTCTCCTCGCATCAAACATGAGAACACCAAGACCAGGCTTAGCATCTCTCTGGCTGAGAACATCAAGCCCGCCCCCGGGCCTAATCCCCAAGATGAACAAGGAACTGTGGGGCACAGGACCAGGCTCAGCAGGGACATCCCTATTGAGTATTGAGTATGCCCCCCACATTATCTTACCCACCCGTACTAAGATCTAATCAAAATGTTAGCCCAATCCTACTCTGCCACTGGTTACCTGTTTTTTTATTTTATTTTTTCCCTCCATTGCTCACTTCCACTCCACCATGTGTTTTTCCTGTAATGTTTACCTCCACTGATTGCACACCTTTCCATTGTGCCCTACATGCAGGGTACATCATACTACAACATAAGCATCAGTTTTCCCACATTTGACCTTGGCCCTTGTATGGCTCACCTCCCACAGTGTAACCTCCAAAGTGCGCCCAACATGGCTGCCCCATATGGTACACTTGTGGATGGGATGAAAAATACATAGGCCTGATGGTTTTGATGGAACCCTACTCTGAACTGTAGGACTCTGAAATCACCCCATTTTGTGTCATCACTTCTAGGGGCGGACTATCCCACCCTGGGTAATCCTACGCGAGCGCCTAATATGGCTGCTGCACCTGGTACCTTGTGAGGGTGGAATACACAACCCTTGGAAGTTATTACCCAAAAATGCCTGCACCAATCCTGCGTTATGCTTTCTGTGGGCTTAAGGTTTTCTTTTATGTCTGTTGCTTGTCAATTGTTGTATTACTCAAATCCTCTGTATCATGTGCATTGTTTTTGATGTCTGTAAAGCGCCTTGAGTCCTGTTGGAGAAAGAGCGCTATATAAATAAAATTATTATTATTATTATTATTATTATTAATACTGCGCAAGCCTCAACACCCACAGCCAATACCTGTCAAGTCTGCCCCATCATCTGCCTAGACTGAGTCGCAACTCAGGCAGACTTATAGTGCAGGTGGGCAGAATAGCAAACTCCATGGAGCAGATGAGGGCAGACAACAGCCAAATGCAATCAAACCTCCAACGCATCTTGGATGAACAGCAGCGGCAGCAGCAATCAAGAATCCAGATCATACAACACAACCAAATGATCAACGACAACCTATCACGAATAATAGCAACCAACACTGACACTAATACGCAGCTCACAGCAAGCTTGAACAATCTGAGTCAAAGCCTTAGTGTGTTGGCATCACACCATATCACATCTAGCTTGGGGACAACTACACCAAGCCACACCCCAGTTCAATCCCCAGTTCGACGCTCAAGTCGAACCCACACCAACGAGCCAGAACAATCCTCGGCACCCAGCACACAAAAAAAACCCAAATAATAATGCGTGCTCATAATATGTTGACCATTAAAATGTTTTTTGTTTTTTTTCTCTCAAAAATTTGTGTGTTAAAATGAATAAATTGTTAACATGGAATATGTGTATTGTTTAATTAGCTCCACAAACCACATGGACATTAGTGTCTTGGGCCAGATGTGTATTGGTAGAAATATATTGCCTGCCCCTAGGTGTCCTCAGCTCAACGTGTGTCTAATCTATGGCACCTAGCACATTGGCCATGGCCGCAAGATCAGATAAAGCTACCCTGACTGCATGCCACTGCGACTTCTGGGTAGGGAAGCAGAGAGAGGCATCTATGTAGCCATCCAAGACATCCAAAACCTGAGTGGACATTCCAAAATTAAAGGTGAGTGTCATGACCTGTAATCAATACAATACTGTGTTCTATTACATTACAGAAGCACCACTTAGACATAGACGTGTATGTATGTTTTAAGTAACTTACCTGAATTAAATATTTATAAAAGGTGGCCTGTGAGATACTAATTACATCGCCAGTCACAGGCTGGAAGCTGCCAGTAGCCATAAAGTGCAACACAGGCAGGAGTTTGTGCAGGCCTGAGACAGAGCGAGAGCGTGCTGTCTCAGGGTCTAGGTTCAGTTTGACAAGGTCATACAGAGGGAAAATGTTATTTACATTTAGTCAGAGCATCTGTATAACATGGTCATCAGCAAATTTGTTATCGTTTAAACTAGTGATGAGCGGGTTCGGTTTCTCGGAAACCGAACCCCCCCGAACTTCACCCTTTTTACACGGGTTTGAGCCATACTCGGATTCTCCTGTATGGCTCGGGTAACCCGAGCGCGCCCGAACGTCATCATCCCGCTGTCGGATTCTCGCGAGATTCGGATTCTATAAAAGCAGCCGCGCGTCGCCGCCTTTTTCACTCGTGCATTGGAAATGTTAGGGAGAGGACGTGGCTGGCGTCCTCTCCGTTTATGTTGAACTTGATTGTGCATTATTGCTTAATTGTGGGGAGGACTGGGGAGCAGCTGTATAATATAGGAGGAGTACAGTGCAGAGTTTTGCTGACCAGTGACCACCAGTTATCCGTTCTCTGCCTGAAAAAAACGCTCCATATCTGTGCTCAGTGTGCTGCATATATCTGTGCTCACACTGCTTAATTGTGGGGACTGGGGAGCTGCTGTATTATATAGCAGGAGTACAGTGCAGAGTTTTGCTGACAGTGACCACCAGTATACGTTGTCTGCCTGAAAAACACTCCATATCTGTGCTCAGTGTGCTGCTTTATTGTGGGGACTGGGGACCACCAGTATAATATTATATAGGAGGAGTACAGTGCAGAGTTTTGCTGACCAGTGACCACCAGTATTATACGTTGTCTGCCTGAAAAACACTCCATATCTGTGCTCAGTGTGCTGCATATATCTGTGCTCACACTGCTTAATTGTGGGGACTGAGGACCAGCTGTATTATATAGCAGGAGTACACAGGGCCGGAGCTAGGTTTCTCGGCATCCTAGGCAAAATTTCAGCCTACTGCCCCCCCCCCAAACCACACACCAAGTCTTAATACATACAGGAAATGTGGTAAAACCCAGGAAACAGGTTTTATCGCATGTTACTGTTAAGACATCCCATCCAGCTGACTCAAAAGGTCCATATAAACTTAATGATAAAATGAGCGACGTCGCTCACTTTCCCCCTCCCCTGAGCGACGTCGCTCATTTTATCGTCTAATGTGTATGGGCCTTAAGTGGGAACTTCAGGACAGATTGCTGCTGTAATGCTACAGGCGTTCTACCCAGGGTGCGCAACAACTGCTTGATCCAGGGCTGGATTAAGCCTTCAGGAGGCCCAGGGCACCTTAGACAGGGGCTGTATATGTGTATATGTATATATATATATATATATACACACACACACACACACACACACACAGTGGTCGAAGTGGAAATTTTGAAGTGGGTGTATGGAAAGGTAAAGGTTGCAATTATGCGCATGCCTAAGGTGTGTGCGCTCCAGGAAAAGGAGGAGTGGCCACTCAAGGGGGGGGGGGTGTCCTTCAGTGTAGTAGGACCCCTTATACTATCTAGTACTGCTGCCCCTTTCACTTTATACCACACAGTATGAGCCAAAATTCACATTACAGCACCCGGTATGAGCCAAAATTCACATTATAGCACACAGAATGAGCCGAAATTCACATTATAGCACAAGGTATGAGCCGAAATTCACATTGTAGCACACTAAATGAGCCAAAATTCACATTATAGCACACGGTACGAGCTGAAATTCACATTGTAGCACACAGAATGAGCCGAAATTCACATTGTAGCACACGGTATGAGCCGAAATTCACATTATTGTTAGGTTCCTGGTGCTCAGAACAAGGGAGATGTTATGAAGCGAGTCCAGAGCACCAGGACGTAATGCTGGGAAAGGGGAATGGAAAGGGAATAGCCCCTGGTGCCCTATCTCCGTTGTCTCACCCGTGCTGTCAGTACACTCTTGCGAGACTATGGTTGCTTGAGCCCATGGCAGCCGCGTTTGAAGGGCGGATTACGTCTGCCCAACTTCGATGCCCCCTCAAGTCTTAATGAGAGACAAAGAGTGAACCGAGACAGGGTGATAACAAGGGGCCCTCTGACTAAACAACAAGGCCAGGGGCTACTAACAAACCTAAAACCAAAGTATGTGCGGCTTGCCGCCAAAGGAAAAGAACAACAAAGGAAATGCTGACCACACGCCGACACAATACTTTTGTGTACCGGCGGTGACAGCATAAGCAGAACCCTCTGCAAAACACCAGTGACAGAAATAATAAGGGAATACAGCGGCCTAGGCCGACGGACGCGGCCGTGCCGCTACTCACGGAACCGGTACGAATACTGGCAAACGGACAGGAACTCCCAATGCTGCTGACACAGACTCTCAGAACTGGAGGACAGGCAGAATCCCAAACGAAAGACCGGTGGACACCAAGAAGCCAGAAACTTGCACAGGCAAAGGTACTGGACCTCAGGACAGGAACGCCTCACGGCAGGACACGGGATCAGACATAGGAATCGACACAGGGACTGACACAGGAATCGACACAGGAAGCTCAGGAACTAGCAGGAACCAAGCTCAGAACTCAAGCAGACTGAAAACCCAGAAATATCACCAGCATCTGTGAATTGCAAACAGCCAGCATATAACAGAGAGGCCTAATTAATAATCCCATGCAGCTGCCTTGTTGCATGATTCCAAACTGACCAGATGCAATTAGCAGCCAGGTGAGGCTGAACACAAGGGAACAAGCTGCAATTACACAGACTCACCAGCGGCAGCAGACAAGAGTATTCTAAAACAGAGCAACAGGAAATCCTGGCATGCAAGACAACTTTATAACATAAAATAGGAATGAACCACTACCTGTGGTTCATAACAGTATCCCCTCCTTAAGGGTGAGCTCCGAGCACCCCATGACACCCACGGGGAACATAAACAGAAGTATAACATGAAATACAGAACAAAACTGCAAAACAGGAATGAGCCACAGCCGTGGCTCATAACATTACCCCCCCCTTGAGGAGGGGTCAAAAGACCCCAAAATTCAGACTATCCAGAACAAGGGATACAAAAAAAAAAACCTGACACACTGGTCTAACAGACAAGAAAACAAAAAAAACAAGTTGTAGCAACAACTTGTAACAGTGCCCTCCCCTTGATGGTGGCCACTGGACACAAGACAAGGGAAAAAAATCTTTTTTTTTTTTTTTTTTTTTTTATCAAGGCAAGAGTCAAAAATTATTTCTTTTTCTTCTTCTTCTTTTTACAAAGCTCTTTAGGTCTGACCAAGGTAATTCCCCAAACATTGTCTGAACTGATGGTACCACCCAGCAAGGCTGCGTTCAAATCAGAGACAGGTCTCTTACCCTTGGGAGCTGAACTTTCTGGTAAAGTACTATTATTAGAAGAAGAAGTCAAAAAAGCACATCCTGCAGTCAAAACAACGGGCTGGGACTCTTGTGCAGAGTTTACAGTATTTAGTGGACTCTCAGCAGACAAGACGGGTGACTTAGAGGAACCTGAACCAATTTCTTTGGAACCGTATCTTTTAACAATTGCATCACAGAATGCTAGGGGATCCTGAAGAATGGGATCTTCAGCTTTCATTAGACTGATCGCCCACTCAGAAGGCTCTCCTCTAAAAGAATAAATCAGATAGAGCCCAAGGTTTTCTGAAGTGATGCCCAGAAATGGTCTAGACAACATAATAGTGTAATAGTGTTTGAAAAGCGCCAGAAATTGGGAGAAGTCCCCATCAAAGGTTATGGATGTTGAGATATCAGAGTCAGGATCTGTTTCCTTCTCATCTGACTGACTGGAGTGCTTTGCTAGGACCTGGTCACTATTGACCTTACTCGAGGCTGAGACTCTCTGAACCCCACCCGGGGCAGTGACTTTCTGAACCCCACCCGGGGCAGTGACTTTCTGAACCCCACCCGGGGCAGTGACTTTCTGAACCCCACCCGGGGCAGTGACTTTCTGAACCCCACCCGGGGCAGTGACTTTCTGAACCCCACCCGGGGCAGTGACTTCCTGAACCCCACCCGGGGCAGTGGCCTCCGGGAACCCCGCTGGGGCAGTGGCCTCCGGGAACCCCGCTGGGGCAGTGGCCTCCGGGAACCCCGCTGGGGCAGTGGCCTCCGGGAACCCCGCTGGGGCAGTGGCCTCCGGGAACCCCGCTGGGGCAGTGGCCTCCGGGAACCCCGCTGGGGCCAGCACCTCGGATTCTTTTACTGGGACCGGGCCGTTGGCCTCCCTGACTGGGATCGGGCCATCGGCCTCCCTCTCTGAGTCGATAATTATCGAAAGTTCTCCCGGGACTATGACTTCCGGGACTTTTGCTGAAGCAATAACGTTCAGATCCTCCACTAATGCTATGCTTCTTAAGTTCTTTCCTGGGGAAGCGACTTCTAGACCCTTCTTTGGGGCTGCGTCTCTCGAGACCCCACTTGGGGATATTACTTTAAAGATCCCTTCTGGGGTTTTGCTTCTCGAGTTCCCTTCAAGAACTATGGTTTTAGAGACCCTTTCTTGGGTTGCGCTTTTCAAGTCCCTACCTGGGGTGACAGCTTCTGAGACCCCTTCCGGTATGGACACCTGAACTATAATATTTGATGTCCCTCTATAAGCTAGGGCATCGGGTACCGCTCCAGCACTCTGGGCATCGGGTACCGCTCCAGCACCCTGGGCATCGGGTACCGCTCCAGCACCCTGGGCATCGGGTACCGCTCCAGCACTCTGGGCATCGGGTACCGCTCCAGCACTCTGGGCATCGGGTACCGCACCAAGAACCTGAGCATCGGGCACCACTCCAGGACCCTGGGCTACGGGCACCACTCCAGGACCCTGGGCTACGGGCACCACTCCAGGACCCTGGGCTACGGGCACCACTCCAGGACCCTGGGCTACGGGCACCACTCCAGGACCCTGGGCTACGGGCACCACTCCAGGACCCTGGGCATCGGGCACCACTCCAGGAACCTGGGCATCGGGCACCACTCCAGGGGCTTGCAACTCCGCTTCCACAGGAACCTCGAGAGGAGAGAAACATTCTCTTTTGATTCCTGAATCTATAATGGGGCTCCCTTGCCCAAGGACCCCAATTATAGGACAGAGAGCTTTTTAGTGTGGGTTGTGTGACAAGTACCTCTGCCACAGTAGAGACAGGAGTAGGTCTTGTATCCTGACTCAACTTGGCCAGAGGGCAAGACTCGTCACCACACTTTGGCTTGCGCAACTCACAAGTCTGCAGATAGTGGCCTAAACCCCCACAATATAGGCACAAGTTTAAGTTTCTGCGACGCAGACGCTCCTCTTCTGAGAGCCTGGGCCGCAGAAAACTTTTAAACCTTTTCTCTTCAATTAAACCTGAGGATTCTCTTGTCACCATACTGTGAACAAGAGTCTCTTTAGAGATAGATGTACTCTCAACGACTTCTGGCAAGATGAGCAAGATTTTAGTCAGTAGGTTTTGCAGTTGCTTTAGGGATTGCTGCAAAACTTCTAGTCGCTCTGGTCTCAAAGCACTGAATACAGAGTTCAGGGCTGCGAGAGATGCCTGCAGGGCTTGCATAGTAGACATAGGAGGATTTAAAACTAGACAAGACAAGGCAAGACAAGACAAGACAAGGCAAGACAAGACAAGGCAAGGCAAGACTAAATTTTTGCTAAACAAAACAAGACTTTTTTTATTTTTTTATTTAAACACCGGACTGGATTCTAAACACCGGACTGGATTCTAAACACCGGACTGGATTCTAAACACCGGACTGGATTCTGCACACTGAATTCTAGACAGGACTGGATTCTAAACACCGGATTGGATTCTGCACACTGAATTCTAGACAAGACTGGAATCTAAACACCGGATTGGATTCTGCACACTGAATTCTAGACAGGACTGGATTCTAGACTAGACACTGGACTGGGCCAAAAAAGAAAAAAAAAGTTTTATTTCTTTTTTGTGGTATGGCTGGTGATAATGTTAGGTTCCTGGTGCTCAGAACAAGGGAGATGTTATGAAGCGAGTCCAGAGCACCAGGACGTAATGCTGGGAAAGGGGAATGGAAAGGGAATAGCCCCTGGCGCCCTATCTCCGTTGTCTCACCCGTGCTGTCAGTACACTCTTGCGAGACTATGGTTGTTTGAGCCCATGGCAGCCGCGTTTGAAGGGCAGATTACGTCTGCCCAACTTCGATGCCCCCTCAGGTCTTAATGAGAGACAAAGAGTGAACCGAGACAGGGTGATAACAAGGGGCCCTCTGACTAAACAACAAGGCCAGGGGCTACTAACAAACCTAAAACCAAAGTATGTGCGGCTTGCCGCCAAAGGAAAAGAACAACAAAGGAAATGCTGACCACACGCCGACACAATACTTTTGTGTACCGGCGGTGACAGCATAAGCAGAACCCTCTGCAAAACACCAGTGACAGAAATAATAAGGGAATACAGCGGCCTAGGCCGACGGACGCGGCCGTGCCGCTACTCACGGAACCGGTACGAATACTGGCAAACGGACAGGAACTCCCAATGCTGCTGACACAGACTCTCAGAACTGGAGGACAGGCAGAATCCCAAACGAAAGACCGGTGGACACCAAGAAGCCAGAAACTTGCACAGGCAAAGGTACTGGACCTCAGGACAGGAACGCCTCACGGCAGGACACGGGATCAGACATAGGAATCGACACAGGGACTGACACAGGAATCGACACAGGAAGCTCAGGAACTAGCAGGAACCAAGCTCAGAACTCAAGCAGACTGAAAACCCAGAAATATCACCAGCATCTGTGAATTGTAAACAGCCAGCATATAACAGAGAGGCCTAATTAATAATCCCATGCAGCTGCCTTGTTGCATGATTCCAAACTGACCAGATGCAATTAGCAGCCAGGTGAGGCTGAACACAAGGGAACAAGCTGCAATTACACAGACTCACCAGCGGCAGCAGACAAGAGTATTCTAAAACAGAGCAACAGGAAATCCTGGTATGCAAGACAACTTTATAACATAAAATAGGAATGAACCACTACCTGTGGTTCATAACAATTATAGCACACAGAATGAGCCGAAATTCACATTATAGCACACGGATGAGCCAAAATTCACATTATAGCACACAGAATGAGCCGAAATTCACATTATAGCACACAGAATGAGCCGAAATTCACATTATAGCACATGGTATGAGCCGAAATTCACATTGTAGCACGCAGAATAGGCCGAAATTCACATTATAGCACACTGAATGAGCCAAAATTCACATTATAGCACATGGTACGAGCTGAAATTCACATTGCAGCACACGGAATGAGCCGAAATTCACATTATAGCACACTGAATGAGCCGAAATTCACATTGTAGCACACGGAATGAGCCGAAATTCACATTATAGCACACTGAATGAGCCAAAATTCACATTATAGCACACAGAATGAGCTGAAATTCACATTATAGCACACTGAATGAGCCGACATTCACATTATAGTACGTGGTATGAGCCAAAACATGGGGGACAGGGTGTCACACATGCAGCGGGTGTACAGAGCACCATAAGGGCACAGGGTGTCATGTCATCACACAGGGCAACAGGGGTAGGGGAGCACTGGGTGACACACACACAAAGGCAGCGGGGGGGGGGGGGGAGCAGGGGGGCACGAAGTGTCAACACACAGAGGCAGGGTTCGCACACATGGGGAATGGGGGGGGGGGTCAGGAGGGCACAGGGCTCTCCAGCAGTCACTCACCGCCGCCATGTCCAGTCAACCTTAGCTTGAGCTGCAGGGTGTCACTGTCAACAAGGGAGTCACGTGGCGTGGACCCAGGCACAGCCCGAAGAGGAGGTCCGGCAGCAGGAGGATCCGAGCGCCAGCGTCTATGCAGCCCCATGGTGACGCGGCCGCCCGGTTGAGTAATTGGAGGAATCGAGGTACTCTGTACGAGCGGCTGCTGGAGGAGAGAGGGGGATTGCGTGTCCGCCGTAACTGCTGGGGAGTACAGTGGCTCACAGCCCCGGGACATACCGCCATGACTGGGAGCAGCGGTGGGGGGAACATGAGCACACTCGGCAATAGCAGGAGTGTGATAAAAAAAAAAAACTTCCGTCTGGAGAAGTGCCGGTATGCTATACCGCCGCATACCGGACCACTTTCGACCACTATATGTATATATATATATATATATATATATATACACACACACACACATCCACTATGTAATAAAAATACTAATGCTGCTCCACACCTGTAGGGGGGGAATTAAAGTGTTTTGAGTGTCATTCCTTTCCCTCTTCCAGCAACCCATCACCTCTACCACTTATTTATTTAAATCTCAACCCTCACCCTCCCACTTTACTGTATAGATTTAATGCTCCCCCACCCTGACCCTTTATACATTAAGTGAAGTTCTTACAATTGCCACAAATTCCCCATGCAGTCTGCTCTTGTGGTGCAGGGCGGGAGTATGACGGGCTTTACTGTGGAGAGGAGCGGAAGACAGTTGCTATAGCAACTGTAACAATATCCGGCAGCGCTGCTTAGTTTAGATGCATAGAGCTGCTGCCGGTGGGTTACACTGTCTGTGCTAAAGGGATGCCGCGGCGCGCGGCCGCCCAACTGTTATCAGCCAGCAGCACGGACAGTGTGAGTGTACTCTATCGGCAGCAGCTCAATGCACATAGAGTAAGCAGTGCTGACGGATATTGTTACAGTTGCTATTGCAACTGTCTTCCGCTCCTCTCCTCAGTAAGGCCCATGATATTCCTCTTAAGGAAGAGGAGAACTGTTCATCGGCAGCGTGAGCTGCCGCCCGCAAATGACCGGCGCCCATAGGCAGCTGCCTAAAGCTGCCTAGTGGTGGCGCCGGCCCTGAGAGTACAGTGCAGAGTTTTGCTGACAGTGACCACCAGTACACGTTGTCTGCCTGAAAAATAACGCTCCATATCTGTGCTCAGTGTGCTGCATATATCTGTGCTCACACTGCTTAATTGTGGGGACTGGGGAGCAGCTGTATATTATATAGCAGGAGTACAGTGCAGAGTTTTGCTGACAGTGACCACCAGTATACGTTGTGTGCCTGAAAAACACTCCATATCTGTGCTCAGTGTGCTGCTTTATTGTGGGGACTGGGGACCACCAGTATAATTAATATTATATAGGAGGAGTACAGTGCAGAGTTTTGCTGACCAGCAGTACGGTCCGGAAGGCCACTGCTGTACCTACCTCTGTGTCGTCATTAAGTATACTATCCATCTACATTCTATACCTGTGGTGCATTTTAGTTTTGCAGTTTGCTGACACAGTGACCACCAGTATACTATATATAGCAGTACGGTACGGAAGGCCACTGCTGTACCTACCTCTGTGTTGTCATTAAGTATACTATCCATCTACATTCTATACCTGTGGTGCATTTTAGTTGTGCGCAGTATATATAGTAGTAGGCCATTGCTATTGATACTGGCATATAATTCCACACATTAAAAAATGGAGAACAAAAATGTGGAGGTTAAAAAAATAGGGAAAGATCAAGATCCACTTCCACCTCATGCTGAAGCTGCTGCCACTAGTCATGGCCGAGACGATGAAATGCCATCAACGTCATCTGCCAAGGCCCATGCCCAATGTCATAGTAGAGAGCATGTAAAATCCAAAAAACAAAAGTTCAGTAAAATGACCCAAAAATCTAAATTAAAAGCGTCTGAGGAGAAGCGTAAACTTGCCAATATGCCATTTACGACACGGAGTGGCAAGGAACGGCTGAGGCCCTGGCCTATGTTCATGGCTAGTGGTTCAGCTTCACATGAGGATGGAAGCACTCATCCTCTCGCTAGAAAAATGAAAAGACTTAAGCTGGCAAAAGCACAGCAAAGAACTGTGCGTTCTTCTAAATCACAAATACCCAAGGAGAGTCAAATTGTGTCGGTTGCGATGCCTGACCTTCCCAACACTGGACGGGAAGAGCTTGCGCCTTCCACCATTTGCACGCCCCCTGCAAGTGCTGGAAGGAGCACCCGCAGTCCAGTTCCTGATAGTCAAATTGAAGATGTCACTGTTGAAGTACACCAGGATGAGGATATGGGTGTTGCTGGCGCTGGGGAGGAAATTGACAAGGAGGATTCTGATGGTGAGGTGGTTTGTTTAAGTCAGGCACCCGGGGAGACACCTGTTGTCCGTGGGACGAATATGGCCATTGACATGCCTGGTCAAAATACAAAAAAAATCAGCTCTTCGGTGTGGAATTATTTCAACACAAATGCGGACAACAGGTGTCAAGCCGTGTGTTGCCTTTGTCAAGCTGTAATAAGTAGGGGTAAGGACGTTAACCACCTCGGAACATCCTCCCTTATACGTCACCTGCAGCGCATTCATCATAAGTCAGTGACAAGTTCAAAAACTTTGGGTGACAGCGGAAGCAGTCCACTGACCACTAAATCCCTTCCTCTTGTAACCAAGCTCCTGCAAACCACACCACCAACTCCCTCAGTGTCAATTTCCTCCTTACCCAGGAAAGCCAATAGTCCTGCAGGCCATGTCACTGGCAAGTCTGACAAGTCCTCTCCTGCCTGGGATTCCTCCGATGCATCCTTGAGTGTAACGCCTACTGCTGCTGGCGCTGCTGTTGTAGCTGCTGGGAGTCGATCGTCATCCCAGAGGGGAAGTCGGAAGACCACTTGTACTACTTCTAGTAAGCAATTGACTGTTCAACAGTCCTTTGCGAGGAAGATGAAATATCACAGCAGTCATCCTGCTGCAAAGCAGATAACTCAGGCCTTGGCAGCCTGGGCGGTGAGAAACGTGGTTCCGGTATCCACCGTTAATTCAGAGGCAACTAGAGACTTGATTGAGGTACTGTGTCCCCGGTACCAAATACCATCTAGGTTCCATTTCTCTAGGCAGGCGATACCGAAAATGTACACAGACCTCAGAAAAAGACTCACCAGTGTCCTAAAAAATGCAGTTGTACCCTGTGTCCACTTAACCACGGACATGTGGACAAGTGGAGCAGGGCAGACTCAGGACTATATGACTGTGACAGCCCACTGGGTAGATGTATTGCCTCCCGCAGCAAGAACAGAAGCGGCGGCACCAGTAGCAGCATCTCGCAAACGCCAACTCGTTCCTAGGCAGGCTACGCTTTGTATCACCACTTTCCAGAAGAGGCACACAGCTGATAACCTCTTACGGAAACTGAGGAAGATCATCGCAGAATGGCTTACCCCAATTGGACTCTCCTGGGGATTTGTGACATCGGACAACGCCAGCAATATTGTGCGTGCATTACATCTGGGCAAATTCCAGCACGTCCCATGTTTTGCACATACATTGAATTTGGTGGTGCAGAATTATTTAAAAAATGACAGGGGCGTGCAAGAGATGCTGTCGGTGGCCTGAATAATTGCGGGCCACTTTCGGCATTCAGCCACCGCGTACAGAAGACTGGAGCACCACCAAACAATCCTGAACCTGCCCTGCCATCATCTGAAGCAAGAGGTGGTAACGAGGTGGAATTCAACACTCTATATGCTTCAGAGGATGGAGGAGCAGCAAAAGGCCATTCAAGCCTATACATCTGGCCACGATGTAGACAAAGGAGGGGGAATGCACCTGACTCAAGCGCAGTGGAGAATGATTTCAACGTTGTGCAAGGTTCTGCAACCCTTTGAACTTGCCACACGTGAAGTCAGTTCAGACACTGCCAGCCTGAGTCAGGTCATTCCCCTCATCAGGCTTTTGCAGAAGAAGCTGGAGACATTGAAGGAGGAGCTAAAACAGAGCGATTCCGCTAGGCATGTGGGACTTGTGGATGGAGCCCTTAATTCGCTTAACCAGGATTCACGGGTGGTCAATCTGTTGAAATCAGAGCACTACATTTTGGCCACCGTGCTCGATCCTAGATTTAAAACCTACGTTGTATCTCTCTTTCCGGCAGACACAAGTCTGCAGAGGTTCAAAGACCTGCTGGTGAGAAAATTGTCAAGTCAAGCGGAACGTAACCCGTCAACATCTCCTCCTTCACATTCTCCCGCAACTGGGGGTGCGAGGAAAAGGCTAAGAATTCCGAGCCCACCCGCTGGCGGAGATGCAGGGCAGTCTGGAGCAAGTGCTGACATCTGGTCCGGACTGAAGGACCTGCCAACGATTATTGACATGTCGTCTACTGTCACTTCATATGATTCTCTCACCATTGAAAGAATGGTGGAGGATTATATGAGTAACCGCATCCAAGTAGGCACGTCAGACAGTCCGTACGTATACTGGCAGGAAAAAGAGGCAATTTGGAGGCCCTTGCACAAACTGGCTTTATTCTACCAAAGTTGCCCTCCCTCCAGTGTGTACTCCGAAAGAGTGTTTAGTGCAGCCGCTCACCTTGTCAGCAATCGGCGTACGAGGTTACTTCCAGAAAATGTGGAGAAGATGATGTTCATCAAAATTAATTATAATCAATTCCTCCGTGGAGACATTCATCAGCAGCAATTGCCTCCACAAAGTACACAGGGACCTGAGATGATGTATTCCAGTGGGGACGAATTAATAATCTGTGAGGAGGGGGATGTACACAGTGAAAGGGGTGAGGAATCGGAGGATGATGATGAGGTGGACATCTTGCCTCTGTAGAGCCAGTTTGTGCAAGGAGAGATTGATTGCTTCTTTTTTTGGTGGGGGCCCAAACCAACCAGTCATTTCAGTCACAGTCGTGTGGCAGACCCTGTCGCTGAAATTATGGGTTCGTTAAAGTGTGCATGTCCTGTTTATACAACATAAGGGTGGGTGGGAGGGCCCAAGGACAATTCCATCCTGCACCTCTTTTTTCTTTAATTTTTCTTTGCATCATGTCACGTGCTGTTTGGGGACAATTTTTTTGAAGTGCCATCCTTCCTGACACTGCAGTGCCACTCCTAGATGGGCCAGGTGTTTGTGTCGGCCACTTGTGTCGCTTAGCTTAGTCACACAGCGACCTTGATGCGCCTCTTTTTTTCTTTGCATCATGTGCTGTATGGGGACAATTTTTTTGAAGTGCCATCCTGCCTGACACTGCAGTGCCACTCCTAGATGGGCCAGGTGTTTGTGTCGGCCACTTGTGTCGCTTAGCTTAGCCATCCAGCGACCTCGGTCCAAATTTTAGGACTAAAAATAATATTGTGAGGTGTGAGGTGTTCAGAATAGACTGGAAATGAGTGGAAATTATGGTTATTGAGGTTAATAATACTATGGGATCAAAATGACCCCCAAATTCTATGATTTAAGCTGTTTTTTAGGGTTTTTTGAAAAAAACACCCGAATCCAAAACACACCCGAATCCGACAAAAAAATTTCGGTGAAGTTTTGCCAAAACGCGTCCGAATCCAAAACACGCCCGCGGAACCGAATCCGAAACGAAAACACAAAACCCGAAAAATGTCCGGTGCACATCACTAGTTTAAACGCCCACTTAAAAAAACAAGCCATGGCCAGCCTACGCGGAACATGTACAACCTGCTGACCATGTTGATTTTCCTGGCCTGGGTTTATTGTAGCCTCATGGAGCAGTGTCAGGTATCCCCCAGCAAACAAGACAGCAGTACTACACACAGTAGCAGCCATTTCAGATTGAGAGTGGTGAAAAATGTGTTGGGGCCCCTTTTAAAGGTCCAAAAAGTCAGGTGTGACTAATGTAGAATTGACAACACATGTAAACACGCTTCTCAAAAGCAGGTCTACTTTTTTTTAGGCTTTTTGTACGGTTAGTATTTTTACACGGCCGCACATGCATTTTCACGCAAGAGATTTCAAATACGAATGGTTAGTAAATGACCGTGTTCAATACCTAAACAGCCGCGTTTACCCGATGGTGTATTCATTCGTATTTTTACTACACAGCCGTAATAAAAATACGAATGCCTTCATCACTGCCGTGATTTTAGTTTAGTAAATTCCTGAGATGACACTTTGAAGAAAAAACACCATCTCGGTCAAAATCGGGAGCTTAGTAAATATACCCCTGTGGATGAGGATGTTGATGATGATGTTGTTTGTGTAAGTTAGCCACCAGTAGCTGAAGTTCTTGGCCATGATAAAAAGAAAGCCATTGTGGTGCCTCTGCATAAAACCAAAAATTATTTTCACCCAAATCCTGACATTTGTGAAGGCATCTGCTCCATTTGTAAGGAATAAGTTAGTAGAGGTAGGGACGTTAGCCAACTACGTAGCTCCTTCATGTTACATCATTTGCGGCGAGTTCTTGACATTTATTTTACAAGATTATAATATAATGAACTCCCTCATCATCAAACTTCTCATAAGTAATCGGAGGTAGCCCTTGCAAAAAATTGTTTTGTGGGGTCCAAATAAACCAAGCAGTTCAGCCACAAAAGTGTCAGTCCCTGTCACTGAAGTGCTTGGTCTGTTAAACTGTGCATGTCTTTTTTAATATCCAAAATAAGGGTGGATGGGAGAGCCAAAGGACAATTACATCTTGTGTCACTTTTCATTCCTGCCACTGCTGTGTGCCAATGGGGGGTCATTCCGAGTTGATCGCTAGCTGCCGTTGTTCGCTGCGTAGCGATCAGTGAGAAAAACGGCTAATCTGCACATGCGTATGCACCACAAAGCGCTTGCGCGTTGTACGGGTGCAAAGCCCTTTGTGGTTTTGCACTAGTTCTAGCGACGATTCCAATCGCACAGCTGAACGCAAGGAGATTGACAGGAAGTGGGAGTTTCTGGGTGTCAACTGACCGTTTTCTGGGAGTGTTTGGAAAAACGCAGGCGTTTCCGGGCGTTTGCTGGGCGGGTATCTGATGTCATTACCGTGTCACTCGTCGCAGCAATCATTGCGCAGAATAAGTAACTACAGGGCTAGTCTTGTTCTGCACAAAATGTGTTTGTTGCCGCGCGCCTGCACAGGCGTTCGCACTTCTGCAAAGCGAAAATACACTCCCCTGTGGGCGGCGACTATGCGTTTGCACGGCTGCTAAAAGTAGCTAGCGAGCGATCAACTCGGAACGAGGGCCAATGTTTCTTAGATGTGCTATAAACTGGCGTATGTTTGTGCCGCTGCTCTGTCACTTAGTAACCAGCCAGCTCGCTGCAGCCGTTGGCCTAAAGTGAATGAAAACAATATTGTGGGCTGTGAGGTGGTCAAAATTTACTGGAAATTAGTGGAAATTAATGTTATCGAGGATAATAATAATGTAAGAACAAAAAAGGCACAAATTATGTGATTTTAGCTTTATTGTAAATTTTTGGAACAAATACAAAACTAAAACCAGTCACGCCTGAAATCCAAAACCGGATGACGACTTAGGGCCCGATTCAGACCTGATCACTGTTGTACCAAAATCGCACAGCGGACGATTATTGAATGGCTGCACATGTGTATGCACCGCAATGCGCAGGCGCAATGCCAAACAGCATCAGATTAGAGATGAGCGGGTTCGGTTTCTTTGAATCCGAACCCGCACGAACTTCACTTTTTTTTCCACGGGTCCGAGCGACTCGGATCTTCCCGCCTTGCTCGGTTAACCCGAGCGCGCCCGAACGTCATCATGACGCTGTCGGATTCTCGCGAGGCTCGGATTCTATCGCGAGACTCGGATTCTATATAAGGAGCCGCGCGTCGCCGCCATTTTCACTCGTGCATTGAGATTGATAGGGAGAGGACGTGTCTGGCGTCCTCTCCATTAGAATAGAGATAGATAGATTAGATAGAGAGAGATTGTGCAGAGTCGCAGACAGAGTTAGTTTACCACAGTCAGTGACCAGTGCAGTTGCTAGTTAACTTTTATTTAATATAATATATCCGTTCACTTCTCTCTGCTATATCCGTTCTCTGCCTGAAAAAAAAAACGATACACAGCACAGTCAGTCACACAGTGTGACTCAGTCTGTGTGCACTCAGCTCAGCCCAGTGTGCTGCACAGTCATCAATGTATAAATTAAAAGCTTATAATTAATTGTGGGGGAGACTGGGGAGCACTGCAGGTTGTTAGCAGGAGCCAGGAGTACAATTATATTAATTAACAGTGCACACTTTTGCTGCAGGAGTGGTGACCAGTGCCTGACCACCAGTATAGTATTGTTGTATACTACTAATATCTCTTTAAATATCAACCAGTCTATATTAGCAGCAGACACAGTACAGTGCGGTAGTTCACGGCTGTGGCTACCTCTGTGTCGGCACACGGCAGGCAGTCCGTCCGACCAGAATTGTATTATTTATTATTATATACCTACCACCTAACCGTGGTTTTTTTTTCATTCTTTATACCGTCATAGTGTCATCCTAATTGTTACGAGTATACTACTATCTCTTTATCAACCAGTGTACAGTGCGGTAGTTCACGGCTGTGGCTACCTCTGTGTCGGCACACGGCAGGCAGTCCGTCCGACCAGAATTGTATTATTTATTATTATATACCTACCACCTAACCGTGGTTTTTTTTTCATTCTTTATACCGTCATAGTGTCATCCTAATTGTTACGAGTATACTACTATCTCTTTATCAACCAGTGTACAGTGCGGTAGTTCACGGCTGTGGCTACCTCTGTGTCGGCACACGGCAGGCAGTCCGTCCGACCAGAATTGTATTATTTATTATTATATACCTACCACCTAACCGTGGTTTTTTTTTCATTCTTTATACCGTCATAGTGTCATCCTAATTGTTACGAGTATACTACTATCTCTTTATCAACCAGTGTACAGTGCGGTAGTTCACGGCTGTGGCTACCTCTGTGTCGGCACACGGCAGGCAGTCCGTCCGACCAGAATTGTATTATTTATTATTATATACCTACCACCTAACCGTGGTTTTTTTTTCATTCTTTATACCGTCATAGTGTCATCCTAATTGTTACGAGTATACTACTATCTCTTTATCAACCAGTGTACAGTGCGGTAGTTCACGGCTGTGGCTACCTCTGTGTCGGCACACGGCAGGCAGTCCGTCCGACCAGAATTGTATTATTTATTATTATATACCTACCACCTAACCGTGGTTTTTTTTTCATTCTTTATACCGTCATAGTGTCATCCTAATTGTTACGAGTATACTACTATCTCTTTATCAACCAGTGTACAGTGCGGTAGTTCACGGCTGTGGCTACCTCTGTGTCGGCACACGGCAGGCAGTCCGTCCGACCAGAATTGTATTATTTATTATTATATACCTACCACCTAACCGTGGTTTTTTTTTCATTCTTTATACCGTCATAGTGTCATCCTAATTGTTACGAGTATACTACTATCTCTTTATCAACCAGTGTACAGTGCGGTAGTTCACGGCTGTGGCTACCTCTGTGTCGGCAGTCGGCAGGCAGTCCGTCCATCCATAATTGTATTATTATTATAATATATACCACCTAACCGTGGTTTTTTTTTCATTCTTTATACCGTCATAGTGTCATCCTAATTGTTACGAGTATACTACTATCTCTTTATCAACCAGTGTACAGTGCGGTAGTTCACGGCTGTGGCTACCTCTGTGTCGGCAGTCGGCAGGCAGTCCGTCCATCCATAATTGTATTATTATTATAATATATACCACCTAACCGTGGTTTTTTTTTCATTCTTTATACCGTCATAGTGTCATACTAGTTGTTACGAGTATACTACTATCTCTTTATCAACCAGTGTACAGTGCGGTAGTTCACGGCTGTGGCTACCTCTGTGTCGGCAGTCGGCAGGCAGTCTGTCCATCCATAATTGTATTATTATTATAATATATACCACCTAACTGTGGTTTTTTTTTCATTCTTTATACCGTCGTCATAGTGTCATACTAGTTGTTACGAGTATACTACTATCTCTTTATCAACCAGTGTACAGTGCGGTAGTTCACGGCTGTGGCTACCTCTGTGTCGGCAGTCGGCAGGCAGTCCGTCCATCCATAATTGTATTATTATTATAATATATACCACCTAACCGTGGTTTTTTTTTCATTCTTTATACCGTCGTCATAGTGTCATACTAGTTGTTACGAGTATACTACTATCTCTTTATCAACCAGTGTACAGTGCGGTAGTTCACGGCTGTGGCTACCTCTGTGTCGGCAGTCGGCAGGCAGTCCGTCCATCCATAATTGTATTATTATTATAATATATACCACCTAACCGTGGTTTTTTTTTCATTCTTTATACCGTCGTCATAGTGTCATACTAGTTGTTACGAGTATACTACTATCTCTTTATCAACCAGTGTACAGTGCGGTAGTTCACGGCTGTGGCTACCTCTGTGTCGGCAGTCGGCAGGCAGTCCGTCCATCCATAATTGTATTATTATTATAATATATACCACCTAACCGTGGTTTTTTTTTCATTCTTTATACCGTCGTCATAGTGTCATACTAGTTGTTACGAGTATACTACTATCTCTTTATCAACCAGTGTACAGTGCGGTAGTTCACGGCTGTGGCTACCTCTGTGTCGGCAGTCGGCAGGCAGTCCGTCCATCCATAATTGTATTATTATTATAATATATACCACCTAACCGTGGTTTTTTTTTCATTCTTTATACCGTCGTCATAGTGTCATACTAGTTGTTACGAGTATACTACTATCTCTTTATCAACCAGTGTACAGTGCGGTAGTTCACGGCTGTGGCTACCTCTGTGTCGGCACTCGGCAGCCCGTCCATAATTGTATATACCACCTAACCGTGGTTTTTTTTTCTTTCTTTATACATACATACTAGTTACGAGTATACTATCTCTTTATCAACCAGTCTATATATTAGCAGCAGACACAGTACAGTGCGGTAGTTCACGGCTGTGGCTACCTCTGTGTCGGCACTCGGCAGCCCGTCCATAATTGTATACTAGTATCCAATCCATCCATCTCCATTGTTTACCTGAGGTGCCTTTTAGTTGTGCCTATTAAAATATGGAGAACAAAAATGTTGAGGTTCCAAAATTAGGGAAAGATCAAGATCCACTTCCACCTCGTGCTGAAGCTGCTGCCACTAGTCATGGCCGAGACGATGAAATGCCAGCAACGTCGTCTGCCAAGGCCGATGCCCAATGTCATAGTACAGAGCATGTCAAATCCAAAACACCAAATATCAGTAAAAAGCCTCTTTTTTTCTTTGCGTCATGTGCTGTTTGGGGAGGGTTTTTTGGAAGGGACATCCTGCGTGACACTGCAGTGCCACTCCTAGATGGGCCCGGTGTTTGTGTCGGCCACTAGGGTCGCTTATCTTACTCACACAGCGACCTCGGTGCAAATTTTAGGACTAAAAATAATATTGTGAGGTGTGAGGTATTCAGAATAGACTGAAAATGAGTGTAAATTATGGTTTTTGAGGTTAATAATACTTTGGGATCAAAATGACCCCCAAATTCTATGATTTAAGCTGTTTTTTAGTGTTTTTGGAAAAAAACACCCGAATCCAAAACACACCCGAATCCGACAAAAAAAATTCGGTGAGGTTTTGCCAAAACGCGTTCGAACCCAAAACACGGCCGCGGAACCGAACCCAAAACCAAAACACAAAACCCGAAAAATTTCAGGCGCTCATCTCTAATCAGAATAGTGCGAAAATTGTGATCTCTAGGCATTCACAAGGTGATTGACAGGAAGCGGACGTTTGTAGGTGGTAACTGTCCATTTTCTGGGAGTGTCTGGAAAAACGCAGACGTTCCCAAGCGTTTTCTGGGAGGCTGTGTGACGTCAGCTCCAGCCCCGATCAGCCTGTTTGTATCGCACTCTAGTAGTAAGTCCTGGGCTACGCACAGACTGGAAAAAATTGATGGTGAGTGAGTTGCGAACGGAATTGCAGCTGTCCGCTGTCTGGCGGAGTTTTCGCGCATACACATGCATTCACAAACTTGCACGGGCCGGGTTTTCACTCTCTATGGGCGGCGGCTATCTGATTGCAGACCGCTGCAAAAACGCAGAGGAGTCATCAGGTCTGAATCTGGCCCTTGGAACCAAAACCGGCAAAAATGGTCCAGTGCACATCTCTGTGTGCATGTTAAAGTTGTCAGAAGGTACAGCCTTTGGGGGTCATTCTGACCCGATCGGACGCTGCAGTTTTTCACAGCGTAGCGATCGGGGTCAGAACTGCGCATGCGCTACGATCGCCTCTGCCTGATTGACAGGCAGAGGCGGTTGATGTGTGGGAGGGGGCGAAACGGCAGCGTTTGGCCGCTGTTCCGTGGACCGGCCGGACCGCAGGCGTGGCTGAACCGTGCGGGGAGTGGCCGGGGAGCGATGAGTAGCTCCCGGCCAGCACGCTAAAGCTGTGCTGGTCGGGAGCTACTCTTGAAGTGCAAAGGCATCGCCGCTGTGCGATGCCTTTGCCCTTCTGCAGGGGGGGGGGGCGGCACTGACATGCGGAGCGGACTAGCCCTGTGCTGGGCGTCCCCCCGCATGTCTGAGTTCATGATCGTAGCTGTGTTAAATTTAGCACAGCTACAATCAACTCGGAATGACCCCCCCTTATGTCATCTTATGAGAAGAGCTGTTCTGCCTGTGTTGGACCAGTGTGGAGATACTAATATTTGGGAGAAAGTTTGCATAGGCCATATCACAGGAAGCCTGAGGAGACCATCTGCATAACCTCTGAAAGTATGTATTTTATTTAAAATTATGAGAATACATTTATTAATGTAATTTAAGTGATTAAAGCAGTAGCTATTATATACTTTTATAAATCTGCAGTAGAAGATTTTATTTTAAGGAAGTATTAAAGAAACATGGTTTTGCTTTTAGCATAAAAGAGTTATATTTATATCCCGGGGTACTCTGCTTTCTGACAAAAACGTCAAAGATATTCATGTTAACTCTGAATTTCAGCCTACCACAGGATGAAAGCACCGTCTGGAGTTCACAGAATTTACTTTTTTGGCTTAAAGGCCGCCCCCGTCAGTATAAACAAAGGCCATATAAAATCTATTAGTCTTAAGTTACATTTTATATCATCGCTGCTTCTGGTAACATCTAATATTTTACTTTAATTACTCTAGAAAGGTGAATGAAATACACAGGAAATGTTCAAATGAGTCTATCCCAGCAAAAAGGATTTTGTAAACTTGCATTATGTGAAAGTCACTGATATGTTCCCACTTAACACAACGCTAAGATAAATACAGTAGGGCATATTCAAATGAATGGCAGTTTTTTTCTGTAAAACTTAATGCGGGTGAGAAAATTTTTCTGGCAAAATACTATCGGCCATTTTAAAAAAAAATGGAAAAATCAGCCTGTACCCTTAAAAACTTAAAATAAATATTGGGTAACAGTATGGTTGTCTATTACTGTCCCAAAGAAAATTATTTTGAGCCTTTGAAATGTGTAAAATGGCTGATTATTGCATTAAAAAAATGCTTTTTTATATTTTTTTTATTCATCTAAATCAATACTTTAATTAAATTTGGGGCGCATCAAAATCTCCAAAAATTTAGATTTTGGGGTAATTTGAGACCATTTTAAAAATTATTATTATTTTCATTTTTTTAAGCATCCGTAAATTAGAGATGTGTGGTTCAGTTCTCCAGAAATCAGAATCCACACAAATTTTGTGGATCCTAACCTAACCAAAACCCAGTCCAGAAATTAGAGATGAGCGCCGGAAATTTTTCGGGTTTTGTGTTTTGGTTTTGGGTTCGGTTCCGCGGCCGTGTTTTGGGTTCGACCGCGTTTTGGCAAAACCTCACCGAATTTTTTTTGTCGGATTCGGGTGTGTTTTGGATTCGGGTGTTTTTTTAAAAAAACCCTAAAAAACAGCTTAAATCATAGAATTTGGGGGTAATTTTGATACCAAAGTATTATTAACCTCAAAAAACATAATTTACACTCATTTTCAGCCTATTCTGAACACATCACACCTCACAATATTATTTTTAGTCCTAAAATTTGCACCGAGGTCGCTGTGTGAGTAAGATAAGCGACCCTAGTGGCCGACACAAACACCGGGCCCATCTAGGAGTGGCACTGCAGTGTCACGCAGGATGGCCCTTCCAAAAAACCCTCCCCAAACAGCACATGACGCAAAGAAAAAAAGAGGCGCAATGAGGTAGCTGACTGTGTGAGTAAGATTAGCGACCCTAGTGGCCGACACAAACACCGGGCACATCTAGGAGTGGCACTGCAGTGTCACGCAGGATGTCCCTTCCAAAAAACCCTCCCCAAACAGCACATGACGCAAAGAAAAAAAGAGGCGCAATGAGGTAGCTGTGTGAGTAAGATTAGCGACCCTAGTGGCCGACACAAACACCGGGCCCATCTAGGAGTGGCACTGCAGTGTCACGCAGGATGTCCCTTCCAAAAAACCCTCCCCAATCAGCACATGATGCAAAGAAAAAGAAAAGAAAAAAGAGGTGCAAGATGGAATTATCCTTGGGCCCTCCCACCCACCCTTATGTTGTATAAACAAAACAGGACATGCACACTTTAACCAACCCATCATTTCAGTGACAGGGTCTGCCACACGACTGTGACTGATATGACGGGTTGGTTTGGACCCCCCCCAAAAAAGAAGCAATTAATCTCTCCTTGCACAAACTGGCTCTACAGAGGCAAGATGTCCACCTCATCTTCACCCTCCGATATATCACCGTGTACATCCCCCTCCTCACAGATTATCAATTCGTCCCCACTGGAATCCACCATCTCAGCTCCCTGTGTACTTTGTGGAGGCAATTGCTGCTGGTCAATGTCTCCGCGGAGGAATTGATTATAATTCATTTTAATGAACATCATCTTCTCCACATTTTCTGGATGTAACCTCGTACGCCGATTGCTGACAAGGTGAGCGGCGGCACTAAACACTCTTTCGGAGTACACACTTGTGGGAGGGCAACTTAGGTAGAATAAAGCCAGTTTGTGCAAGGGCCTCCAAATTGCCTCTTTTTCCTGCCAGTATAAGTACGGACTGTGTGACGTGCCTACTTGGATGCGGTCACTCATATAATCCTCCACCATTCTATCAATGTTGAGAGAATCATATGCAGTGACAGTAGACGACATGTCCGTAATCGTTGTCAGGTCCTTCAGTCCGGACCAGATGTCAGCATCAGCAGTCGCTCCAGACTGCCCTGCATCACCGCCAGCGGGTGGGCTCGGAATTCTGAGCCTTTTCCTCGCACCCCCAGTTGCGGGAGAATGTGAAGGAGGAGATGTTGACAGGTCGCGTTCCGCTTGACTTGACAATTTTGTCACCAGCAGGTCTTTCAACCCCAGCAGACCTGTGTCTGCCGGAAAGAGAGATCCAAGGTAGGCTTTAAATCTAGGATCGAGCACGGTGGCCAAAATGTAGTGCTCTGATTTCAACAGATTGACCACCCGTGAATCCTTGTTAAGCGAATTAAGGGCTGCATCCACAAGTCCCACATGCCTAGCGGAATCGCTCCGTGTTAGCTCCTTCTTCAATGCCTCCAGCTTCTTCTGCAAAAGCCTGATGAGGGGAATGACCTGACTCAGGCTGGCAGTGTCTGAACTGACTTCACGTGTGGCAAGTTCAAAGGGCATCAGAACCTTGCACAACGTTGAAATCATTCTCCACTGCACTTGAGACAGGTGCATTCCATCTCCTATATCGTGCTCAATTGTATAGGCTTGAATGGCCTTTTGCTGCTCCTCCAACCTCTGAAGCATATAGAGGGTTGAATTCCACCTCGTTACCACTTCTTGCTTCAGATGATGGCAGGGCAGGTTCAGTAGTTTTTGGTGGTGCTCCAGTCTTCTGTACGTGGTGCCTGTACGCCGAAAGTGTCCCGCAATTTTTCTGGCCACCGACAGCATCTCTTGCACGCCCCTGTCGTTTTTTAAAAAATTCTGCACCACCAAATTCAAGGTATGTGCAAAACATGGGACGTGCTGGAATTTGCCCATATTTAATGCACACACAATATTGCTGGCGTTGTCCGATGCCACAAATCCACAGGAGAGTCCAATTGGGGTAAGCCATTCCGCGATGATCTTCCTCAGTTGCCGTAAGAGGTTTTCAGCTGTGTGCGTATTCTGGAAAGCGGTGATACAAAGCGTAGCCTGCCTAGGAAAGAGTTGGCGTTTGCGAGATGCTGCTACTGGTGCCGCCGCTGCTGTTCTTGCGGCGGGAGTCCATACATCTACCCAGTGGGCTGTCACAGTCATATAGTCCTGACCCTGCCCTGCTCCACTTGTCCACATGTCCGTGGTTAAGTGGACATTGGGTACAACTGCATTTTTTAGGAGACTGGTGAGTCTTTTTCTGACGTCCGTGTACATTCTCGGTATCGCCTGCCTAGAGAAGTGGAACCTAGATGGTATTTGGTAACGGGGGCACACTGCCTCAATAAATTGTCTAGTTCCCTGTGAACTAACGGCGGATACCGGACGCACGTCTAACACCAACATAGTTGTCAAGGACTCAGTTATCCGCTTTGCAGTAGGATGACTGCTGTGATATTTCATCTTCCTCGCAAAGGACTGTTGAACAGTCAATTGCTTACTGGAAGTAGTACAAGTGGGCTTACGACTTCCCCTCTGGGATGACCATCGACTCCCAGCGGCAACAACAGCAGCGCCAGCAGCAGTAGGCGTTACACGCAAGGATGCATCGGAGGAATCCCAGGCAGGAGAGGACTCGTCAGACTTGCCAGTGACATGGCCTGCAGGACTATTGGCATTCCTGGGGAAGGAGGAAATTGACACTGAGGGAGTTGGTGGGGTGGTTTGCGTGAGCTTGGTTACAAGAGGAAGGGATTTACTGGTCAGTGGACTGCTTCCGCTGTCACCCAAAGTTTTTGAACTTGTCACTGACTTATTATGAATGCGCTGCAGGTGACGTATAAGGGAGGATGTTCCGAGGTGGTTAACGTCCTTACCCCTACTTATTACAGCTTGACAAAGGGAACACACGGCTTGACACCTGTTGTCCGCATTTCTGGTGAAATACCTCCACACCGAAGAGCTGATTTTTTTGGTATTTTCACCTGGCATGTCAACGGCCATATTCCTCCCACGGACAACAGGTGTCTCCCCGGGTGCCTGACTTAAACAAACCACCTCACCATCAGAATCCTCCTGGTCAATTTCCTCCCCAGCGCCAGCAACACCCATATCCTCCTCATCCTGGTGTACTTCAACACTGACATCTTCAATCTGACTATCAGGAACTGGACTGCGGGTGCTCCTTCCAGCACTTGCAGGGGGCATGCAAATAGTGGAAGGCGCATGCTCTTCACGTCCAGTGTTGGGAAGGTCAGGCATCGCAAACGACACAATTGGACTCTCCTTGTGGATTTGGGATTTCAAAGAACGCACAGTTCTTTGCGGTGCTTTTGCCAGCTTGAGTCTTTTCAGTTTTCTAGCGAGAGGCTGAGTGCTTCCATCCTCATGTGAAGCTGAACCACTAGCCATGAACATAGGCCAGGGCCTCAGCCGTTCCTTGCCACTCCGTGTGGTAAATGGCATATTGGCAAGTTTACGCTTCTCCTCCGACAATTTTATTTTAGGTTTTGGAGTCCTTTTTTTTCTGATATTTGGTGTTTTGGATTTGACATGCTCTGTACTATGACATTGGGCATCGGCCTTGGCAGACGACGTTGCTGGCATTTCATCGTCTCGGCCATGACTAGTGGCAGCAGCTTCAGCACGAGGTGGAAGTGGATCTTGATCTTTCCCTAATTTTGGAACCTCAACTTTTTTGTTCTCCATATTTTATAGGCAGAACTAAAAGGCACCTCAGGTAAACAATGGAGATGGATGGATTGGATACTAGTATACAATTATGGACGGACTGCCACGGTTAGGTGGTATAAAAAAACCACGGTTAGGTGGTATATATTATAATAATAATACAATTATGGATGGACGGACTGCCTGCCGACTGCCGACACAGAGGTAGCCACAGCCGTGAACTACCGCACTGTACACTGGTTGATAAAGAGATAGTAGTATACTCGTAACAACTAGTATGACACTATGACGACGGTATAAAGAATGAAAAAAAAACCACGGTTAGGTGGTATATATTATAATAATAATACAATTATGGATGGACGGACTGCCTGCCGACTGCCGACACAGAGGTAGCCACAGCCGTGAACTACCGCACTGTACACTGGTTGATAAAGAGATAGTAGTATACTCGTAACAACTAGTATGACACTATGACGACGGTATAAAGAATGCAAAAAAAACCACGGTTAGGTGGTATATATTATAATAATAATACAATTATGGATGGACGGACTGCCTGCCGACTGCCGACACAGAGGTAGCCACAGCCGTGAACTACCGCACTGTACACTGGTTGATAAAGAGATAGTAGTATACTCGTAACAACTAGTATGACACTATGACGACGGTATAAAGAATGCAAAAAAAACCACGGTTAGGTGGTATATATTATAATAATAATACAATTATGGATGGACGGACTGCCTGCCGACTGCCGACACAGAGGTAGCCACAGCCGTGAACTACCGCACTGTACACTGGTTGATAAAGAGATAGTAGTATACTCGTAACAATTAGGATGACACTATGACGGTATAAAGAATGAAAAAAAAACCACGGTTAGGTGGTAGGTATATAATAATAAATAATACAATTCTGGTCGGACGGACTGCCTGCCGTGTGCCGACACAGAGGTAGCCACAGCCGTGAACTACCGCACTGTACACTGGTTGATAAAGAGATAGTAGTATACTCGTAACAATTAGGATGACACTATGACGGTATAAAGAATGAAAAAAAAACCACGGTTAGGTGGTAGGTATATAATAATAAATAATACAATTCTGGTCGGACGGACTGCCTGCCGTGTGCCGACACAGAGGTAGCCACAGCCGTGAACTACCGCACTGTACACTGGTTGATAAAGAGATAGTAGTATACTCGTAACAATTAGGATGACACTATGACGGTATAAAGAATGAAAAAAAAACCACGGTTAGGTGGTAGGTATATAATAATAAATAATACAATTCTGGTCGGACGGACTGCCTGCCGTGTGCCGACACAGAGGTAGCCACAGCCGTGAACTACCGCACTGTACACTGGTTGATAAAGAGATAGTAGTATACTCGTAACAATTAGGATGACACTATGACGGTATAAAGAATGAAAAAAAAACCACGGTTAGGTGGTAGGTATATAATAATAAATAATACAATTCTGGTCGGACGGACTGCCTGCCGTGTGCCGACACAGAGGTAGCCACAGCCGTGAACTACCGCACTGTACACTGGTTGATAAAGAGATAGTAGTATACTCGTAACAATTAGGATGACACTATGACGGTATAAAGAATGAAAAAAAAACCACGGTTAGGTGGTAGGTATATAATAATAAATAATACAATTCTGGTCGGACGGACTGCCTGCCGTGTGCCGACACAGAGGTAGCCACAGCCGTGAACTACCGCACTGTACTGTGTCTGCTGCTAATATAGACTGGTTGATATTTAAAGAGATATTAGTAGTATACAACAATACTATACTGGTGGTCAGGCACTGGTCACCACTCCTGCAGCAAAAGTGTGCACTGTTAATTAATATAATTGTACTCCTGGCTCCTGCTAACAACCTGCAGTGCTCCCCAGTCTCCCCCACAATTAATTATAAGCTTTTAATTTATACATTGATGACTGTGCAGCACACTGGGCTGAGCTGAGTGCACACAGACTGAGTCACACTGTGTGACTGACTGTGCTGTGTATCGTTTTTTTTTTCAGGCAGAGAACGGATATAGCAGAGAGAAGTGAACGGATATATTATATTAAATAAAAGTTAACTAGCAACTGCACTGGTCACTGACTGTGGTAAACTAACTCTGTCTGCGACTCTGCACAATCTCTCTCTATCTAATCTATCTATCTCTATTCTAATGGAGAGGACGCCAGACACGTCCTCTCCCTATCAATCTCAATGCACGAGTGAAAATGGCGGCGACGCGCGGCTCCTTATATAGAATCCGAGTCTCGCGATAGAATCCGAGCCTCGCGAGAATCCGACAGCGTCATGATGACGTTCGGGCGCGCTCGGGTTAACCGAGCAAGGCGGGAAGATCCGAGTCGCTCGGACCCGTGGAAAAAAAAGTGAAGTTCGTGCGGGTTCGGATTCAAAGAAACCGAACCCGCTCATCTCTACCAGAAATCTGAGGAGATCCGAACCAAGTCTGATTCGGATCTTCTGGCGCTTCGGAAATTCAAATTTTAAATATGAATTTTGGGTTTTGGATTGCACAAGGTTAGATATGTTTACACTGGAAAAGAGGCAATTGAGAGGGGACATTATTAATACGTATAAATACATAAAGGGATAATAAGGATTTATCAGACGAGCTGTTTATCAAAAAAAGCTACATAGGACACGTAGACACCAGTGACATGCGGTGGGGTGAGGCAGGTGAGGCAGAGCCTTTCCTGTCATACTTACGTTTAAACCAGAGTTTTGACTGAATAAAATATATGAAAAATACTGATAATTTGTTTTAAATATCTTCTTTGCATTATTCTAATAATTTTTATAGCCCAAACTGTGGAGTAAAAAGTCTATGGCAGGGGAGGCAGTGCCTCACCTGTGTATCCTTTCCACACATCTCTAATCAAAACTCACCAGATTTCCAGGAGTTTATAATGCTGCACCTGTGTACAATGCCCAGATGCACCCTTTGGCTCATATATTGCATGTAAATCTTGCTCTGGGGTTAGCCAGTGCCTCCTGAGCCATTTAGCTCACCGCACGTCCCTGGTAGACACCCCCTGAGGTTAGAAGAAAAAAAATTTCATACACAACGGTGGAGAGGGTTCTTCACAGTGACAGCAGTAAGGATTTGGAATTCTCTGCAGAAGGAGATAGTAATGGTGGACTCGGTCAATAAGTTTAAAAATGAATTAGATAAATTCCTAACTGAAAGTAATATCCAGGGTTACAGCATTTAAATGATATAACATTTTAAAATACATGTTTAACTTGATGGACATTTTGTCTTTTTTCAACCTCATCAGCTATGTAACTATGATGAATTAGAAGCAAAACCAAAACACAGGGGTCTGCGCGCACAATACCTCTGCAGTGTAAGTATACGGAGGGGGGTGATTTTTTTTCCCAGATAGACCCCCACTTATGAAGATTGTTGTATAGCTCTGACAGTGCCTTTACTTGACAGCCCTGCTCCCTGTATACACTTCAGGCTTATTACAAGTTAAACTTTCTGTTAATGGAACTCAAGCACAGGATAGTTACAGCACTGAAGTTAGTTCTTAACCCTTCTTAATGCAGTGTTTATGCCTAAGGAATGGAAAACAACAAGACTTCACACTGGGTGAGATATTAAGCCACAGAGGGCAAGACAACTTAGGACCAGAACATCCCTCAGCATCTCACTTCAGTTTATTCTGCATTTAGACGGAAATTGCATACCTCCGCATATTGGCCCTCATTCCGAGTTGATCGCTCGCTAGCTGCTTTTAGCAGCAGTGCAAACGCTAGGCCGCCGCCCTCTGGGAGTGTATCTTAGCTTAGCAGAAGTGCGAACGAAAGGATTGCAGCATTGCTACAAAAAAGATTGTGCAGTTTCAGAGTAGCTCAAGAATTACTTCTAGCTAGCGATCACTTCAGTCTGTTTAGTTCCTGCTTTGACGTCACAAACACGCCTTGCGTTCGGCCAGCCACTCCCCCGTTTCCCCAGGCATGCCTGCGTTTGTATCTGACACGCCTGCGTTTTTCAGCACACTCCCGGAAAACAGTCAGTTACCTCCCAGAAATGCCCCATTCCTGTCAATCACTCACCGATCAGCAGTGTGACTGAAATGCGTCGCTAGACCTTGTGTGAAACTGCATCGGCTTTTGTGAAAGTACGTCACGCATGTGCACTGCGCGCCATACGCTTGCGCAGAAGTGCCGAATTTTTGCCTGATCGCTGCGCTGCGAACAACGGCAGCTAGCGATCAACTCGGAATGACCCCCTTTGTGATAAGAAGGAACTGTAAATTGTTTGCTATGTACAGTAAGTTTTTAGTCATTCATTTCATTAAGTGTTTTGGAGTTTTGCTCATACCATCAGGAGTGAATAATATTATAATTACATAACTCACTTTACCCGCTTCTTAGCTTATTTATCAACATTAAATACTCAGAGATAATACAGTACTAACAACCCTAGCCTATCTACAGACTGCGGCCCTAAAGTATAGACATTTCCAATTTGGATATTGAGACTTTATGCAATCCCATATATACAATAGCTATATACATAGAAATGAGGGTATTTCTGCAGTGACTGACCCTTCATGGAATTTAGAAGAGGTTCAGGGATCACCATCTAAGTCATCATAGACAACTGCAAAATAAATTGCTAAAAAACCCAGGTTTGCACCGTTCAAGTGCTAATAATACATGATTCACGCTGGTACTGCAAGCATTCAGCGTCAGTGTATAGTCTACCTTATTTAGACTGTGACTACATCTCTACTCTGAGGAAACAAATAATTATTTTCCTAAGTGCACCACCGTACAGATTATCAGCTGAGTTGCTTTAACTAGAGACTGTACATTTGATATTGAGTAAAGGCAAAGGTTTATGTATTTTTAGTGTGATTATTTCCACAGTGTATTATTGATACAGTATTGAGTTGTTAAAATGCAAGCATGAATGGCATTCACCTGAAAGTAGTATTAATCAGGAGTACATGATCCATGTAACCTTTCATTGATCCTGTGGAAGAGAAATCACAGAACAGAGAGTTTCAGAAAACAATTAAAAAAAACAGTTTATGGTTTTCTTGTGTAAGTTATTGTAAAAATACAATTCTCAATTGAATGTAATTGTAAAAAGCTTGTTTCCTTCAATTTATGCATGTTTTCTGGGAAAAAGTCATTCTTCAATAAACGAGTTCTTGATAGAGAAGATTCAAGGAACCTGCACCTATTGAATAGACCACAGTGACCCGGTAAGGTGTTCAACCTACGCACTACACCAGCACAATAGATATCTGGGTGTCACACCTCCCTATCTAATTATATCCCCTCTGTACAGTCCACACATAACCTCACACATAACCTTTATTTTTATTCACTCCCATACCCTCCTGACCTCTGGACAACATATATGTATGACCATATCATACAGCCCATTAAGAACCTTTGCAATCTGGTGGACCATTATGCAATAGGTAGCACCTATCCTTGTGTATTAATCAGAGAGATGAGCGGGTTCGGTTCTCAGAGAACCGAACTGTACCGAACTTCACCATTCAAGTCCAGATACGAGTCAGGCTCAGGTTTTCCTGCCTGACTCGGAAACCAGAACGAGGCAAAATGTCATCATCCCGCTGTCGGATTCTCGCGGGGTTTGGATTCCATATAAGGAGCGGCGCGTCCCTGCCATTTTCACTCCGGCATTGGTTAGTGTAGAGAGAGGACGTGTCTCCGTTCTCTCAGTGTCCGTGTCTTGTGCTGTATTTATCCAGTCACAGTGGTTGTGTCCTCTTGCTGCCATATGTCCATTGCTGCTTTGTTGTGCTGCATCAGTTCAGTGGTGGTGTATTATGCTGCATCAGTCCAGTGGTAGTGTCCTGTGCATCAGCCATCAGTTATTCCAGTGATCAGGCAGTCGCAGTGGATGTGTCCTCTTGCTGCCATATGTCCATTGCTGCTGTGTTGTGCTGCATCAGTTCAGTGGTGGTGTATTGTGCTGCATCAGTTCAGTGGTGGTGTATTGTGCTGCATCAGTCCAGTGGTAGTGTCCTGTGCACAGAGGCGTAACAAGGGTAGGGCGAGTGGGGCACGTGCCCTAGGAGAGGGGGGCGCCGCCGGCGGCCAGGGCATCATGCCCCACTCGCCCCTGTCACGCCGCAATGTGAGGGGAGGAGAGCGCAGCGTCTCTCCCTCCCCTCACCGCCGCTGCCAGCACTAGCAGCGCTGCGTGTGTCTGGTCTCCGGCGGCGTTAGCCAATCAGAGCTTGCGGACCGGCTCCTGATTGGCTGCCGGTCCGCGAGCTCTGATTGGCTAGCAAACCGGCGCCACACAGCCGCCGGAGACCTGGAGCGGTGAGGGGAAGGAGAGGCGCTGCGCTGCGCTCTCCTCCCCTCACATATCAACAAGCGGTGAGTGACCGGGGGGGGGGGGAGCGGCACAGTGGGGCATGTATCTGGCACTGAGTGGGGCATGTAACTGGCACTGAGTGGGGCATGTAACTGGCACAGTGGGGCATGTATCTGGCACTGAGTGGGGCATGTAACTGGCACAGTGGGGCCTGTATCTAGCACAGTGGGACATGTATCTGGCAATGAGTGGGGCATGTAACTGGCACTGTGGGACATGTATCTGGCACTGTGGGGCATGTATCTGGCAATGAGTGGGGCATGTAACTGGCACTGTGGGACATGTATCTGGCACTGTGGGGCATGTATCTGGCACTGTGGGGCAATGTAACTGGCACAGTGGGGCATGTAACTGGCGCTGTGGGGCAATGTATCTGACACTGTGGGGCAATGTATCTGGCACTGTGGGGCATGTATCCGGCACTGTGGGGAAATGTAACTGGCACTGTGGGCCATTTTCAGTGGCCACACCCCTTCTGGTGTGTGGCCATGGCCATTTTTTCGCCGGGCGCACCTTCGGTGCGCCCACATGCTTCTTTTGGTGTTTTTTTTTTTTGTGTGTGTGTGGGGGGGGGGGGGGGGGGGGGGGGGGGGCGCCATTTTCCATCTTGCTCTGGGCTCCGAAAACCCTAGCTACGCCTCTGCCTGTGCATCAGCCATCAGTCATTCCAGTGACCAGGCAGTCACAGTGGTATACTCTGCAGCTATATGTCCACTGCTGCGGTATAATAAATTATATTAATAACTAGTCCCTTTACAGTGTTGCTGTGTTGTCCTGCATCAGACCACTGGTAGTGTCCTGTGCATCAGCCATCAGTCATTGCAGTGACCAGGTAGTCACAGTGGTATACTCTGCTGCCATATGCCCACTGCTGCCGTATAATAATAACAACAACAACAACAACAAGTCCCTTACAGTGTTGCTGTGTTGTCCTGCATCAGACCAGTGGTAGTGTCCTGTGCATCAGCCATCAGTCATTCCAGTGACGAGGCAGTCACAGTGGTATACTCTGCAGCCATATCTCCACTGCTGCTGTATAATAATAATAATAATAATAATAATAATAATAACAACAACAACAAGTCCCTTACAATGTTGCTGTGTTGTCCTGCATCAGACCAGTGGTAGTGACCTGTGCATCAGCCATCGGTCATTCCTGTGCCGCATATTGTTTTATATAACTCCAGAAAAATAATGGAGAACAAAAATTTGGAGAATAAAATAGGGAACGATCAAGAACCACTTCCTCCTAGTGCTGAAGCTGCTGCCACTAACCATGACATAGACGATGAAATGCCATCAAAGTCATATGCCAAGGCCGATGCCCAATGTGATAGTAGAGGGCATGTAAAATCCAAAAAGCCAATGTTCAGTAAAAGACCCAAAAAAAGAAATTTAAATCGTCTGAGGAGAAATGTAAACTTGCCAATATGCCATTTATGACACTGAGTGGCAAGGAACGGCTAAGACCCTGGCCTATGTTCATGACTAGTGGTTCAGCTTCACATGACAATGGAAGCCCTCAACCTCCATTTTGCCATTTAATTCCAGTGATATGGACGTATATTTCCAGTGATTTGGACGTATAATTCCAGTGATTTTGCCATTTAATTCCAGTGATTTGGACATATAATTCCAGTGATTTGGCCGTATAATTCCAGTGATTTTGCTATTGAATTCCAGTGATTTGGACGTATAATTCCAGTGATTTTGCCATTTAATTCCAGTGATTTGGACGTATAATTCCAGTTGGAGTTGTTTGTGTCGCTTGGCTTAGTCATGCACGAGGTGCTGTTTGGGGCCTAGTTTTTGAAAAGTGCCATCCTGTCTGACACTGCCGTATGAGTCCAGGGGTACTGCTGTATTAGTCCTGGAGTACTGCCATATAAGTCCACCAATTGCAGATTTTTTTAAAAACTGACAGGGGCATGCTGGAGATGCTGTCAGTAGACTGAACAATTGCGGCCCACTCTCGACATTCATCCACTGCGTGACACTACTAGATGGGCCAGGTGGTTGTGTCGCTTAGCTTAGTCATACAGCAACCTCGGTGCACCTTTTTTTCTTCTTTGCATCATGTGCTGTTTGGGGCCTTTTTTTTATATCTGCCCTCCTGTCTGCCACTGCAGTGCCACTCCTAGATGGGCCAATTGTTTGTGTTGCTTGGCTTAATCATACAGCTACCTCATTGCACCTCTTCTACATCTTTGCATGAGGTGCTGTTTGGGGCCTTTTTTTATATCTGCCCTCCTGTCTGCCACTGCAGTGCCACTCCTAGATGGGCCAATTGTTTGTGTCGCTTGGCTTAGTTATACAGCTACCTCATTGCACCTCTTCTACATCTTTGCATGAGGTGCTGTTTGGGGCCTAGTTTTTGAAAAGTGCCCTCCTATCTGACACTGCAGTGCCACTCCTAGATGGGCCAGGTGTTTGTGCCGCACACTTGTGTCGCTTGGCTTTGTCATACAGCAGCCTCGGTGCACCTCTTTTTCTTCTTTGCATCATGTGCTGTTTGGGGCTTTTTTTTTTATCTGCCCACCTGTCTGACACTGCAGTGCCACTCCTAGATGGGCCAGGTGTTTGTGCCACACACTTGTGTCGTTTAGCTTAGTCATAACAGTCACCTCGGTGCAACCTTTTGACCTAAAAACAATATTGTGAGGTGTTAAGAATAGACTGGAAATTTGTGGAAATAAATTTTATTGAGGTTGATAATACTGTAGGCTCAAAACTACCCCAAAATTCTGTGATTTTAGCCGTTTTTATGTTTTTTTCAAAAATCATCCAGATCCAAAACCAAAACACGAAAGGGTGGTTTTGGCAAAACCAAGCCAAAACTAAAACACGAAAGTGGAGTTAGAACCAAAACCAAAATACAAAACACAAAAAGTGGCAGCCGCACATCTCTAATTAATGCCTATTTCCCTAGAGTGTAAGCTTGCGAGCAGGGCCCTCCTACCTCTATGTCTGTCTGTTCTTACCCAGCTTTGTTCTATTATTGTTGTTCCAATTGTAAAGCGCAACGGAATATGCTGCGCTGTATAAGAAACTGTTAATAAATAAATACTGAAAATCCTATATACAATGTTTAAAACACCTGTCCCACCCATACAACGTCGCTATATACCTGCCCCAGGAGGGATGCTATGATATTTTTTTTTCTATTAGTTCCCATGAATGAGTGTGTAGGGCCCCCAGGGCCTACAATGCTGTTAAGACGGCCCTGGTTACCACTCAAGTTAAGTTACCGGGGGTCTAACAAAGTGCCGAGAGAGCTGTGGGAACAGTGGCGTATCTATAATGGGTGCAGTGTGTGTGGTACACACTGCACCCATTTCTTGTATACTTACCCTTCTGGTGTCCGTTTGTGGGGCCCCTCCTCCCCCGTAGCCAGCAGCGCCGCTGTTTGCGCTCTGAGCACTAGACTCTGGCACAGTGCCAGAGTCTATAGCGTATGCGCACTTCTCCGAAAAAATGGCCGCAGCGCCATTTTTACACAGACCTGCACATGCGTCGTAGACTCTGGCACTGTGCCAGAGTCTCTAGTGCTCAGAGCGCAAACAGCGGCGCTGCTGGCTACGGGGGAGGAGGGGCCCCACAAACGGAGGCTGCACATGTGTCCTCTCCTCTCTAAATACGCCCCTGATATAGGGTAATGGGAACGGGGGGTAGTGGGCACTCGTTCATAGTGGAGGAGGGAAGGGGGGAGGATGAACTCACATAACTATAAAAAAGAAGGTATAAAATAAATGGTAACCATAAGAATAAATTGATTACAAAGAACACAATAAAGAATCTTTGACATATAATAAGTGACGTATTGAGGGTAAAATGAAAAAGCTCCTGGTCCTTGTGTCACTACCAAGTCCTGCGAGTCTCGCTGCTGCTACAAGTGGCAGCAGAGAGCAGCTTGAAAAATAGGCCCCTTAATCACACTTCCACAACTTCTGAGTCCCAACCAAGGGGTGGATGTACAGCTGAACACAAGTTGGCGTTAATTGCTCTCACATTGCGTACAGAGGCGTATCTACCTATTGGCCAGGATGGCACTCATAAGGCGCTCCAGCCGAGGAGGGGCGAAACCTGATGGTGCCACCCTCGGCCAGGAGGTAGATACACTTCGTACCTTTGTTCCCCCTTCCCCCGGCAGTTCCTCACCTGCCCCGGCATCAACCACGGCAAGCAGCAGCTGGAGCCACTGTAAGGCGCCGGGGTCCGGCGCTGCACCGCATTACAATAAAGAAAACGCTGCATAAACTACAGCTCCCAGCAACCCTTGCTGCTGGAGCTCACAGAAGCAAGGGCTGCTGGGAGCTGTAGTTTATGCAGTGTTTCTTTATTGCCGCCGCCCACAGCCTTCTCCACGCCGCAGATGCCCACAACCACCTCCTCTGCACCGCCACTGCACAGGGCCTCCTCATCCACCGCACCGCCAACCAGGCCGCAGACGCCCACAGCTGCCTCCACCGCCCACAGCCTCCTCATCCTCCGCACCAGCGACCACAGCCTCCTCCACACCGCCGCTGCTCCTTAGGTAATCTCTTACCCTGCTACCTTTCTCTCTCCCTAGTCCATACTGTATGTCCTTGATGTCCCTCTCTTTGTCACTCTCCCTGTCCCTATGTCCCTGCTGTCACTCTCCCTGTCCCTGCTGTCACTCTCCCTGTCCCTGCTGTCACTCTTCCTGTCCCTGCTGTCACTTTCCCTGTCTCTATGTCCCTGCTGTCACTCTCCCTGTCCCTTAATTTTCAGTGTGGCATAATGTGAATTTTGTCTCATTCAGTGTGAATTGTGGATTATGGTGGTCATTCCGAGTTGTTCGCTCGGTAATTTTCTTCGCATCGCAGCGATTTTCCGTTAACTGCGCATGCGCAATGTTCGCACTGCGACTGCGCCAAGTAAATTTGCTATGCAGTTAGGTATTTTACTCACGGCATTACGAGGTTTTTTCTTCGTTCTGGTGATCGTAGTGTGATTGACAGGAAGTGGGTGTTACTGGGCGGAAACTGGCCGTTTTATGGGAGTGTTTGAAAAAACGCTACCGTTTCTGGGAAAAACGCGGGAGTGGCTGGAGAAACGGAGGAGTGTCTGAGCGAACGCTGGGTGTGTTTGTGACGTCAAACCAGGAACGACAAGCACTGAACTGATCGCACTGGAAGAGTAAGTCTCGAGCTACTCAGAAACTGCACAGAGAAGTCTTTTCGCAATATTGCGAATCTTTCGTTCGCAATTTTGATAAGCTAAGATTCACTCCCAGTAGGCGGCTTCTTAGCGTGTGCAAAGCTGCTAAAAGCAGCTTGCGAGCGAACAACTCGGAATGAGGGCCTATATCGTGTGGCATAATGTGACTTGTGGCTCATACTGTGTGGCATAATGTGAATTACAGCTCATTCCGTGTGGCATAATGTGATTTTTGTCTCATTCAGTGTGAATTTTCGGCTTATACTGTGTGGTGTAATGTGAATTTCGGCTTATACTGTGTGGTGTAATGTGAATTTTCGGCTTATACTGTGTGGTGTAATGTGAATTTCGGTTCATACTGTGTGGCATATGTGACTTTCGGCTCATACTATGTGATATAATGTGAATTTCGGCTCATACTATGTGATTTAATGTGAATTTCGACTCATACTGTGTGATAAAATGGGAATTTTGGCTCATACTGTGTGGTATAATGTGAATATGGCTCATAGGGTGTGGTATAATATGAATTCCGGCTCATACTATGTGGCATAATGTGAATTTCGGCTCATACTGTGTGGGGTAATGTGAATTTTGGCTCATACCGTGTTGTATAATGGGAAAGTTGCACCAGTACTAGATAGTATAAGGGGTCCTACTATTGTGGTGAATAATGTGTATAAGGGACATGCACCCTTTTGAGTGGCCACAGATCCTTTTCCGGGGCGCGGGCATATTACAGCCTTTACTTTTCCATACCCCCACTTCAAAATGTCCACTTTGACCACTATATATATTCAGGAATTCCCTAAGGGGGAAAAGAACTCAAGAGGATTTCTGCCCTTGAATCTGGAACTGACCAATTCTCAACCAGTTATAACATTAGCGCACTCTGTATTTATTTGTTTTATATATATATATATATATATATATATGTATATAATATATATAATATACACACACACAAACATAGTTACACCCACCTTCCCTATATCAAATAGGAGGGGGTGCCAGTCCCTTACTTTGCCAGGGGTGCTCGGACCCCCAGCTACACCCCTGATTGTGTACATGAAATGAAATGTATATAGTCCCCGGTATATAGAAATGTATGTATACCTGGGACTGGGCTGCCCCTATCCATGTGCTGGGGGCATTGGTGTAAGTTCGTCCCAGTTGCCCGGAGGCAAGACAAATATTGGTGCCCCCCACATATATTTAGATAAATATATTTTGTATGTGTGTGTGTGTGTGTGTGTGTAGAGTTCTGAAAAAACAAATAGATATACTGTATGTATATGTTTCATCGTCTTTTATTTTAAATCACACATTTCTTACCAGTAATACCCAGGATTAGAACCCATGACCTGTTACACTGACAGCAGACACTTTACTGATGGAGTTATTTGCTCCTGTACACTAAGCATGAGAATTCTAACTATATGAAGTTACGTGTAATTGTCAGAGAAGTATCTTCATATAGGGGGTAATTCCAAGTTGATCGCAGCAGGATTTTTGATAGCAATTGGGCAAAACCATGTGCACTGCAGGGGAGGCAGAAATAACATGTGCAGAAAGCGTTAGATTTGGGTGGGTTATTTTGTTTCTGTGCAGGGTAAATACTAGTGATGAGCGGGTTCGGTTCCTCGGAAACCGAACCCCCCCCCGAATTTCACCCATTTTACACGGGTCCGAGGCATACTCGGATTCTCCCGTATGGCTCGGTTAACCCGAGCGCGCCCGAACGTCATCATCCCGCTGTCGGATTCTCGCGAGATTCGGATTCTATATAAGCAGCCGCGCGTCGCCGCCATTTTCACTCATGCATTGGAAATGTTAGGGAGAGGACGTGGCTGGCGTCCTCTCCATTTATTAATAATATTTGTGCTTATTGCTTAATTGTGGGGACTGGGGAGCAGCTGTATTATATAGGAGGAGTACAGTGCAGAGTTTTGCTGACAGTGACCACCAGTATACGTTGTCTGCCTGAAAAACACTCCATATCTGTGCTCAGTGTGCTGCATATATCTGTGCTCACACTGCTTAATTGTGGGCACTGGGGACCACCAGTATATTATATGGGATCAGTATGTAATCCCGCTGGACGGGATCCCGGCGGTCGAAATACCGACGCCGGAATCCCGACCACACAATCCCGACAGGGGTGGCAAGCGGAACACAGCCCCTTGCGGGCTCGCTTCGCTCGCCACGCTGCGGGCACGGTGCCTCGCTACGCTCGACACACTATTATATTCTCCCTCTATGGGTGTCGTGGACACCCACGGAGGGAGAATATGTCGGGATTGTGGCGGTCGGGATTCCGGCCTCAGTATTTCAACCGCCGGGATCCGTCCAGCGGGATGTTGACCTCATCCCTATTATATAGGAGGAGTACAGTGCAGAGTTTTGCTGACAGTGACCACCAGTATACGTTGTCTGCCTGAAAAACACTCCATATCTGTGCTCAGTGTGCTGCATATATCTGTGCTCACACTGCTTTATTGTGGGGACTGGGGAGCAGCTGTATTAGATAGGAGGAGTACAGTGCAGAGTTTTGCTGACAGTGACCACCAGTATATATAGCAGTACGGTACGGAAGGCCACTGCTCTACCTACCTCTGCGTCGTCAAGTATACTATCCACCCATACCTGTGGTGCATTTCAGTTGTGCGCAGTATATATAGTAGTAGGCCATTGCTACTGATACTGGCATATAATTCCACACATTAAAAAATGGAGAACAAAAATGTGGAGGTTAAAATAGGGAAAGATCAAGATCTATTTCCACGTCGTGCTGAAGCTGCTACCACTAGTTATGGCCGAGACGATGAAATGCCATCAACGTCGCCTGCCAAGGCCGATGCCCAATGTCATAGTAGAGAGCATGTAAAATCCAAAAAACAAAAGTTCAGTAAAATGACCCAAAAATCAAAATTGAAAGCGTCTGATGAGAAGCGTAAACTTGCCAATATGCCATTTACGGCACGGAGTGGCAAGGAACGGCTGAGGCCCTGGCCTATGTTCATGGCTAGTGGTTCAGATTCACATGAGGATGGAACTTGGAAGCACTCATCCTCTCGCTAGGGGACAATTTTTTTGAAGTGCCATCCTGCCTGACACTGCAGTGCCACTCCTAGATGGGCCAGGTGTTTGTGTCGGCCACTTGTGTCGCTTAGCTTAGTCACACAGCGACCTTGGTGCGCCTCTTTTTTTCTTTGCATCATGTGCTGTTTGGGGACAATTTTTTTGAAGTGCCATCCTGCCTGACACTGCAGTGCCACTCTTAGATGGGCCAGGTGTTTGTGTCGGCCACTTGTGTCGCTTAGCTTAGTCACACAGCGACCTTGGTGCGCCTCTTTTTTTCTTTGCATCATGTGCTGTTTGGGGACAATTTTTTTGAAGTGCCATCCTGCCTGACACTGCAGTGCCACTCCTAGATGGGCCAGGTGTTTGTGTCGGCCACTTGTGTTGCTTAGCTTAGTCACACAGCGACCTTGGTGCGCCTCTTTTTTTCTTTGCATCATGTGCTGTTTGGGGACAATTTTTTTGAAGTGCCATCCTGTCTGACACTGCAGTACCACTCCTAGATGGGCCAGGTGTTTGTGTCGGCCACTTGTGTCGCTTAGCTTAGTCACACAGCGACCTTGGTGCGCCTCTTTTTTTCTTTGCATCATGTGCTGTTTGGGGACAATTTTTTTGAAGTGCCATCCTGCCTGACACTGCAGTGCCACTCCTAGATGGGCCAGGTGTTTGTGTCGGCCACTTGTGTCGCTTAGCTTAGTCACACAGCGACCTTGGTGCGCCTCTTTTTTTCTTTGCATCATGTGCTGTTTGGGGACAATTTTTTTGAAGTGCCATCCTGTCTGACACTGCAGTGCCACTCCTAGATGGGCCAGGTGTTTGTGTCGGCCACTTGTGTCGCTTAGCTTAGCCATCCAGCGACCTCGGTGCAAATTTTAGGACTAAAAATAATATTGTGAGGTGTGAGGTGTTCAGAATAGACTGAAAATGAGTGGAAATTATGGTTATTGAGGTTAATAATACTATGGGATCAAAATGATCCCCAAATTCTATGATTTAAGCTGTTTTTGAGGGGGTTTTGTAAAAAAACACCCGAATCCAAAACACACCCGAATCCGACAAAAAATTTTCAGGGAGGTTTTGCCGAAACGCATCCGAATCTAAAACACGGCCGCGGAACCGAATACAAAACCAAAACACAAAACCCGAATAATTTCCGGTGCAATCACTAGTAAATACTGGCTGCTTTATTTTTACACTGCATTTTAGATTGCAGATTGAACACACCCCACCCAAATCTAACTCTCTCTGCACATGTTATATCTGCCTCCCCTGCAGTGCACATGGTTTTGCCCAATTGCTAACAAAAATCCTGCAGCGATCAACTTGGAATTACCCCCATAGTTAGAATTCTCATATTTCCTGGGTATGACACTTGTAAAATGTGTATCTACAGTATAATAAAAGTGGTGTGATTTATAAGGTGCAGGGACCAGTGAGGAAATGGCCACTGAAGAGATAGTGGAAGCTATCAATTAACTTAATTAAATGGAGTCACAGAATGGGAGGAGAGGTGCCCCCCTTCAGAGCAGGAGCCCGGCGGCAGATGACTCCGTTGCTTTCCAGAGTTATGCCTCTGGCTGGGGGCCTGATTCAGAGTTGGTAATTGTCGTGGCATCAGAAGAATGTGGCCGGGGTTCAAAGTTTGCGAATGCATTTGAGCTGCACCGATGGTTGCAGCTCACAGATCCATGCAATTGCGATGTGTGTTTCTTGGGTGGTTGCCAGCCAGACACGGGTACGTCACAGGCGTTTCACCACCAGCGACTGAGGCTTTTTCCACAGTTGCACTGCCATTGGCGGTCATGTTCAGATGGACATTCTGCGCCGGATGCAAAGTGCGATAATGCATCCGATAACGCATCTTTGTACACACAGCGGCGGATTAGCATTTCAGTAGAAAGCCCATCAAACAGGGCCATTAGCATAAAGATGAGGTTGCGCTGCACAGAAAGACACTGCGGCTGCAATAGTGTCCAACTCTGTATGAGGCCCTTGACGTCATAGCCATCTTTCATTACCAGTGCATACTTACACCAGCCCTCCTGTATATTACGTGCAAAACATCTGTCTGAAAACATAGTTACGTATTCGCATAACTCCGCATTGTCAGCCACACAACTGGCACGCCTACATGGCCTATGTGACAACACCCCTCAACGGACCAACTACAGCCCTCACCAGTGGACATGCGACTGAATTGCGTACGTCTCTGCGTCGGGTGTAGCGGCATGCGCTTGTTTTCTGAGCATGCGCACAGAGAATGCAGACAGAACGTCACTCTCCGCAAACGGACTTGTGTACAAGTCTGCACCAGCTCTGGATGTATACTGGAATCCAGAGTCATACTGGACCCATACAGCCCAGATAGTGACTGTAGTTTATAATTATAAATTTGATTAAAATAACTCAGGAGAAGCTGAAATAATAGTTTGGGATAAGTAATGCTTCGCATGTTGCCTTCTTTAATAACTTTGCTACATACAGTATTAAGTTGTCCGGATCAATCCTGAAATACACTCAGCTCTATTTACTATATGAAATGTCCTGGACAATAGCGCTATCACATTTTCAATATCTGTATAATAATTACAGAAGGTCTGTCCCATCTCATCAATGCGTGCAACATGGAAGTCACCCCTTCAACCAGGGTTGGACTGGCCCACAGGGGAACAGGGGAAACCACTGGTGGGCCCCACTGCCTGTGGGCCCACCTCCTCCTTTAGGGATTAGGTTCCAGGCTGCATCCTAGTGTACTTTAATTATACATTATACATATCTTACCTTATACTGCACAGGACTATGGGCCCAGCCCATGCACTCTCTTATGGTTAGGTGGGCCTCTGTGGTGGTTTGCCACACCTCCACTATTGCCCGGCCACATCCTTAAGCATGGGCCCCTACCACTGTATTCCTCTGGTGGGCCCTTCTTGCCCCAGTCCGACACTGCCTTTAACTGCCTTTGGGAGACAGGGCAGACCCTAGCCCGCTGCCGGTGAGGAGGAGTACCCACCGCCTGATCTGGAGAAGTATGAGAGGAGGGTAGAAAGGTTGGGACAGCACAAGTGGAGAGGGGGGTCCGGATGGTGCTGCAGGGGGGGGGGGGATGGACAGGGTGAAGGGTGGAGCAATATTTCAAACCAAGAATTTATTCCCATTGTTATATGTACTAGTATTTTGGACCCGGGACATGCTGTGTCACCTCTCACCCCCGGGATGTGAAGTCAGAGGCACAGTACTGTAGGTGTACTCTTTGTTGCAGTATTGCACTCTGTTGCAGGCATACTTGTCTGCTTTCCCAGAAGTTGTGGGAGACTCCTGATTTTCTGGGTAGTCTCCCAAACCCCTGCAAAAGTAACCAATCTCCAGCATCCTGCTCGCTTACTAGGGGGCAGGTTGGGGAGAAAACATCTAGACATTTGGGTGTGTATGGACGCCTATATGCGAACCCTCCATATTATGCTATGAAGTTTTGCTTTTCTGGTCACAATAACATATTTATCCCACAAGATCCCCTGCATATTGATTAACAGGGAAGCGTGTTCTGCAACAACTATAGCAGAAGCAAGACGGAGTTCGTGTAAATTGTGCTTCTGCGTCTTAAAAATTAACTCAAAGTTCATACTGAGGTTTTAATATTATTAAGTAACGTTTGGGTTTAGCAATCTGCAGACACTACAATGTGCTACAGTAACTGCTGCTTGTCTGCCGCACAGAAAAACTATCCATAGAGTATATAACAGTATATTACCCACCCCACACTGACCCCATATGTCCTGAGTTTCTGGAGAAGTGATTACAGAAGCCCGATCGCTGTCCCTTCCATTGTACATGCATCAATTTAGGTCCCTAAGGTGACGGGGATAAGTAATCTGTGTTTCCGTTTAACGGTACTGCTTTTTCTATCTACTGTTTCTTGGTTTGATTTCTGCATTTGTAAATGAAAGGAAACATCTGGTCTGGCTCCCTGCCTGCACATGTGCTACTGCTGCAAAACCTGTCATCGGGAAACGCAAGTGCACCCTCTCTGCTTCATTTGCTAAAAAGTGTGACCCCTTGAGAACCTCTTTCATTGTAGCAGGTCAAAGAGGGGGAAACCTGTGAAAATATGTCACTGGCCTCTTGGGATACGGCCTGTGAAAGCATATGGAGGGGTCCTGCTGTTGCCTGCACGTTGTCAGGTACAGTATAAGAAAGATGTTTCTGCACTGGTTCTGTTTATAAACCATATGGCTGATTGTTTGCTCTCTTATCTTTGATCCCACTATCACTCTTTAAGGTGTATAGGAAGAGTAACGGATGTCTATATTAAATTCAAGGCAAATTCAATATATACCCTACATGCTGAATGTCAGTATGTTTATGTGTTTACCCTAAAATTCTGTATTTAGTTTATAGCGTATAAGCAACATTACATTTATTTTCATAGAAACAGAAAGATCGATGATTATTTTTTTTAGTACCCTTCATGGCTACGCAAAAATAAATACTTGTGACAGAACCACATAGACAGAGTACAGTCCAACACACTTTATTTCCACCTCAGGAAAAGTACGCAGTACTGTACATGCAGGTTTTGCAGGTCAGATTTTACAGGCAGTCTTTAAACAGCAACGCAACATTCCAAGTTCAAATAAGCACAAGTAGTACAGGATCAAGATGGTTCCTAATATAACCACAGACCCCCAACCTATCACCTTGCTACTTGCTGGCATCAGGTGCAATAACCTACTGAACAAATACATTTTTAAATGTAGCAGACACGTTGTAGTGATTAGCCCAGCTGTGGCTTACAACAGACTCAGCTAAAATCCAGTCTGGATTCCATCAGACCTGTTGCTACTGCTTCAATCCTGCCATTCCACCTTAATCTCATGTGGAATCATGCTGTCCCTGTGGTATACTGCTCTTGGCAAATTGAACTTAGAACATTTATCAAAATGTCAAAGGGACCAGATTGTCCTAAAATCTATATCTGTTTTGCTTTTCTGTTATTCATTATAGGCATTGTACCTACAGCATGTGTGCTATTATATGCAAACTATAGTATTAGCTTTGACAGTATGTATAAAAAAATCTTTGGAGAGAGAGCAGTGCATTCAACCACTTTAAGTGATCTATTGTATTAGTATTATTTATGTGATGGGAATGATGTGTATGCAGGTGTTTATATTGCAGCATTATATAGGCACACACAAGCGGATGCCGCAAACTATGTACAGCTCAGTTTATTAACCATTGGTGTTGGTTTATTGATAGATAGCATGTACAGCCATACACACTGTTACATTGGTGATGGAGCGGAGCTTGAGCAAAGTGGGGTTTCATGCAGCTCATCAGCAGGGGGCGATGCTGCAAACAGGTAGTGGAAGGTAATCACCGGTCTCTAATTGGAGCTAAGCAGTCACACTACACAGTCTGACACAGTCTCAAGATGGCTCCCACAGATAGTAGAGATCTCGGTGGCCATCTTGGGAGCGGGCATGAAGCCTCCCTGGTAACAGGAAGTCCGGAGACTGCACAATAGCACACCCTTCATTCAACATTATGCTGCTTTATAAGCTGTTGCCTGCTTTAGGTGCCTTTGTTTAGTGTCATATTTCTATTGCATTCATTCTTTAAAAGGTAGACGAATCCAATGAGTAGGAAATGAAAGCCAATGGTATTTTGACAATAGTAACACGTGGTTGCTCATGTAACCAATCAGCTTCTAGTTAGCATTTATCAAGTATACACTGTAAAATCATTAGTATAAGCTCATTGGTTGCTATGGGAAACGTCTCCCCTTGCCCACTTCTCTATTGGTGGCGTGATACTGTACCTCTCGAGGGCTGACAACAGAAATCTTGGGATCCGGTACACTGGCATGTCTGCCCCCCCTCCCCCGCCCTTGACACCAGAACCCCCACATCCCTAAATTATTGACATTTATTATAAAAAGAACACAGAGATATTAAATACATAATGAAATTAAATAACATTATGCCGGCAGTTCAACTGTATTAATAAAAACTTTTTACCTATTCCCTGAGCAGCGCTTTCTACTTTCTTTGATTTTCTTAAATACATGGGCCCTCATTCCGAGTTGATCACTAGCTGCCGTTGTTCGCTGCGTAGCGATCATTTAAAAAAAAAAATGGCAAAACTATGCATGCATATGAGCCGCAATGCGCACACATGGAGTACGGGTACAAAGAGCATCGTTGTTTTGCACTGCTTCTAGAGACAATTCCATTCACACAGCCGTTCGCAAGGAGCTTGATAGAAAGTGGGAGTTTATGGGTGTCAACTGACCGTTATTGGGTGTGTTTGGAAAAATGCAGGCGTGTCCAGGCGTTTGGAGGGCGGGTATCTGACGTCAATACCGGGACTTTTGTTGCAGCAATCATCGCACAGAAAAAGTAACTACAGGGCTGGTCTTGTGCTGCATAAAATGTTTTTGTACTGCTCGGCTGCACAGGCGTTCACACTCTTGCAAAGCGAAAATACACTCCCCGTGGGCGGTGACTATGCGTTTGCACGGCTGCTAAAAGTAGCTAGCGAGCGATCAACTCGGAATGAGGGTCATTGTGCCTTCACTTACCAACACAACCTGATAGCGCCGCCATCCTACCCGGAGTTTCTTCTGTTCCTCTTCGGTGGATGGGATGCCACGGCAGGGACAGAGCAGGGAGGGAAGGACAGGCGGGCGCAGCGTCGTGTGGTGCATCATGACGTCATTCAGGGAACGGACCAAGTGACCAGGGGGTTATCGAAGTTAACTAATTAACTATGTTTTATGTTATCTACCTATGCTGTGTGGACCGCGCCGGGTGGGCGGCCAGCTCGATACAATCATGATCCACCACTAGGTGTTGCAGCCATGTTTAGTGCTCAGATCCTTGTGGCCCTTCAGAACCTCAGAGCCCGGCACGGGTGTCCCCTTTGTCCCCCCCTGATACCAGGCCTGTACATCTCCCCCTACTTCTTTAACAAAAGAGAGATTGCAACTTGTGCAAACTCGCAATCATAAATCTGAAGATCTAGCGTCAGTGTTCCCAGTGTTGTCGCTGATAGGTCTGTTTGCTAGAATGAATTACTTTGTAAAATAATCTTTGAGCCATTCAAAAGAGGGTAATGTATTCCGAAATGTGGTCACATAACTTTAACTCAGTTTTTACTTCCACTCAGCGCAAAACATACCGTATTCACAAGCAGTAAGACAGCTCAGGCCAGTTAACCAATATCTAGCAAAAAAAGTTGACTACAGTATACAGTAAAAGTATCTGATGCATGTATATTGTAATATAACAGTAACAGTACAGCTGTATAAAACACCACAATGCATTGGTATAATGAATCATACTGTATAATAATGAACAGGAGAACACGCTCTGCACACAGAATAATGGAAAATTAAATGTTATTAGACTGGAAATCAGATTTAAAGATTTTATCTGTTGCATAACAATGAATTATGTCAGAACGTTTAGTATTAGTACAAAATATGTTCAGAATTAATTGTGATCTTTGTATAAAATGTACATTTTATTACTAAATGATTTGTAAGTAGGAAAAGGGCATTGCATTTTGTAATAAATTGAAGGAGTTTCACATACATTACAGAATCACGCTGATAGATAGATAGATAGATAGATAGATAGATAGATAGATAGATGACAGAATCACACAGAGATGATAATACATTAATAGATAGATAGATAGATAGATAGATAGATAGATAGATAGATAGATAGATAGATAGATAGATAATGACAGAATCACACAGAGATGATGATAGATGAATTAATAGATAGATAGATAGATAGATAGATAGATAGATAGATAGATAGATAGATAATGACAGAATCACACAGAGATGATGATAGATTAATTAATTAATAGATAGATAGATAGATAGATAGATAGATAGATAGATAGATAATGACAGAATCACACAGAGATGGTGATAGATTAATAGATGATAGATAGATAGATAAATAGATAGATAGATGGATAGATAGGTGACAGAATCACACAGAGATGGTCATATATGGATAGATAAATAGATAATTACAGAATCACGCTGAGACATGGTGATAGATAGATAGATAGATAGATAGATAGATAGATAGATAGACACAGACCAATAGATAGATAGATAGATACACAATGACGCTGAGAGATGGTGATAGATAGATAGATAGATAGATAGATAGATAGATAGATAGATAGATAGATAGATAGATACAGATTCACGGAGAGAGATGGTGATCGATAGATAGATAGATAGATAGATAGACAAACACAGACAGATAGATATATAGATAATTATTATTACATTTTATGTATAAGGCACCACAAGTGTTTCGCAGTGCCGTACATACGCAGACATTAGAACACAGGGTACACTGAACTACATGACAGTAACTGAAATACTAAAACAAAGCACAGGTAACTAACAATAACCACCATAGTTCCCATTACACACTACAGCTGAGATGTAAGGAAGGAAAGGAGTAATCGCTGTGCTGCTAGAGGCGGGCAGCCATTGGAAGAGATAAACAGTAACGAGTGAGAGGAGATGCGGGTATAGCCAGTCACTGAGTATGAGACAGCCGTAATAGAAGTGTGAGAGAAGAGGGCTGTGAGAATGGGAGGGAATAGGGCCCTGCTCCCAGTAGCTCACAATCTAGGGGGAGGAGGGCAGAGAGGTGCGGTGAGGTCAGTGGCTGGGGAGGCACTAGCTAGTATCAGAGCCAGACTTACACACACATACAGTATATGATTTGGTGGTGAGTTTAGGCTATAAAAATGATTAGCGTAACACAAAGATGATCTGAATGATACAAATATCATATTTATAAGTTATAAAAAATCTTCTTTGTGTTATTCTAATCATTTTTGTAGTCAAAACTCTGGAGTATACTGGAGTATGACAGGTGAGGCTCTGCTACCCCTGCCTACCCTGACCACACGTTACTGGTGGGGGGAGACAGACAGGTGACATGAAGTGCCAGCAAGCAGAAGGCGGCCTGATGGCAGGAAGTAAGCGAGGCATAGATGGCCAAGGAAGTAAGCGAGGCATAGATGGCAAAGGAAGTAAGCAAGGCATAGATGGCCAAGGAAGCAAGCGAGGCATAGATGGCCAAGGAAGTAAGCAAGGCATAGATGGCCAAAGAAGTAAGCGAGGCATAGATGGCCAAGGAAGTAAGCAAGGCATAGATGGCCAAGGAAGCAAGCGAGGCATAGATGGCCAAGGAAGTAAGCAAGGCATAGATGGCCAAAGAAGTAAGCGAGGCATAGATGGCCAAGGAAGTAAGCAAGGCATAGATGGCCAAGGAAGTAAGCGAGGCATAGATGGCCAAGGAAGTAAGCAAGGCATAGATGGCCAAGGAAGTAAGCGAGGCATAGATGGCCAAGGAAGTAAGCGAGGCATAGATGGCCAAGGAAGTAAGCAAGGCATAGATGGCCAAGGAAGCAAGCGAGGCATAGATGGCCAAGGAAGTAAGCAAGGCATAGATGGCCAAGGAAGTAAGCGAGGCATAGATGGCCAAGGAAGTAAGCAAGGCATAGATGGCCAAGGAAGCAAGCGAGGCATAGATGGCCAAGGAAGTAAGCGAGGCATAGATGGCCAAGGAAAGAAGCGAGGCATAGATGGCTAAGGCATGAGGCAGTGGGTTGGGAGAGACAGATAGATAGATAGATAGATAGATAGATAGATAGATAGATAGATAGATATGAGAGAGAGACAGCGCATTTTTTGCCACAGCCACTTCTGTGTCTTTACGCTACTGCTGCGGCTGATAATCTTCCTACAGAGACACTAGTTGCAGCGCAATACCATTTTGTCCATTTTAAAGTTCAACAATGATGTGAGTCAGTCTTAAAAGTCTAAATTCAGTTAAATAGACATTTGAAACTGACTCCAAACTAACTCAAAGTCAACTTAAAACCAAATTCCTTTTTCTACTGCTCTCCAATTGGCCAAAACATGCCACGTGCACATTTAGACCCACAGACACCTTCATTCAGGTGGTGATTAGCATACCGCAGGAAAATGCCCAGCACTGCAGAGCCTTGAATTGCCATGATTATTATAACCGATTCCGACCAAACATCTGACTGTTAGTAAATGAGAGATTTGTATAGACATCTATGGAAAAGTACCAACGGTGTGTTCGATGGTCTATCGAAGTTTAACGGCGGTTGTATTGTCGACTTTGAGTCAATTTTGGCTTTAGCAAATCTCCAATTTACAAAATTAACTGAAGATCAAAATTTACCCAATGGTGCGTCTGTAAACCTATGGCCGCTGCAGTTCGCTCCAACTAAACATGGCGTGCTGTATGAGCTATCCTGGGTCCTTAGATACAACCTCTGTCAACCACATGCCCATGTCCTCCTGTTATATCCCAGGAACACCCTCTAAAATTCACTCTCTCTGCATTTAAATTCATTCTGTGTCTCCTAGCGATAACCACTGGCCAGCATGCACAGTTCGCTTTGGACGTATGACTTAATACATCGGCTGCTTGCGTGTGACCCTCTCTCTCTCTGGGTGTGTGTGTGTCTCTCTCTCTCTTTCTTTTTTTCTCCGTCTCTCTTTCTTTTTTTCTCTGTCTCTCTTTCTTTCTTTCTTTCTTTCTTTCTTTCTTTCTTTCTTTCTTTCTTTCTTTCTTTCTTTCTTTCTTTCTTTCTCTGTCTGTCTCTGTCTGTCTGTCTCTCTTTCTCTCTCTCTGATGCCAATTTATCAAAAAATAGTTGCGGCTATTTCCCAGAAAACATCTATTTTATAGGGGGTTAGCCACAAATATTTAGCATCACCTGAATGTATATCTCCATTACCAGCTGCGATACCTCCATTCCCCATTCTATGGGGAGAGCGATGCTACCAGATTTATAAATTTCCTACCCCTGCAGCTACCGCCATCTGAGGATGGCAGTAGCCTGCTGTAGCCTATGGGCTACACACCGCATATGCAGCTGCCAGATAGTTCTCCCGCAACCCTTCCCTGAAATGGCCGCTGTACATGTGTGGTCAGCAGTAGTCCCACTTCCACACTGGGAGAGTGTGGGATTTGTGAAGAAGATGGCGCTACCGTGCTTATAAGATAGAATAATAGGTGGAAGGATTACAATAAAGTACTTATCCTATATATTTCGGATCCTTCTTCTGAATGGAGTCTCCTTTCTGAGAAATGTCTTGAACTCAGAGGTACACAGAAGACATAATTGGAGAAGGATCATGTGTAGAAAATCACTAGCCTGTGAGTCTACAGGTGAGTAAAGATTATAGATAATACTGTGCCTCACATTTATTAGTGAGGGCCTGGACAAAACATTTTTTATCCTTATATGAAAAAGTCATATATGGAAGTGCACAGAGGTTTGAGCAAGGGAATTGTTCTATAGCATACCTCACATACATAGTGAGGAACTAGATGACACCCATAAATTCCATCTTGCACCTCTTTTTTCTTTCATTTTTCTTTGCATCATGTGCTGTTTGGGGAGTATTTTTTTGAAGGGCCATCCTGCGTGACACTGCAGTGCCACTCCTAGATGGGCCAGGTGTTTGTGTCGGCCACTAGGGTCGCTTAGCTTAGTCACACAGCTACCTCATTGCGCCTCTTTTTTTCTTTGCGTCATGTGCTGTTTGGGGAGTATTTTTTTGAAGGGCCATCCTGCGTGACACTGCAGTGCCACTCCTAGATGGGCCAGATGTTTGTGTCGGCCACTTGGGTCGCTTATCTTAGTCACACAGCTACCTCATTGCGCCTCTTTTTTTCTTTGCATCATGTGCTATTTGGGGACTATTTTTTTGAAGGGCCATCCTGCGTGACACTGCAGTGCCACTCCTAGATAGGCCAGGTGTTTGTGTCGGCCACTAGGGTCGCTTAGCTTAGTCACACAGCTACCTCATTGCGCCTCTTTTTTTCTTTGCGTCATGTGCTGTTTGGGGAGTATTTTTTTGAAGGGCCATCCTGCGTGACACTGCAGTGCCACTCCTAGATGGGCCAGATGTTTGTGTCGGCCACTTGGGTCGCTTATCTTAGTCACACAGCTACCTCATTGCGCCTCTTTTTTTCTTTGCATCATGTGCTGTTTGGGGAGTATTTTTTTGAAGGGCCATCCTGCGTGACACTGCAGTGCCACTCCTAGATGGGCCAGGTGTTTGTGTCGGCCACTTGGGTCGCTTAGCTTAGTCACACAGCTACCTCATTGCGCCTCTTTTTTTCTTTGCATCATGTGCTGTTTGGGGACAATTTTTTTGAAGGGCCATCCTGTCTGACCCTGCAGTGCCACTCCTAGATGGGCCAGGTGTTTGTGTCGGCCACTTGGGTCGCTTAGCTTAGCCATCCAGCGACCTCGGTGCAAATTTTAGGACTAAAAATAATATTGTGAGATGTGAGGTGTTCAGAATAGACTGAAAATGAGTGGAAATTATGGTTATTCAGGTTAATAATACTATGGGATCAAAATGACCCCCAAATTCTATGATTTAAGCTGTTTTTTAGGGTTTTTTGAAAAAAACAACCGAATCCAAAACACACCCGAATCCGACAAAAAAATTTCGGTGAGGTTTTGCCAAAACGCGTCTGAACCCAAAACACGGCCGCGGAACCGAACCCAAAACCAAAACACAAAACCCGAAAAATTTCCAGTGCACATCACTAGTAACGATAAACGGCGTCTCACTCTTCCACTTTCAACTAGTTATCTAACTGTTTTAAAAATATTTAATACTGCCAAACAATTTCTATCTTCAAAGTAATGCAGATAGTGTCGGACTGGGGTATGAAGGGCCCATCGGGGGAATACATTGATAGGGGCCCATACTTAGGGGTGTGGCCAGCCTACAAAGGGGGTTTGGCCAGCCTCCACAGAGGCTTGAAATGCACAATAGTCTTGTGTAGTGTAATGCAACATATCTACCATGTATAATACAAGCGCACATGCTGGAACCTGATTCCTAGAGTAAGAAGTGGACCCTCGGGCAGTGGGCCCACTGGTGGTTTCCCCTGTACCCCTGTGGGCCAGTCCGACCCTGCATGCAGACATATTACATGTACAATATATATGAGATAGATATTGTAGATAGATAGGCTGCAGGGGGGAGGTTAGGGTTAGGCTGGGGTAAGGGAGGGTTAGAGGGCGGGAAGGGGGAAGGTCAGAATACTTACCCAAAAAGTGTTGGGATCCTGGCCGTCGGGACACCGGTGTCGGTCTTCTGACTGCCAGTATTCTACGTGCCGAGAGCCTATACCCAACCCAGATAGACAGATAATGGATTGAATACAGATTGATAGAATCAGAATGTTGTCTGCAAAGTAGAGATGTGCACTTGAAATTTTTCGGGTTTTGTGTTTTGGTTTTGGGTTCGGTTCCGCGGCCGTGTTTTGGGTTCGACCGCGTTTTGGCAAAACCTCACCGAATTTTTTTTGTCGGATTCGGGTGTGTTTTGGATTCGGGTGTTTTTTTCAAAAAACACTAAAAAACAGCTTAAATCATAGAATTTGGGGGTCATTTTGATCCCAAAGTATTATTAACCTCAAAAACCATAATTTCCACTCATTTTCAGTCTATTCTGAATACCTCACACCTCACAATATTATTTTTAGTCCTAAAATTTGCACCGAGGTCGCTGGATGACTAAGCTAAGCGACCCTAGTGGCCGACACAAACACCTGGCCCATCTAGGAGTGGCACTGCAGTGTCACGCAGGATGTCCCTTCCAAAAAACCCTCCCCAAACAGCACATGACGCAAAGAAAAAAAGAGGCGCAATGAGGTAGCTGTGTGAGTAAGATAAGCGACCCTAGTGGCCGACACAAACACCTGGCCCATCTAGGAGTGGCACTGCAGTGTCACGCAGGATGGCCCTTCCAAAAAACCCTCCCCAAACAGCACATGACGCAAAGAAAAAAAGAGGCGCAATGAGGTAGCTGTGTGAGTAAGATAAGCGACCCTAGTGGCCGACACAAACACCAGGCCCATCTAGGAGTGGCACTGCAGTGTCACGCAGGATGTCCCTTCCAAAAAACCCTCCCCAAACAGCACATGACGCAAAGAAAAAAAGAGGCGCAATGAGGTAGCTGTGTGAGTAAGATAAGCGACCCTAGTGGCCGACACAAACACCGGGCCCATCTAGGAGTGGCACTGCAGTGTCACGCAGGATGTCCCTTCCAAAAAACCCTCCCCAAACAGCACATGACGCAAAGAAAAAAAGAGGCGCAATGCGGTAGCTGTGTGAGTAAGATAAGCGACCCTAGTGGCCGACACAAACACCGGGCCCATCTAGGAGTGGCACTGCAGTGTCACGCAGGATGTCCCTTCCAAAAAACCCTCCCCAAACAGCACATGACGCAAAGAAAAAAAGAGGCGCAATGAGGTAGCTGTGTGAGTAAGATAAGCGACCCTAGTGGCCGACACAAACACCGGGCCCATCTAGGAGTGGCACTGCAGTGTCACGCAGGATGGCCCTTCCAAAAAACCCTCCCCAAACAGCACATGACGCAAAGAAAAAAAGAGGCGCAATGAGGTAGCTGTGTGAGTAAGATAAGCGACCCTAGTGGCCGACACAAACACCGGGCCCATCTAGGAGTGGCACTGCAGTGTCACGCAGGATGGCCCTTCCAAAAAATACTCCCCAAACAGCACATGACGCAAAGAAAAATTAAAGAAAAAAGAGGTGCAAGATGGAATTGTCCTTGGGCCCTCCCACCCACCCTTATGTTGTATAAACAGGACATGCACACTTTAACCAACCCATCATTTCAGTGACAGGGTCTGCCACACGACTGTGACTGAAATGACGGGTTGGTTTGGACCCCCACCTAAAAAGAAGCAATTAATCTTTCCTTGCACAAACTGGCTCTACAGAGGCAAGATGTCCACCTCATCATCATCCTCCGATATATCACCGTGTACATCCCCCTCCTCACAGATTATCAATTCGTCCCCACTGGAATCCACCATCTCAGCTCCCTGTGTACTTTGTGGAGGCAATTGCTGCTGGTCAATGTCTCCACGGAGGAATTGATTATAATTCATTTTAATGAACATCATCTTCTCCACATTTTCTGGATGTAACCTCGTACGCCGATTGCTGACAAGGTGAGCGGCGGCACTAAACACTCTTTCGGAGTACACACTTGTGGGAGGGCAACTTAGGTAGAATAAAGCCAGTTTGTGCAAGGGCCTCCAAATTGCCTCTTTTTCCTGCCAGTATAAGTACGGACTGTGTGACGTGCCTACTTGGATGCGGTCACTCATATAATCCTCCACCATTCTTTCAATGGTGAGAGAATCATATGCAGTGACAGTAGACGACATGTCCGTAATCGTTGTCAGGTCCTTCAGTCCGGACCAGATGTCAGCATCAGCAGTCGCTCCAGACTGCCCTGCATCACCGCCAGCGGGTGGGCTCGGAATTCTGAGCCTTTTCCTCGCACCCCCAGTTGCGGGAGAATGTGAAGGAGGAGATGTTGACAGGTCGCGTTCCGCTTGACTTGACAATTTTCTCACCAGCAGGTCTTTCAACCCCAGCAGACTTGTGTCTGCCGGAAAGAGAGATCCAAGGTAGGCTTTAAATCTAGGATCGAGCATGGTGGCCAAAATGTAGTGCTCTGATTTCAACAGATTGACCACCCGTGAATCCTTGTTAAGCGAATTAAGGGCTCCATCCACAAGTCCCACATGCCTAGCGGAATCGCTCTGTGTTAGCTCCTCCTTCAATGTCTCCAGCTTCTTCTGCAAAAGCCTGATGAGGGGAATGACCTGACTCAGGCTGGCAGTGTCTGAACTGACTTCACGTGTGGCAAGTTCAAAGGGCATCAGAACCTTGCACAATGTTGAAATCATTCTCCACTGCGCTTGAGACAGGTGCATTCCACCTCCTATATCGTGCTGAATTGTATAGGCTTGAATGGCCTTTTGCTGCTCCTCCAACCTCTGAAGGGGTTGAATTCCACCTCGTTACCAGTTCTTGCTTCAGATGATGGCAGGGCAGGTTCAGTTGTTTTTGGTGGTGCTCCAGTCTTCTGTACGTGGTGCCTGTACGCCGAAAGTGTCCCGCAATTCTTCTGGCCACCGACAGCATCTCTTGCACACCCCTGTCGTTTTTTTAAAAATTCTGCACCACCAAATTCAAGGTATGTGCAAAACATGGGACGTGCTGGAATTTGCCCATATTTAATGCACACACAATATTGCTGGCGTTGTCCGATGCCACAAATCCACAGGAGAGTCCAATTGGGGTAAGCCATTCCGCGATGATCTTCCTCAGTTGCCGTAAGAGGTTTTCAGCTGTGTGCGTATTCTGGAAAGCGGTGATACAAAGCGTAGCCTGCCTAGGAAAGAGTTGGCGTTTGCGAGATGCTGCTACTGGTGCCGCCGCCGCTGTTCTTGCGGCGGGAGTCCATACATCTACCCAATGATAGGGCGGTTGTATTGTCGACTTTGAGTCAATTTTGGCTTTAGCAAATCTCCAATTTACAAAATTAACTGAAGATCAAAATTTACCCAATGGTGCGTCTGTAAACCTATGGCCGCTGCAGTTCGCTCCAACTAAACATGGCGTGCTGTATGAGCTATCCTGGGTCCTTAGATACAACCTCTGTCAACCACATGCCCATGTCCTCCTGTTATATCCCAGGAACACCCTCTAAAATTCACTCTCTCTGCATTTAAATTCATTCTGTGTCTCCTAGCGATAACCACTGGCCAGCATGCACAGTTCGCTTTGGACGTATGACTTAATACATCGGCTGCTTGCGTGTGACCCTCTCTCTCTCTGGGTGTGTGTGTGTCTCTCTCTCTCTTTCTTTTTTTCTCCGTCTCTCTTTCTTTTTTTCTCTGTCTCTCTTTCTTTCTTTCTTTCTTTCTTTCTTTCTTTCTTTCTTTCTTTCTTTCTTTCTTTCTTTCTCTGTCTGTCTCTGTCTGTCTCTGTCTGTCTGTCTCTCTTTCTCTCTCTCTGATGCCAATTTATCAAAAAATAGTTGCGGCTATTTCCCAGAAAACATCTATTTTATAGGGGGTTAGCCACAAATATTTAGCATCACCTGAATGTATATCTCCATTACCAGCTGCGATACCTCCATTCCCCATTCTGTGGGGAGAGCGATGCTACCAGATTTATAAATTTCCTACCCCTGCAGCTACCGCCATCTGAGGATGGCAGTAGCCTGCTGTAGCCTATGGGCTACACACCGCATATGCAGCTGCCAGATAGTTCTCCCGCAACCCTTCCCTGAAATGGCCGCTGTACATGTGTGGTCAGCAGTAGTCCCACTTCCACACTGGGAGAGTGTGGGATTTGTGAAGAAGATGGCGCTACCGTGCTTATAAGATAGAATAATAGGTGGAAGGATTACAATAAAGTACTTATCCTATATATTTCGGATCCTTCTTCTGAATGGAGTCTCCTTTCTGAGAAATGTCTTGAACTCAGAGGTACACAGAAGACATAATTGGAGAAGGATCATGTGTAGAAAATCACTAGCCTGTGAGTCTACAGGTGAGTAAAGATTATAGATAATACTGTGCCTCACATTTATTAGTGAGGGCCTGGACAAAACATTTTTTATCCTTATATGAAAAAGTCATATATGGAAGTGCACAGGGGTTTGAGCAAGGGAATTGTTCTATAGCATACCTCACATACATAGTGAGGAACTAGATGACACCCATAAATTCCATCTTGCACCTCTTTTTTCTTTCATTTTTCTTTGCGTCATGTGCTGTTTGGGGAGTATTTTTTTGAAGGGCCATCCTGCGTGACACTGCAGTGCCACTCCTAGATGGGCCAGGTGTTTGTGTCGGCCACTAGGGTCGCTTAGCTTAGTCACACAGCTACCTCATTGCGCCTCTTTTTTTCTTTGCGTCATGTGCTGTTTGGGGAGTATTTTTTTGAAGGGCCATCCTGCGTGACACTGCAGTGCCACTCCTAGATGGGCCAGATGTTTGTGTCGGCCACTTGGGTCGCTTATCTTAGTCACACAGCTACCTCATTGCGCCTCTTTTTTTCTTTGCATCATGTGCTGTTTGGGGACTATTTTTTTGAAGGGCCATCCTGCGTGACACTGCAGTGCCACTCCTAGATGGACCAGGTGTTTGTGTCGGCCACTAGGGTCGCTTAGCTTAGTCACACAGCTACCTCATTGCGCCTCTTTTTTTCTTTGCGTCATGTGCTGTTTGGGGAGTATTTTTTTGAAGGGCCATCCTGCGTGACACTGCAGTGCCACTCCTAGATGGGCCAGATGTTTGTGTCGGCCACTTGGGTCGCTTATCTTAGTCACACAGCTACCTCATTGCGCCTCTTTTTTTCTTTGCATCATGTGCTGTTTGGGGAGTATTTTTTTGAAGGGCCATCCTGCGTGACACTGCAGTGCCACTCCTAGATGGGCCAGGTGTTTGTGTCGGCCACTTGGGTCGCTTAGATTAGTCACACAGCTACCTCATTGCGCCTCTTTTTTTCTTTGCATCATGTGCTGTTTGGGGAATTTTAGGACTAAAAATAATATTGTGAGGTGTGAGGTGTTCAGAATAGACTGAAAATGAGTGGAAATTATGGTTATTGAGGTTATTAATACTTTGGGATCAAAATGACCCCCAAATTATATGATTTAAGCAGTTTTTTAGGGTTTTTTGAAAAAAACACCCGAATCCAAAACACACCCGAATCCGACAAAAAAAATTCGGTGAGGTTTTGCCAAAACGCGTTCGAACCCAAAACACGGCCGCGGAACCGAACCCAAAGCCAAAACACAAAACCCGAAAAATTTTCGGTGCTCATCACTACCATCTAGGAGTGGCACTGCAGTGTCAGGCAGGATGGCACTTCAAAAAAATTGTCCCCAAACAGCACATGATGCAAAGAAAAAAAGAGGCGCACCAAGGTCGCTGTGTGACTAAGCTAAGCGACACAAGTGGCCGACACAAACACCTGGCCCATTTAGGAGTGGCACTGCAGTGTCAGGCAGGATGGCACTTCAAAAAAATTGTCCCCAAACAGCACGTGACATGATGCAAAGAAAAATTAAAGAAAAAAGAGGTGCAAGATGGAATTGTCCTTGGGCCCTCTCACCCACCCTTATGTTGTATAAACAGGACATGCACACTTTAACGCACCCATCATTTCAGCGACAGGGTCTGCCACACGACTGTGACTGAAATGACTGGTTGGTTTGGGCCCCCACCAAAAAAAGAAGCAATCAATCTCTCCTTGCACAAACTGGCTCTACAGAGGCAAGATGTCCACCTCATCATCATCCTCCGATATATCACCGTGTACATCCCCCTCCTCACAGATTATCAATTCGTCCCCACTGGAATCCACCATCTCAGCTCCCTGTGTACTTTGTGGAGGCAATTGCTGCTGGTCAATGTCTCCACGGAGGAATTGATTATAATTCATTTTAATGAACATCATCTTCTCCACATTTTCTGGATGTAACCTCGTACGCCGATTGCTGACAAGGTGAGCGGCGGCACTAAACACTCTTTCGGAGTACACACTTGTGGGAGGGCAACTTAGGTAGAATAAAGCCAGTTTGTGCAAGGGCCTCCAAATTGCCTCTTTTTCCTGCCAGTATAAGTACGGACTGTGTGACGTGCCTACTTGGATGCGGTCACTCATATAATCCTCCACCATTCTTTCAATGGTGAGAGAATCATATGCAGTGACAGTAGACGATATGTCCGTAATCGTTGTCAGGTCCTTCAGTCCGGACCAGATGTCACATCAGCAGTCGCTCCAGACTGCCCTGCATCACCGCCAGCGGGTGGGCTAGGAATTCTGAGCCTTTTCCTCGCACCCCCAGTTGCGGGAGAATGTGAAGGAGGAGATGTTGACAGGTCGCGTTCCGCTTGACTTGACAATTTTCTCACCAGCAGGTCTTTGAACCCCAGCAGACTTGTGTCTGCCGGAAAGAGAGATCCAAGGTAGGCTTTAAATCTAGGATCGAGCATGGTGGCCAAAATGTAGTGCTCTGATTTCAACAGATTGACCACCCGTGAATCCTTGTTAAGCGAATTAAGGGCTCCATCCACAAGTCCCACATGCCTAGCGGAATCGCTCTGTGTTAGCTCCTCCTTCAATGTCTCCAGCTTCTTCTGCAAAAGCCTGATGAGGGGAATGACCTGACTCAGGCTGGCAGTGTCTGAACTGACTACACGTGTGGCAAGTTCAAAGGGCATCAGAACCTTGCACAATGTTGAAATCATTCTCCACTGCGCTTGAGACAGGTGCATTCCACCTCCTATATCGTGCTGAATTGTATAGGCATGAATGGCCTTTTGCTGCTCCTCCAACCTCTGAAGGGGTTGAATTCCACCTCGTTACCAGTTCTTGCTTCAGATGATGGCAGGGCAGGTTCAGTTGTTTTTGGTGGTGCTCCAGTCTTCTGTACGTGGTGCCTGTACGCCGAAAGTGTCCCGCAATTCTTCTGGCCACCGACAGCATCTCTTGCACACCCCTGTCATTTTTTTAAAAATTCTGCACCACCAAATTCAAGGTATGTGCAAAACATGGGACGTGCTGGAATTTGCCCATATTTAATGCACACACAATATTGCTGGCGTTGTCCGATGCCACAAATCCACAGGAGAGTCCAATTGGGGTAAGCCATTCCGCGATGATCTTCCTCAGTTGCCGTAAGAGGTTTTCAGCTGTGTGCGTATTCTGGAAAGCGGTGATACAAAGCGTAGCCTGCCTAGGAAAGAGTTGGCGTTTGCGAGATGCTGCTACTGGTGCCGCCGCTGCTGTTCTTGCGGCGGGAGTCCATACATCTACCCAGTGGGCTGTCACAGTCATATAGTCCTGACCCTGCCCTGCTCCACTTGTCCACATGTCCGTGGTTAAGTGGACATTGGGTACAACTGCATTTTTTAGGACACTGGTGAGTCTTTTTCTGACGTCCGTGTACATTCTCGGTATCGCCTGCCTAGAGAAGTGGAACCTAGATGGTATTTGGTAACGGGGGCACACTGCCTCAATAAATTGTCTAGTTCCCTGTGAACTAACGGCGGATACCGGACGCACGTCTAACACCAACATAGTTGTCAAGGCCTCAGTTATCCGCTTTGCAGCAGGATGACTGCTGTGATATTTCATCTTCCTCGCAAAGGACTGTTGGACAGTCAATTGCTTACTGGAAGTAGTACAAGTGGGCTTACGACTTCCCCTCTGGGATGACGATCGACTCCCAGCAGCAACAACAGCAGCGCCAGCAGCAGTAGGCATTACACTCAAGGATGCATCGGAGGAATCCCAGGCAGGAGAGGACTCGTCAGAATTGCCAGTGACATGGCCTGCAGGACTATTGGCATTCCTGGGTAAGGAGGAAATTGACACTGAGGGAGTTGGTGGGGTGGTTTGCGTGAGCTTGGTTACAAGAGGAAGGGATTTACTGGTCAGTGGACTGCTTCCGCTGTCACCCAAAGTTTTTGAACTTGTCACTGACTTATTATGAATGCGCTGCAGGTGACGTATAAGGGAGGATGTTCCGAGGTGGTTAACGTCCTTACCCCTACTTATTACAGCTTGACAAAGGCAACACACGGCTTGACACCTGTTGTCCGCATTTCTGTTGAAATACTTCCACACCGAAGAGCTGATTTTTTTGGTATTTTCACCAGGCATGTCAATGGCCATATTCCTCCCACGGACAACAGGTGTCTCCCCGGGTGCCTGACTTAAACAAACCACCTCACCATCAGAATCCTCCTGGTCAATTTCCTCCCCAGCGCCAGCAACACCCATATCCTCCTCATCCTGGTGTACTTCTACACTGACATCTTCAATCTGACTATCAGGAAAGGGACTGCGGGTGCTCCTTCCAGCACTTGCAGGGGGCGTGCAAATGGTGGAAGGCGCATGCTCTTCACGTCCAGTGTTGGGAAGGTCAGGCATTGCAACCGACACAATTGGACTCTCCTTGTGGATTTGGGATTTCGAAGAACGCACAGTTCTTTGCGGTGCTTTTGCCAGCTTGAGTCTTTTCATTTTTCTAGCGAGAGGCTGAGTGCTTCCATCCTCATGTGAAGCTGAACCACTAGCCATGAACATAGGCCAGGGCCTCAGCCGTTCCTTGCCACTCCGTGTGGTAAATGGCATATTGGCAAGTTTACGCTTCTCCTCCGACAATTTTATTTTAGGTTTTGGAGTCCTTTTTTTACTGATATTTGGTGTTTTGGATTTTACATGCTCTGTACTATGACATTGGGCATCGGCCTTGGCAGACGACGTTGCTGGCATTTCATCGTCTCGGCCATGACTAGTGGCAGCAGCTTCAGCACGAGGTGGAAGTGGATCTTGATCTTTCCCTAATTTTGGAACCTCAACATTTTTGTTCTCCATATTTTAATAGGCACAACTAAAAGGCACCTCAGGTAAACAATGGAGATGGATGGATACTAGTATACTTATGGATGGACTGCCGAGTGCCGACACAGAGGTAGCTACAGCCGTGGACTACCGTACTGTGTCTGCTGCTAATATAGACTGGATGATAATGAGATGAAATCAATATATATGTATATATAATATCACTAGTACTGCAGCCGGACAGGTATATATTATATATTTATTATGTAATGACTGATGACGGACCTGCTGGACACTGTCAGCTCAGCAGCACCGCAGACTGCTACTGTAAGCTACTATAGTAGTATGTATAAAGAAGAAAGAAAAAAAAAACAACCACGGGTAGGTGGTATACAATTATGGATGGACTGCCGAGTGCCGACACAGAGGTAGCTACAGCCGTGGACTACTGTACTGTGTCTGCTGCTAATATAGACTGGATGATAATGAGATGAAATCAATATATATGTATATATAATATCACTAGTACTGCTGCCGGACAGGTATATATTATATATTTATTATGTAATGACTGATGACGGACCTGCTGGACACTGTCAGCTCAGCAGCACCGCAGACTGCTACAGTAAGCTACTATAGTAGTATGTATAAAGAAGAAAGAAAAAAAAAACAACCACGGGTAGGTGGTATACAATTATGGATGGACTGTCGAGTGCCGACACAGAGGTAGCTACAGCCGTGGACTAACGTACTGTGTCTGCTGATAATATAGACTGGATGATAATGAGATGAAATCAATATATATGTATATATAATATCACTAGTACTGCAGCCGGACAGGTATATATTATATATTTATTATGTAATGACTGATGACGGACCTGCTGGACACTGTCAGCTCAGCAGCACCGCAGACTGCTACAGTAAGCTACTATAGTAGTATGTATAAAGAAGAAAGAAAAAAAAAACAACCACGGGTAGGTGGTATACAATTATGGATGGACTGCCGAGTGCTGACACAGAGGGAGCTACAGCCGTGGACTAATGTACTGTGTCTGCTGATAATATAGACTGGATGATAATGAGATGAAATCAATATATATGTATATATAATATCACTAGTACTGCAGCCGGACAGGTATATATTATATATTTATTATGTAATGACTGATGACGGACCTGCTGGACACTGTCAGCTCAGCAGCACCGCAGACTGCTACAGTAAGCTACTATAGTAGTATGTATAAAGAAGAAAGAAAAGGAAAAAAAACACGGGTAGGTGCTAGGTGGTATACAATATTATATATATATTATATACAATTATATATATGTAGCCCTGTAGGCTGAAGTTGACCTTATGTATTTATTATAAAATATAGTGAATGTATAAGTAATGGAATTTATTATTTATATACAATGTGAAGGTATATATATGACCATATTGCAATATATTATATATTAAAATGAGCATGGTAGTAATATAATAGGTATACACATTGGTGGACAGTGATGGTGCCGAAGGCTCTAGAAGGAGAGGAGAGAGAGCGCGGGACTGTCATGCGGCCACGGGGGAGCCGTGCGCGAGGGAGAGCCAACGGCTGAGGAGAACGGGAGGAGAGAGAGCAGAAGCTGAGGAGGACGGCTATTGCGGCGGCTGAGGGGACGGAGAGCAGACTGACCTGACAGGAGATCGGTGCGGGAGAGGAGAGGAAGGCTGATTCTCCTATACTGACTGAAGCCCGGCTGATCTATTACCGCAGTCACCCGGCCAGCGGCTGCCTATAAGTCAGAGGGAAGAGAGAGAGGAAGCCGGAGACGGAGGGGCTGACTCAGGGAGTGACGCAGGTGGATCGGAGGAGGGACCGGAGCAGATCAGAGGATCGTCCCACTAATCAGCTGAGTAGTACGCCTGCCTGGGTGTCCAGTGATCGTCCCCCTGTACTTCTGCTCTGAAAGCCTGACTGTTAAACATCAGTGGAGACAGCAGGTAACCAAATAGCTCCGGACTGATATATAGAGGGAGCACAATAACTCATACCTATCTATAAAAGCAGCATTGTATGGTATGCTCCGTCCCCATTGTCAGTTACACCACTTGCATTTGGAGGGTAACTGAGGTAAATAAATAATATGAGGAGCACATATGTGAGAGGACAAAGAGACAGCGCACCATATATATATTTGTCTAACATGAATGACTATCCACACCAGATTGAGACAGGTGCAGTTCCTTTAAATTGTATATAAAAGAAAAAGTGAATGGACAGGCCCGAATAGTCAGTATACGCATCTCCTTCATATGAAAGATTTGGAGTGGGAAATTTCACCTTGTTACTAATTGGTGCAATAGATGGGACAGTGATTGGGGGAGCGGCACAAAGGTAGATAACCCCAAGTGTAAGGAAAGGTATCCCATCCTCTGAAGGCAGCACCGTAAAGACATTTCTTATTATAGTAATAGTGGTGCTTGGAAAAGATATTGCACGGGAAGGTAGGACCCAGCTATAGATGCCTATCTCCGCACCCTCACACATTGCTCGGGTGCTATAACTAGAGACTATCATAGAGTGTTAGAGTTGTCCTCAGAGACTAAGTAGTAGGGACACGAAGGACTGCATCCGTCCCTCCCGCTGATTGGATGGGTTGTCTCCGACGAGTTTAACTACCCCTCTATTTTAGTACGATCATTGCATATTGCCGCCTACAGCATATGTAGGATTGTAGGTAAAAGACGGTATGGAGCACCTAATATAATCTCAAGACCAGTCTACAGAGGATCCTATATTGTATAAGAGCCCAGGAAGGGTGAAGATTACAAATTGGAGGGGCTCACGAAAGACTCCTTCAGGGGATATATTCCAGAATCTTTTTATCTAAGCTATGAGCAGTTATCTTTAATTAGCGCATGAGACTTTACTAGCTCATACTACCAGTTTCCACATTTATCCTCATTTCCTCTTAGAACTGACCATATCCGCCCAATGACATATACTTTTGAGTAATAACAAGAGCGACGTGACAAGGCAATTGGTAATGAATTTTGCCTATAACGGACCAGGTACTGTCATGTTTTAGGTTTATTCTGCGCAGAGGGGAGTTTAACAAATCCCGGGTCTATAGTCATAGTAAATATGGCTATGGTTAAATAAATTTTTGTGTTATGCATGCAGAACTTTTGTACTTTAGAGTCATAGTGATTATAAAATTGGATATACATGTATGGGCAACTTCTAGAGACTTGGTGTTGTATATGCTAAGTATTCATTTAAATTATATTTTGAATAATTAAAAGCGACAGAAATTGTACTTACCGATTGTAGTTGTTGTTTCCATGATGGGAGGGAGATCTAGAAAGGCAACCTAAAGAAAAGAGAAGAACCAAGGACGCGTTCAATCAACGGGGAGACTAAGGTGAGGACAGTTATCCCTATTATCCTAAGTATATTTCATTTTATAACCAACTACACTCAATATCCAAACTTGGAAAGGCTTACCCAAGCAAGCCAGAGTGTACCCACGCTTGGGTGGAGGCACGCCAGTGGAAATAAAAGGCTCAACCTGGGGAGGTGGGGCTACATTTGGAGGCACTGCTGAGATTCCACAGGAAGTGACGCAGAGGGATTTCCTGAAAATTATCACCGAGACAATATGGAGGAAGTTACTTCGGCTGATATCTATCGTTGGTGTAAGGAGAAAGGAGTGGAACCATTGTGCAGTTTTGGATTGGGAGGGCCCCTGTCTGTGGCTAGTGACGAAGTTGTGATAAACTCCCTAGATAAATTGTACGGACTTAGTCAACCATGTGTGATAGAGAGGTGGAAAGGACAGAGTGGTGCCACTTTTGCAGTACTTATTAGTAATCGGAATCCATTAGACCCAACCTTATTTCCCAGTATGATTATTATGGAAGGAATTCCCGGAAGAAAGATACAATTGATTTGGCCTGAGGGGAGGGATAGTTTGGAGGAAGAAGCCACATATGCAGAGGACCACGGTGATACCGTCCTTACCACGGGGGAGTGTTTTCACACTGCCAGTGTGGAAGTTGGAACATCATCTAGGAAAGCAGGAGCTACAGATACAGGAGTAGATGCAGTGGTAGATAAGATGGTCAGTCAGATGGAACGATGGCACTATGAAGGTGGATATCGGAGATTAAGGATATTTTCGGGGATCATTCCGGTGCCAACTGGTGAAGAGACCTATGATACCTGGCGGGAGACAGCGGTGCAGCACTCAGAAGAGTGGCAATGCCCGGAGCATATCAAGAAACAACGTATTGTGGAAAGCCTGCGTGGACCAGCTATGGGGGTGGTGCAGGCCACTAGGCGGAGTACAAAGACAGCTACTCTCAAAGATTATATTGAAGCACTTGACTTTTCTTTCGGAACACTCGAGGATGTGGGGGATCTACTAGCACGATTGACCTGCACTTACCAAGAGCCAGGTGAGACACTGTCTCAGTATATTTATAGAGTGGACCGTCTGCTGTACAAAATTGTAGATAAAGGAGGAATTGATAAGGAATCAGTCAATGCCAGTAGGATGAAGCAAGTGCTTAAAGGAGCATTAACCACAAATCCTGTGGCACAGAGGCTCAGATGTACACGGGCGACTGGGCCACCACCTACATTGACGGATCTGATAAAAGAAGTTAAGCTGGAGGAGGTCCAGATTGAAACAAGGGAGAGAAATATAAAAAAAGTCAAAGTTGTGATGCCAACAGTCACTCCTCCACCGATGGATGACAGGTTACTGAAGTTAATTGAAGAGCAGAATAAAAAAATAGATCAGTTGATTGCCCTGCAAACCCATAATGAGACCATTCCTTATTGGAACCAGAGAACTGGGCGGGAAATAAGTAGGGGCAGGGGAGGACGAAATCCCATTATATGTTACAGCTGTGGGCAGCCCGGACACCGGTCGTTTGAATGCCCAGGTAATGGGTCCCAACGAAGGGAAAACAGTGGATCTGGGAGAAGAACAACACCGTTGGAAAACCCCTTCGGGAGCTCTGTGACCCCCTCACAGGCTCCCCAATTATAAATGTTCGAGCAATGGGGAGTGCCCAGTGGTCAGCTACAATTCCAGACAGAATAATGGGCCAGACACCACTGGTTAGAGCAATGATAAACGGCCATGATTGTAATGTACTAATGGATAGCGGGTCCCAGGTATCCATTATCTTTGAATCCTGGTATCGCGAGCACCTGTATGACATACCAATTCATCCACTTAGTGGCCTTACGGTATGGGGGCTAAGCGAGCAGAAATACCCGTACTTAGGATATATCACTACTCAAATAACTTTTGAACCAGGGCTAATTACTCCAAATGAAACTGTCCCTTTGATCGCTCTAGTTTGTCCTGATTCGCCAGGGGATAATGGACAGCTTCCGGCTATTGTGGGCACTAATACCCAAATGTTCAAGAATCTTATTCGTTGGTGTGATAAACAGGATAAAGATAAAACTCGCCAATTGTTCGATGCGGCTGGAGAAAGAGATTCCAGATGCCTACTGATAGAAAACCATATGGAAGACAGAAGTGGAAAACTGGCACATAGAATAGATGACCAACATAAGACGTTTGATATAAATTCATGTTTTAAGGGAAGTGATATCTCCTGTGAGAATAAGCAAATATTGATAGAACAGCTACAGTTGAGAAAGGATGTTTTTTCCAAAAGTGAATGGGATCTAGGGACGGCCACTGGTGTAGAGCATCATATTACCATGACTGACGACCGCCCATTCAGAGAACGATCTAGAAGGCTAGCTCCAGCGGATTATGAAGACGTGAGGGCCCACTTACGCAGTTTATTGGAGAATAATGTAATAGCCGATTCACAGAGTCCCTATGCTTCACCCATCGTGGTAGCTCGGAAAAAAAATGGAGAAATACGCTTATGTATAGACTACCGCACGTTAAATAGTCGGACATTGCCTGATCAGTATACAGTACCGAAAGTGGATGAAGCGTTGGATTGTCTACAAGGAAGTACATGGTTTTCGGTACTTGACCTGCGTTGTGGATATTATCAAATACCCATGAATGTGGATGATCGGGCTAAAACTGCTTTCATATGTCCCATAGGATTCTTTGAATTCCTTAAAATGCCGCAAGGCATTAAAGGAGCCCCAGCCACCTTTCAAAGGACAATGGAAAAAACAGTAGGGGACATGTGCTACAGGGAAGTACTGGTGTATTTAGATGACATCATTGTTTTCGGAAAAGATCTGGAAGAACACAATGAGCGCCTTCTAAAGGTGATGGACCGGCTCCAGGTACGAGGATTGAAGCTGTCCATTGAAAAATGTAAATTCTGCCAGGCATCCGTCAAGTACTTAGGGCATATTGTAAGTAGACATGGGATAGCTACCGATCCTGACAAGGTGGTCACTGTGAAGAATTGGCCCAGACCGGATAACCTCAAAGATCTGAGGTCCTTTTTAGGGTTCTGTGGTTATTATAGGAAATTCGTGCCCCATTACTCCAAAGTAGCTCAGCCTTTAACTGAATTAACCCGTGGGTATCCTCCGGTCAAGAAGCATAGTAGGGGTTGTCATATTATGCGAGATAGGCAGAGACAGTATTATAAGCCACGGGAGTCTTTCGGCGCTCGATGGACTGATCAGTGTGAAGACGCCTTTATTAAATTAAAAGATAGTTTAACAACATCACCCGTGCTAGCATATGCTAAACCTGATCTTCCGTATGAAGTTCATATAGATGCATCTTTCGACGGATTGGGGGGAGTATTATATCAGGTGCAAGAGCAGCAATTGCGGCCCATCTCCTATGTCAGCCGGGGTTTATCTAGGAGTGAAAAAAACTACCCGGTCCATAAATTGGAATTTCTGGCACTGAAATGGGCCATCAGCGAAAAGTTCCATGACTACCTGTATGGAGTATCGTTTATAGTGCATACAGATAATAACCCCCTTACCTACATCCAAACTACGGCTAAGTTAGATGCAACTGGTCACAGGTGGTTGGCTACTTTAACAAATTATGATTTTACCATCAAGTACCGACCTGGACTTAACAACCAGGATGCTGATGCGTTATCCAGGATACCCAGGGAAGATTGTTATGATGTCAGAGAGGAATGGATTGAGGTACCCGCTGCCGCAGTTAAAGGATTATGCCAACAGATAAGCCTCACTCGGCAGGTTGAATCAGTAGCTATAGTGAATTTAGGTGCTTCGGAAACAGCTATACCCCCTGCCTATTGCCGATTAAGTCGGTTGGAACTCGAAGGCATTGAATTTATTCCCAGGGAACAAATGGCGCATGCACAACAAGAGGATCTGATTATTGCTCCTATTCTGAAGATGCTAGAAAATCCAAAATTAATGGTACATCGATCACAGCTGTCACAGGAGTCAAGAGTGTTATGGCAGCAACGAGGAAAATTGACTTTAAAAAAAGGGATCCTATATAGAAGGGTTCAGCGGGGTGAGAGAGACTGTAAACTTCAAATTATATTGCCCACTAAATACAAGCAGATGGTATTAGAGGCGTTGCATGACCAACATGGGCATTTGGGATATGACAAGACCCAAGGGTTGATTGCCGATAGGTTCTTTTGGCCATTTATGAACAGGGATATCGACCATTTTTGTCGGACTTGTGGAAACTGCATCCTCAGAAAAAAATTACCAACTAAACACATTCCACAAGTGAATATTCAGAGTTCGGGACCATTAGAATTGATATGCATCGATTTCTTAACATTGGAGGGCCCAGGGGGGCAAGACAGTCATATTCTGGTATTAACCGATCACTTTACACGGTATGCACAGGCCTATATAACGGCTAATCAGACAGCAGCCACTGTTGCAAATACGTTATGGGAAAAATTCTTCGTCCACTATGGGTTACCTGCGAGAATACACTCGGATCAAGGGCGTGAATTTGAGAGCAGGTTACTTAAAGAACTGTGCCAATGTTGTGGAATAAAAAAATCTAGAACCACTCCGTACCATCCTCAAGGCGATCCTCAGCCAGAAAGGTTCAACCGGACATTGTTGAACATGCTTGGTACCTTGAGCTTCAAAAGGAAACCACAATGGAGGCGGCATGTATCTTCTCTAGTTCATGCTTACAACTGCACCAGAAACGAAGCCACAGGATTCACCCCTTATTATCTGATGTTTGGTAGAGAGGCCAGACTACCAATTGATGTAGGATTGAGTACGCAAGTAAATTCTACTACTGCCCCTTCTCACTCGCAATATATCAAGCAACTTCGACAACAGCTAAGTGAGGCATATCAACTGGCCCAAATCTCTGCGCATCGGCTTGAAGCTAAAAATCGATCTCAAGGTGAAAGTAGAGTGAAAGAACAGTGTTTAAAGTCAGGGGACCGAGTACTCCTGCGTTCCCTTGGAGTACCCAAGAAACAAAAGTTGCATAATCGATGGAGGTCTGAGCAGTATATTGTTGTCAAACAGCTGTCTAACATTCCAGTATATCAACTAATAAGAGCTGACGGGTATGGACCCATGGTAACATACCACCGACAGCATATACTCCCAATTGCACAAGACATACGCTGGGAGGATACAGGGAACTCAGAAGCTCTGAAAGATGGTGAAAATAAGGTTAAGGATAGCAACCCAGTGAAAAAGTTGACCAAGGATGAGACAGAAGATGACCCTTGGTATGAATATAATTCTGGATACTATTATCAGGATGATGACTGGTGTGGGGACGATGAAGTAGTGTATCAGGATGTTCCTGATCATAGTAGTGAGCTTGAGTTATCAATACCTCGTATACCTAGGGAGTCCGATGAAGAAGAGAGAAAGACGATGGAAGGAGATGGGGAATATGGGATTGATACAAACTACACAGATATTCTTAATGAGCATGAAAGCGTGGAACCAGAGGAGCTGTCACCTAGGCCTCAAAGAATTCGTAGGCCTCCTAAAATACTAACCTATGAGAAATTGGGAATGCCAACGGCTATACCAGTGGTAGTACATCCTAATGTGATGTTGTCATGGCCATACTTTGGGTATAGCATGTAAATGTTACACCAAAGGCACCAAAGTTATAAATTAAGTGGATGGTGATATACACTAGAACTATAAATATAGCTACATGTAATCACCAGGGGGAGAGCCTTTTATTTCCACTGGCGTGCCTCCACCCAAGCGTGGGTACACTCTGGCTTGCTTGGGTAAGCCTTTCCAAGTTTGGATATTGAGTGTAGTTGGTTATAAAATGAAATATACTTAGGATAATAGGGATAACTGTCCTCACCTTAGTCTCCCCGTTGATTGAACGCGTCCTTGGTTCTTCTCTTTTCATTAGGTTGCCTTTCTAGATCTCCCTCCCATCATGGAAACAACAACTACAATCGGTAAGTACAATTTCTGTCGCTTTTAATTATTCAAAATATAATTTAAATGAATACTTAGCATATACAACACCAAGTCTCTAGAAGTTGCCCATACATGTATATCCAATTTTATAATCACTATGACTCTAAAGTACAAAAGTTCTGCATGCATAACACAAAAATTTATTTAACCATAGCCATATTTACTATGACTATAGACCCGGGATTTGTTAAACTCCCCTCTGCGCAGAATAAACCTAAAACATGACAGTACCTGGTCCGTTATAGGCAAAATTCATTACCAATTGCCTTGTCACGTCGCTCTTGTTATTACTCAAAAGTATATGTCATTGGGCGGATATGGTCAGTTCTAAGAGGAAATGAGGATAAATGTGGAAACTGGTAGTATGAGCTAGTAAAGTCTCATGCGCTAATTAAAGATAACTGCTCATAGCTTAGATAAAAAGATTCTGGAATATATCCCCTGAAGGAGTCTTTCGTGAGCCCCTCCAATTTGTAATCTTCACCCTTCCTGGGCTCTTATACAATATAGGATCCTCTGTAGACTGGTCTTGAGATTATATTAGGTGCTCCATACCGTCTTTTACCTACAATCCTACATATGCTGTAGGCGGCAATATGCAATGATCGTACTAAAATAGAGGGGTAGTTAAACTCGTCGGAGACAACCCATCCAATCAGCGGGAGGGACGGATGCAGTCCTTCGTGTCCCTACTACTTAGTCTCTGAGGACAACTCTAACACTCTATGATAGTCTCTAGTTATAGCACCCGAGCAATGTGTGAGGGTGCGGAGATAGGCATCTATAGCTGGGTCCTACCTTCCCGTGCAATATCTTTTCCAAGCACCACTATTACTATAATAAGAAATGTCTTTACGGTGCTGCCTTCAGAGGATGGGATACCTTTCCTTACACTTGGGGTTATCTACCTTTGTGCCGCTCCCCCAATCACTGTCCCATCTATTGCACCAATTAGTAACAAGGTGAAATTTCCCACTCCAAATCTTTCATATGAAGGAGATGCGTATACTGACTATTCGGGCCTGTCCATTCACTTTTTCTTTTATATACAATTTAAAGGAACTGCACCTGTCTCAATCTGGTGTGGTTAGTCATTCATGTTAGACAAATATATATATGGTGCGCTGTCTCTTTGTCCTCTCACATATGTGCTCCTCATATTATTTATTTACCTCAGTTACCCTCCAAATGCAAGTGGTGTAACTGACAATGGGGACGGAGCATACCATACAATGCTGCTTTTATAGATAGGTATGAGTTATTGTGCTCCCTCTATATATCAGTCCGGAGCTATTTGGTTACCTGCTGTCTCCACTGATGTTTAACAGTCAGGCTTTCAGAGCAGAAGTACAGGGGGACGATCACTGGACACCCAGGCAGGCGTACTACTCAGCTGATTAGTGGGACGATCCTCTGATCTGCTCCGGTCCCTCCTCCGATCCACCTGCGTCACTCCCTGAGTCAGCCCCTCCGTCTCCGGCTTCCTCTCTCTCTTCCCTCTGACTTATAGGCAGCCGCTGGCCGGGTGACTGCGGTAATAGATCAGCCGGGCTTCAGTCAGTATAGGAGAATCAGCCTTCCTCTCCTCTCCCGCACCGATCTCCTGTCAGGTCAGTCTGCTCTCCGTCCCCTCAGCCGCCGCAATAGCCGTCCTCCTCAGCTTCTGCTCTCTCTCCTCCCGTTCTCCTCAGCCGTTGGCTCTCCCTCGCGCACGGCTCCCCCGTGGCCGCATGACAGTCCCGCGCTCCCTCTCCTCTCCTTCTAGAGCCTTCGGCACCATCACTGTCCACCAATGTGTATACCTATTATATTACTACCATGCTCATTTTAATATATAATATATTGCAATATGGTCATATATATACCTTCACATTGTATATAAATAATAAATTCCATTACTTATACATTCACTATATTTTATAATAAATACATAAGGTCAACTTCAGCCTACAGGGCTACATATATATATATATATATATATATATAATATATATTAAACTCATAAACTGGTGGTGATTATTAAACTGGTGGTCGGGTCACTGGTCACACTATCAGCAACTTGCAAGTAGTACTCCTGAATCCTAAGCAGACAATCACAATATATATTATACTGGTGGTCAGTGTGGTCACAAACAATGGCAGTGTGGCTGGCACTCTGGCAGCAAAAGTGTGCACTGTACGTTATATGTACTCCTGAGTCCTGAGTCCTGCTCTCAGACTCTAACTGCTCCCCACTGTCAGTGTCTCCCCCACAAGTCAGATAATACAGTCACACTATCTCTCTCTATCACTTCAGCAAGTACTAGTAGTAGTAGTACTCCTCCTAATGCTCCCCAAATTACTACTGTGTCTCTCTCTGTCTCACTCTCTTCTCGAATCTCTATAAACGGAGAGGACGCCAGCCACGTCCTCTCCCTATGAATCTCAATGCACGTGTGAAAAATGGCGGCGACGCGCGGCTCCTTATATAGAATCCGAGTCTCGCGATAGAATCCGAGCCTCGCGAGAATCCGACAGCGTGATGATGACGTTCGGGCGCGCTCAGGTTAACCGAGCAAGGCGGGAAGATCCGAGTCGCTCGGACCCGTGTAAAACAACATGAAGTTCGGGCGGGTTCGGATTCCGAGGAACCGAACCCGCTCATCTCTACTGCAAAGCCCAGCATTCTAGAATACCAAATGTAAAGAGGGGAACTGATAACAGCACAATTCCTCTGTACTGGAGCAGGTGCAGGTTGCTGTGGTGTCGGTGATGTACTCTGAGGAGCGCTGATATATGATGAATGCGTACATGAGTAAAAGCGGAGACGCGGCGCTGTGACCTGTGTGACTTACTGGGAGCGTGGAAGATATTATGCAGATGGTGGAAGGGTTAACAATAAGGGATGGGATTTATGATGGAGAAGGTTAATGATAGGGCCAGTAGGTTAGTGAGGGAGGGTTAATGTAATGATGCTGAATAGAGGAGTGAATAATGGTCCAGATAAGAGGGGATAAGGATAGAGGAGTTATTGATGAGCCATGCAGGTTGCAGAGGTTACCGTCTAGTCACAGTGGAGATGACAGAGAAAATCCAAGCATACCTTTATTGTCAGGGGTTAAGGAGTCCCACAGCACATAGCAACAGGTGCAAAGCAATCAGGAACCCATCAAGCGGATACAACAGATGATGACAGGACGACTTATGTTCAGACCTAGTTACATGCACTTGGCTTGGCAGATGCTGTAGAGCTTCCACACAGACACTCTTTCCCCCTAGGGGACCAATGTACTGTAGACTAGGCTGCAGTGTATTCTAAAGGACAGAGACTCGGCCCAGGCTGGTGGGAGCTTTGTGGGTGCCATCGGTGGTGTGCCCCCTTCATTGGAGACAAAGAGATGTGGTGACTCCACATTGAGCCTCCACCAAACCTCTTGTTCTCAATTTAGCATATGGGAGATAGGGAGGTTGGCATCTCCTGTTCCTCAGACTGGGTGTGTGGCTCTGAGCTGTAATATCACATCACATTGCTACACTCCCAACTAGGGATGATTGGGTTCAGTTCCCTGAGAACCGAACCTCCCGAACTTTGAGTTCCGAGCCCGGATCCGAGTCAGGCTCAGTTTCTCGCGCCTAACTCGGATCCGAAAATGAGGCAAAACATCATCATCCAGCTGTCGGATCTTGCGGGTTTTGAATTCTATATATAGTCCTGGTGATCGGCGCCATATTCACTCCGGACTTCGAGAGTGCATAGTAAGGACTTATTCCTTCTGTGCTTTATTCTGTGCTTTAATCGATAGGAATGGAAGGGGGCAGGAGAGAGCAGAGGGGTTGCAGCAGGAGAGTTGAGTTAACCTGGGGTTCTGCTTGTGTGGGTGTGCTGTGACTGTCATTGTGTTAGGGCTCTGCATAGTACACAGTGCACTGCATAAAGCATACTGTGGCTGTGTATAGGACCAGGGGTTGTTCTCTGTCTATAAGAGGCTGTGTATTGCCGTACACTACTGCTATATATCCTCTGTATGTGATCCAAAGCAAAAAATATATTTCTATTGGTGTGTCACTCTGAGTACTAGTACAGCGGCTACCGTACACTACTGTTATATATCCTCTGTGTGTGATCCAGAGCAAAAAATATATTTCTATTGGTGCGTCACTCAGTGACAACAACCAGTACTGCCGTACACTACTGCTATATTTCCTCTGTGCGTGGTCCAGAGCAAAAAATAAATTTCTATTGGTACGTCACTCTGACTACTAGTACAGCGGCTGCCGTATACTACTGCTATATATCCTATGTGTGTGATCCAAAGCCAAAAATATTTTTCTATTATGTATTTAAAAAAAGGTGCTCTGTCTGCTGTATCTGAAAGGGATGATTTGTCCATCCATCCAGGGGCTCCTGCCCAGTGTAAAATTAAAATAATAAAAGCTAAAAACAAAAAGCATAAAATTATAATTATAAAAAATATACAGTTCATCCGAAAGTTTTCACATTGCTTCAATTTTTTTACATTTTGTTATGTTACAACCTTATTACAAAATGGAATAAATTATTTTTTTCCCCTCAAAATTCTACACACAATACCCCATAATGACATCGTGAAAAAAGCTTTTTTGAGATTTTTGCAAATTTATTAAAAATAAAAAAGGAATCACATGTACATAAGTGTTCACAGCCTTTGCCATGAAGCTCAGAATTGAGCTCAGGTGCATCCTGTTTCCACTGATCATCCTTGAGATGTCCCTACAGCTTAATTGGAGTCCACCTGTGGTAAATTCAGTTGATTGGATATGATTTGGAAAGATAAACTCGTAAATACCAGTTTTGACACAGAATTATGCCAAAGTATTCGCACTAAGGGTGTTTCACTGATGCGGGTGCTGCCTGATGTGCAGAACAGTTAAGAGCGATACCAGTAAAATTAAAGAACTCACTATTAACAATAAGACCAGTACTATTAATCAGTTTGTTACCTGCAATTCGCGGAATGTTGTATATGTGTTGAACTGTAGTTGCGGCCTGCATTATGTGGGCAAAATGACGAGAGCTTTAAAAACTCGATTAGCCGAACACATATACAACATTAGAAAAGGCCTGGACACACATACTGTGTCGGCACATTTTAAAAATTCCCATAACAAAAAAGAACTATTAATCAGTTTGTTACCTGCAATTCGCGGAATGTTGTATATGTGTTGAACTGTAGTTGCGGCCTGCATTATGTGGGCAAAATGACGAGAGCTTTAAAAACTCGATTAGGATCCTTCTTCTGAAAGGAGGACCTTTTGTGAGCCTCCCCGAGTGTGACCCCTGAACCTAAGATGAACCTTCCTGATTGCTTTTCGTGTAACCGAAAAGATTTCCTTAACTTTCGGGAGGGCTGTAAACTTTATTTTCGTTTAAGGCCCCGGTCCTTAGGTACAGAATCCCAGTGGGTGGGTATAGTGATGTCGTTACTTCAAGGGGACCCACAAACTTGGGCCTTTGTGCATAGGCGTGCGCAGCACATATTATTAGGGGGTGCACCATCGGAGGGGTGTGTCTAGCACCGCCTTTTGGGCGTGTCCACTGTCTAGCACCATCTATTGATGGTCAGAGCATATAAAATTTCCACCTTTGTACCAATCCTAATAAAGCAGATACATTGTCAGATGTTGTGGTGTGCACCAAACAAACACCTCTGATGACACTCACTGCAATTACAGTGCTCCTCCTCAGCCTGGTCTGGCTCCCCCTCTCTTTCCCCTGCAAGCTGCAGCAGCTTACTTACAAGTCACTCACTGACACTGACAGTCGCAGACTAGTACTGCTGCTGCTGGAAAAATGAGTGACGTGTCAATGCTGCTGCCGGCCGCCTGCCAGTATTGAATTTGTCTTCCTAAGAGGAACGCTGGCTGCATGCTGATCCTCATCAGTGGCTGGCATTGGCAAAGCATAGAAGGATAGAGGTGGGCGTGTGGCAGGTGTGGTGGGTGGGTGTGCGAGTAGCATGACGTAATCACATAACACTGTTTTTGTACATGGAGGTGGAGCCGGGAGTTTGAAAGCCGGTGGCAGTGGCACTCTTCATTAACCCAGGCGTCCAGTCCGTAATGCAGTCCTGACAGGGTGCAGCGCAGAGGGGACAGTAATCAGCCTGCTCGGCGATCGCTGCATCAGGCATGTGAGATCGGGGTGCCAGACATTAGGGGGTGCCTGTGCGCACCAGGCACCCCCCCAGCGCACACCTATGCCTTTGTGCTAAAAGCCGATAAAGCAGCCTTACTCACTGTGGATGCCTTTTTTAAGTTAGTAGGTCTGTTGTATGACAATCCTGACAGGGAAGCATCTGCAGAGAGCCATTTACGTGCACTAAAACAGGTTAAAAATCCAGCTGAGGCGTATTGTACTGAGTTTCGACATTGGTTGAATGACTGTAGCTGGAATGATCCTTCTCTGCGCAGTCAGTTTCGCCTCGGTCTGTCAGAAGTGATCAAGGATAGTCTCATTCAGTACCCGGCTCTGGAGATTTTGGATAAGCTCATGGAGCTTGCTATCACGATCGATGGCCATCTCCGAGAGCGGAGGACTGAAAGAGGGGCTAATTTCAGGCCTAGTCCATGTGTGTATGCTCTCTCTGAGGACGTTGAGGAGCCCATGCAAGTGGGTCTTTTCCGGCTGTCCCCTGAGCAGAGAACCAGAAGGCTAAATTTAGGGCTCTGCTTGTACTGTAGCGGCAAGGGACATGTTGTGCGCAGCTGCCCAAATAAACAGGGAACCGCTCAGACCAATTGAATTTGTGAGGGGGTTCACTTTGGTCTGTAATTAGTCTCCTCACATGATTCCTTTTTAGTTCCCGCCGAAATATCTTCAGGAAGTCAGAGTTCTTTTATTTCAGCGTTTATTGGTAGCGGAGCTGCCTGGAACTTTATGGATCTTGCTTGGGCTCAGGCTCTGGGAGTTCCGCAGTTTCAACTTGATAGACTGATTACTATGCACGGATTAGACGGTGGCCCTCTCTCTAATGAGGAACTTACCCATCAGACCCCACCAGTACAGTTGACTGTGGGTGCGCTACATTCCGAGAGGATCTAATTCCTTCTCACCTATTGGGGGTCATTCCGAGTTGTTCGCTCATTGCCGATTTTCGCAACTGCGCGATTAAAGCAAAAATGCGCATGCACGTGGTTTGCAGTGCGCATGCGGTAAGTATTTTAGCTCAAAACTTAGTCAATTTAAACACGTCTGAACGAAGAATGTTCATCATTGAAGTGATCGGAATGTGATTGACAGGAAGTGTGTGTTTTTGGGCGGAAACTGGCCGTTTTCCGGGAGTGTGCGGAAATCGCAGGCATGTCAGAGAAAAACGCGGGAGTGTCTGGAGAAACGGGGGAGTGGCTGGCCGAACGCTGGGCGTGTGTGTGACGTCAAACCAGGAACGAAACTGACTGATCTGATCGCTATTTGTAAGTCTCGAGCTACTCAGAAACTGCTAAGAAATTTCTATTTGCTATTCTGCTAACCTTTCATTCGCAATTCTGCTAAGCTAAGATACACTCCCAGATGGTGGAGGCCTAGCGTGTGCAATGCTGCTAAAAGCAGCCAGCGAGCGAACAACTCGGAATCACCCCCATTGTCCGGCCGTGCCTGTAGTCTTAGGTCACACCTGGCTCGCCGTCCATAATCCAACCATAGATTGGCAGTCTAGGGAATTTCACGGTGGGGTTCCAACTGTGCTATGGGATGTATTTCTCGTCCGGTTCGGGTCGCGGCCGCCACTTCGGAACTCATACCCTCGGTATACCAGGACTATGCAGATGTGTTCTCCAAGGGTAATACTGATATCCTTCCACCCCACCGGTCTTATGACTGCACCATTGACCTTGTTCCTGGTGCTACTATGCCAAAAGGGAGACTCTATGCACTATCTGGCCCTGAGACTAAGGCCATGGATGATTATGTGTATGAAAGCCTAAAAAAGGGGTTTATTAGGACCTCGAAATCCCCTCTGAGTGCAGGGTTCTTTTTTGTTGAAAAGAAAGACGAATCTCTTAGGCCGTGCATAGACTACCGGGCCATGAATAAGATTTCTGTTAAAAACACTTACCCCTTACCTTTAATTTCGGTATTGTTTGATCAACTCCGCACCACGGTCATTTTTTCTAAGATTGATCGTATAACCTCATCCGAATAAGATCTGGGGATGAGTGGAAGACGGCTTTTAGTATGCAGTCCGGACATTACGAATATCTTGTGATGCCGTTCGGTCTATCTAACGCTCCTGCTGTGTTTCAGGATCTAATAAATTATGTCCTCTGCAACTTTATAGGAGAATGTGTGGTTGTTTATTTTGATGACATCTTAATTTATTCTGAGTCTCCGGAACAGCATGTTGTCCATGTGCCGCAAGTGCTTCAAAAATTGCGGGAGAACCATTTGTACGCCATATTGGAGAAATGTGATTTCCACATTACTGAGGTGTCTTTTTTAGGATATATTATTTCTCCAGAGGGTTTTTTTATGGAACCTAAGAAGCTCCAGGCTATCTTAAGTTGGGCTCAACACACTAACTTGAAGGCTAATCAGAGATTTGGGGTTTTGCGAATTATTATAGACGTTTTATTCATGCCTTTTCTGAATTGGTTGCTCCTATTGTGTCATTAACAAGAAAGGGTGCTGATCCTTCTAAGTCAGGGCTGGCCAAACCGGTCCTTGAGATCTACCAACAGTTCATGTTTTCCAGGCCTCCTGGAGATCTGTAGAATTGTCAGTTAGGAATGGATGCAGCACATCTTAATTAGTAATGACTACACCTGTGCACCAGCTAGGTAGTCTGGAAAATGTGAACTGTTGGTAGATCTCGAGGACTGGTTTGGCCAGCCCTGTTCTAAGTGGTCGCCTCAAGCCGAGCCCGCCTTCCGGGCTCTGAAACAGGCCTTTATCTCGGTTCATGTCCCCAGACACCCCAACCCTCATCTTCCTTTTATCATCGAGGTGGACGCCTCTGAGGTTGGGGTGGGAGCTGTTCTGTCTCAAGAAGACCGTGAGTCTTTAGTGTTACATCCTTGTGCCTTTATGTCTAAGAAATTATCCTCTGTAGAGACCAACTATGATGTTGGTAATAGAGATTTGTTAGCGGTCAAATGGGCTTTTGAGGAGTGGAGGCACTGGCTTGAGGAAGCAAAGCATACCATCACTGTATTTACGGACCACAAGAATTTGCTATACATTGAGTCTGCAACACGGCTTAATTTTCGACAGGCTCGCTGGACGTTGTTCTTTACCCAGTTTAAGTTTATCATCACTTACAGGCTAGGTTCTAAGAACACCAAAGCCGATGCCTAGTCACGCTGTTTTCTTCCAGTTCACGATAGCCATTCTTCTGCTACTCCCATTATCCCTGCTTCCTCTATCCGGACCGGCCTCACACAGATTTTACATTCACAGTTGGTTCAGTTGCAACAGCAGGCTCCCAGTAATACTCCTGTTGGTCGTCTCTTTGTCCCTGACTTTTTGAGAGACAATGTCCTTGCCGAGTTTCATGATAACAAGGTTGCTGACCATCCTGGTGTTGCTAAAACGTTGGAGTTACTCTCTCGCTCACTGTGGTGGCCTAGTCTTTCCAAGGATGTTAGGGAGTTTGTTCTCTCTTGTCAAGATTGCACAAGGCACAAGGTGTCCCGGTCTCTAACCGTTGGGCAGCTCATGCCTCTAGCTATTCCTGTCAGGCCATGGTCACACATTTCCATGGATTTCGTGGTGGATCTTCCACTCTCTTCTGGTTTTCAGGTGGTGTGGGTGGTCGTAGATCATTTTGCCAAGATGGCCCATTTCATTGCCTTACCCAGACTGCCGTCCGCTCAGGTTTTGGCAGTTTTGTTCCTTCGTCATGTTTTCAGGTCCCATGGATTACCCGTGGATATTGTCTCAGACCGGGGACCGCAGTTTATTGCCCGTTTCTAGAAGCTCTTTTGTGCTTCGTTAAACATGAAACTCAGTTTAACCTCAGGATACCATCAAAAGTCTAACGGGCAGACGGAGCGTGTGAATCAATCACTGAAGCAATATCTACGTCTTTATACAGCCAAGCTTCAGAACGATTGGTCAATTCGCTGGCCGAGTTTGTTTACAATAACGCCTGTTATTCATCCACCAAGGTGTCTCCGTTCTATTCAGTCCTTGGCTTTCATCCTAGAGCTAATTCCTTTACTCCTAATTATCCATCTTCTTCCTTGGCCTAAACCTCCCGTCTCAGAGCTATTTGGAAGAAAGTACAGCTTGCTCTTAAGAAAGCTGCCTTCCGGGAGAAATATTTTTCAGATAGGTTCCGACGCCCATGCACCTTTAAGGTAGGAGATAAGGTGTGGTTGTCAACCCGCAACATCAAGCTCTGACAACCTTCGGCTAGATTGGTACCTAGATTTATCGGGCCATTTTTTATTATCAAAAAGATCAATCCAGTGGCTTTTCGGCTACAGTTGCCAAAGTCACTTAAAATCTCCAACACCTTTCATTGTTCTCTGTTTAAGCCATATGTTCTTTCCAGGAAATTTACTTGGAAAATTATTTGTGGTAGACCTCCTGTGGATGTTCGGGGCCAACAGGAATTCCTGGTAGAAAAGGTGTTGGACTCTAAAGTGTCCTGTGGTCTGCTGTATTTTCTGGTCCATTGGAAAGGGTAAGGCCCAGAGGAATGATCTTGGGTCTGGAAATGGATTTGCATGCCCCTAGACTAAAAAAAAATGTTTTTTCAGGAATTTTCTTCATAAACCTGGGTTTGGGGGTTCCTTGACCCCTCCTCAAGGTGGGGGGTACTGTTAGCGGCAGGTCGTGCCAGCTCCCAGACGTTGCTAGGCAACGGGACCGGCGCGTCACTTCTGCCGCTAACTCTCTGCTCCCAGCCAGTTGCCTAGCAACTGAAGACGCCAGACGGCCACCCGGCACTGCAGTCCCGGCTGTTACTAATTTGGATCTGAGGCTGGGCTGCCTGCTGATTCGGCTACATGGGCGTTTTATGGGAGCCAGATTAGCACAGCCCCGCCGGTGATAGCTTCTTGTGGAGCTGCTTCCTGCCATAGAGTATACCTGTCCTGTGATCCTGTTATCCTAAGATCCAGTAGTCCTGAGTCCTGGTGTCCGGAGCCTGTTATTGGAATCTATCCAGCTTTCCAGTCCTGTGAGCCAGTGCCTGCGGCCTCTGGGTCCCTGTTCACCTGCGTGCACCTTTACCAGTGTTGTGAGTAGCGGCCTTGCCGCACCTTATGGCCTTGCCTGTATCATTCTCTTTATTTTGCTTTGGCATTTTCTGCGGAGGTTTCTGCTATAGCTGTCCTCGACGAAATATGATTGCATCGTGTTTGGCGTTTGGGCAGCGTCGCTTTTGTTACAATTTGTCTTGGCGGACGCGCCGCACATGCTTTTGTTGTTAGTGTTTCTGTTTTAGTTAGAAGTTCCCCTTGTTCTCACCCTGTATTGGTTTACGCCTTGTCTCCAACTAAGACCGGTGGGGCATAGGAGTTGGGCAGACCTAATCCGCCCTTCAAACGCGGCTGCCGTGGGCCCAAGCAAACATAGTCTCAGAGGCGTAGACTGACCACGTGGGGGTGACAACAGAGTCAGGGTTTCTGTAGGGGTTGCTGCTGAACTCCGTTCCAACTGCAGCATCACGTTTCTGTACTTGGAGCTTATCCACTCTGTCTCTTGAGTTCCAAGTACAGTGAACATAACAAAAAACTCAGTATTTTATTAAATTCTTTATATGTGGTCCCAAGTGTTTGCACCTATACACATTACTGTTGTCACTGTGGTGTACTATTTCATACATGTTTAAACAGGGAAGCGCAGGAAGGAACACGTAATTCTCCTTTTGCCATTTTGTACTCTTTGGAGTGTTGGATGAACACTCCTTTGGGTGTTTTGTAACATCAAAAAAAACCTTGTTTTATGATTTGGAAAGGCACACACCAGTGGCGCACGCAGGGGGGGTTTCCGAGTACCTGGAAACCCCCCCCTGATGAGCCAGACTTTTTATTTTTCAGACGGAGACAGCAGTGTCTCCGTCTCAGGAAAAGCCGCGATCGCGACCACAATCGCGACCGCGGAACTGCTCCTGCAGCAGAGAGCTATCTGCAGTCTGTCAGATTGTGGGGTGCTCTGGGGACCGATCTGCGGCGCAGCGCTGTGTGCTACTCGCAGCCGCCGGCGCTGCGCTCCACCTACCCCTGACCAATAAGAACCCGCCCGCATGTTACGTAAAGATACTATGCTGTATAGCGACTTGCCGTCACTCTCCTGTTCCAGCTCTCTTCATGTGCGCTCTCTCCTGCACCCGCTCCTCCCAATCTTAGGATGCCAGCCAGGTAAACGCGATGCCACGGGGGAGTGTGTGTGAAAGGGGGGGATTGTCAGAAGTGTTTGGATTATTTTGTTAAAGGAATCCCTGCCTTCAGGTGTGTGTGTATATATATATATATATATATTATATATATATATATATATATATATATATATACATTTACATACAGGAAGGATGTTTTGGAACTTAGAGACTTGTGATGGAAAGATATATTAAAAAAATCGAAATACCAATGTTTTGGGGCCCATAGCCCCTTTGTCCACACCTGGCTAGGGGACCTGAAACGTTGATATGTTGATGAGACGATTTTTTTAAACATGTTTCTCCATCACAAGTCTCTGAGTTCCACAACATCCTTCATGTTTATATCTCAATTACACTGAAGGCAACGGGGCAATTACCATTGAAGTAAGTGGTGTGCCGGACTAACATCATACAGTGTGTGTGTGTATGTATGTGTGTCTATATATATATGTATATATATATATATATATATATATATATATATATGTATGTATTATGATTTTTTGTATTTTATACCTAGGGGGGCCTCCTGTCTTAAGTTCTCCGGGCCCCCCAAAGCCTTAATCCAGCTCTGGCTCTCTGCATAGAGAATGTCGGGGCGGGCGTGGGGGGGGGGGGGGGGGAGCTGCTGGCTGTGCATGCTCAGCGACAGCCATAGCAGCTCCCTCCGTCCTCACAGTGACTGCCGCTAGTGTGCTCCTGCCTCCCAGACCTTGGTGCCTGGTTTGTATAACATATACAGTATGTACAGCATACTGTATATGAAGTTTGCGTGTTTGTATGTATTTGTAGGCATGTATTTATGTAAGTATGTGTGTTTGTGTGCTTGTGTATGTGTGTGCATGTATGTATAAATTTGTGTGATATACATACATATATATATATATGTGTGTGTATATATATATATATATATATATATACATACATACATACATACACACACACACACACACGGAAACCCCCCTGACTAAATCCTGCGTTTGCCCCTGCACACCTGTCTATATCAGGTCCCACACTTGACAGTGCATGTCTGAGCTCAAACCAAGCATGAAGTTAAAGGAATTATCTGTAGACCTCCGAGACAGGATTGTCTCAAAGCACAAATCTTGAGAAGGGTACAGAAAAATATTTGCTGCTTTGAAGGTCCCAATGAGCACAGTGGCCTCCATCATTAATAAATGGAAGAAGTTCAGAACCACCAGGACTCTTCCTAGAGCTGGCCGATCAGGGGAGAAGAGCTTTAGTCAGGGAGGTGACCAAGAACCTGATGGTCACTCTGTCAGAGCTACAGCATTCCTCTGTGGAGAGAGAAGATCCTTCCAGAAGGACAACCACCTATGCAGCAATCAACCAATCAGGCCTGTATGGCAGAGTGGCCAGACAGTAGCCATTACTTAGTAAAAAGCACATGGCAGCCTGCCTGGAGTTTGCCAAAATGCACCTGAAGGACTCTCAGACCGAGAAGCAAAATTCTCTGGTCTGATGAGACAAAGATTGAACTCTTTGGCGTGAATGCCAGGCGTCATGTTTGGAGAAAACCAGGCACCGCTCATCACCAGGGCAATACCATCCCTACAGTGAAGCATGGTGGTGGCAGTATCATGCTGTAGGGATGTTTTGCAGGAACTGGGAGACTAGACAGGATAGAGGGAAATATGAATGCAGCAATGTACAGAGACATCCTGGATGAAAACCTGCTAGAAAGCACTCTTGACCTCAGACTGGGGCGACGGTTCATCTTTCAGCAGGACAACGACCCTAAGCACATAGCCAATATATTAAAGGAGTGGCTTCAGGACAACTCTGTGAATGTCCTTGAGTGGCCCAGCCAGAGCCCGATTGAACACCTCTGGAGAGATCTGAAAATGGCTGTGCACCAACTCTTCCCATTCAACCTGATGGAGTTTGAGAGATGCTGCAAAGAGGAATGGGCGAAACTGCCCAAAGATAGGTGTGCAAAGCTTGTGGCATCATATTCAAAAATACTTGAGGCTGTAATTGCTGCGTGAAGGTGCATCAAAAAAGTATTGAGCAAACGTCGTGAATACTTATGTACATGTGATTTCTTAGGTTTTTTTTTAAATAAATTTGCAAAGATCTCCCAAAAAAACTTTTTTTCATGTTGTCATTATGGGGTACTGTGTGTAGAATTTTGAGGGTAAAAAATGAATTTATTCCATTTTGGAATAAGTCTGTAACATAAGAAAATGTGGAAAAAGTGTAGCGATGTGAATATTTTCCGGATGCACTATATCTATTTTTTTGTTTGTGCTGTACCCCAGTGTACTATATAATTTTTATTTTATTTTCATAAGTACTGTGACACTGCCGTTCAGACCGCAATATATTATTTCCTACTCATAAACGCATTGTGCAACGCTGTCGGTGTAATCAACCGCAGCATGTTATTATTATATATATTTCTGATTCATTTGTGCGACACTGTAACCGCCGGTGTGTGATATAAAAAATACTTCTACATATTTTTATTTATTTGTGCAACACTGTAACCGCAGTGTGTGATATAGAATAAATAATATATATATATATATATACAGGTTGAGTATCCCTTATCCAAAATGCTTGGGACCAGAGGAATTTTGGATATGGGATTTTTCCGTATTTTGGAATAATTGCATACCATAATGAGATATCATGGTGATGGGACCTAAATCTAAGCACAGAATGCATTTATGTTACAAATACACCTTATACACCCAGCCTAATGGTAATTTTAGCCAATATTTTTTATAACTTTGTGCATTAAGCAAAGTGTGTGTACATTCACACAATTCATTTATGTTTCATATACACCTTTTGCACACAGCCTGAAGGTCATTTAATACAATATTTTTAATAACTTTGAGTATTAAACAAAGTTTGTGTACATTGAGCCGTCAAAAAACAAAGGTTTCACTATCTCAGTCTCACTCAAAAAAGTCCGTATTTCGGAATATTCTGTATTTCGGAATATTTGGATATGGGATACTCAACCTGTATATATATATATATATATATATATATATATATATATATTTTGATTTAAATTAATATTTTGTGCTTTGTCATCCCAGTATACATCCAGGGTCTGCAGCTGCTCCGTCCGTCTAGGGGTGTTCTGTCAGTCCACCCAAAATAAAAGACATCTTTTTTTTTAGATATATATTGTGCTGTATCCTCCCAGAATACATCCAGGCATACTCCATCCATTTCAGGGTGTGGTGTCTGTAGCTCATATTCTTTTTATAACTTATTGTCCTATTTTCATAACTTCTTATCACTACATTGTAATTAATTTTAATTAATATTATTAATAATTATAAATTAGATACATTTAAATTAAATGAATATAAATAAACCCTCCACACTCACATAGTGAACTTTCTGCCTATCGAAGATATCTTGGAGGAAATGAAGAATTTGATTCTAATAAATTAAATTAAATAAATTCAATAAAAATAAATAAAAATAAATTAAATCTAAAATATTGTCTTTTTTTATTCTTCTTTGCCATAATCATCTTTTTGTGAACTGAAATCTTGAGCCTTGCCTAATGCGTCTTTTTTTAAATACAGTCTTTTTTTTTTAATATTTTGTCCTCCCAGTATATATCATACATCCAAAGGCTGCTGCTGGTCCGTCCAGCTACCTCGGTGTAACCTTTTGGCCTAAACTGGATGCAAACAATATTGTGAGCTGTGAGGTGTTCAGAATAGTCTGGAAATGAGTGGATATGAATGCTATTGAGGTTCATAATACTGTAGGAACTAACCCCCCCCCCCCCCCCCAATTCCAGATCCAAAACCAAAACCCAAAAACCCGAAAAATGGCCCGGTGCACACCCCTACTACCAGCATACTACAGACATGGGGAAGTGGTGACCAGCTAACAAGCTGCTGCTCCTCTGTGACGTTGGTCAGTGCTTAGTGTTGGGCAAATTAGGACATTAATAACACTGAATGTGGGAAAATTAGTCTCTAATTCTGTTTTATTTTGTGCCCCCAGATACCTCCTGGTCAATCATGATTTGGTTTCTCACATAGAGGGTGATATACTGTATGAAAACATTAATGGCCTTGGAGAGAAATAAACTATACATTATGGGGGAGATTTAAATGTTTGAAAAGTCAGTTGGGAGTCTGTCTATTAGATAGGAAAAAACAGACTCCCAACTGACTTTTCAAACATTTGAATCTCCCCCTATGAATGTTGGCATTATGACTGTATCCCCACTTGCAGATGTTATCATACCAAGGCGTCTTTTTACTAAGTCTAAATCATCACCTAACTATCAAGTTACAGGCTTTGTTTGGAAAAAAATGACAGTTAGGAGCAGATTGGCTGATACTTCATCTTTCTCCTCTTTATCTCTCTCCAAAGCTTAGTACATAGACCCTTCAGAGAGATAAAGTGGAGAAGTTGTTTATATCAGCCAATCATTTATCTAGCACAGTCTATGACAGGACAGTTATAAACTGATTAGTTGCTATGGGCAACTTCTCCATTTTATGTCTCTAGAAGGCTTGATACACCTCCCCCACAATCTGTAACAACTCAAAGATGTGTGGTAGGTAACAACCAGAAAATGCACCCTGCAAAGTATAGCGGTGGAAAGCCTATGATTCCTGTCTCATAACAAGGCCCTCCTTTTACAGTATACTGCCGAATACTTCATCTCCCAGAGATAGAGCTTCTGGCTTAGGTACAAGATTGGGATCATCGTGTAGAACAACCAGCCAGCAGAAGATCTCCTGCAGGTAGATTACAGTGAAGTCATAAAAGCAGAAATGTCTAGGATTATTTTTTTGTGGACAAAAGTGTCATCCTATTTGCATCCATGAGAAGATGCTGCCTGATGAAGACACATTCACTGTACCCAGGGCTGTACCTAGGGATGTGTGAATATTGATGTTGCCCAGGTCACGGAACCCAGAGGGTATCACTGTTGCATACCCCTTAGATGCTCCAGGCAGCTTGTACAGCATGTGGGTCCTCATCTCTTTTGCTGCTCCCATTGGCCCACCGTCCAGTAGGACAACATGTTCAAGGGGTGAGGCCTGCACAGGGTGTAGTTTAGCCCCGCTATATCCCTGACTGTGCCAACAGTGGCAGAAGTCTCTTAAGCAGCAGCTACAAGTATACAGGTTTCAGCATCTTTTTGCCCATAGGTAATGCTGTCTAGGGCCATATGTTAGCATAAATAGCATCAATAATTAGGAAAACACCTGAAATCCTGATGATAATTCTCTGGGGTTAGTGAAAGCTGGTCCAGGATGGTAGCCCTGACTTTATCCTCATTCGCCAGACTTGCATAGACTACTTCTGGTTCCCTAATAACCTGGGAAACTAGTTATAAGGTCCAAAATGACTCCAGCTGCAATGAACCTCTTGATCATGAGAGGCGAAGGGTCTCAGTCATTCAATTATTTCACTTTGGAAATCAAATCAGTGACCAGCACCTGTGCACGTTTAGCTGATACATTAGGCTAAGCTCTGAGCTGTTCACCTTCTCTCGGAGCAAGCGCTTTACAGAAATGGTACAAATAACTCCTGGGATTTCCTGGACATCATCAAATAGCTATGCAAATTGAGAGTTAGGAGCTGATTGGCTGGTGCATTTATCACCTTCCACTTATCAATGGTTTATCACTTCCTTATGCCGTCTCCAGGCTTAATACATCTGCCCCCAAGCTCTTATGGATGCCGTCTTCCACCGTCGCTGCGCAGTCCCACCCGTGGTTTCTGCTGCCCGCCCGCACCTGCCACGGCCGGCGATACTAACATCCCCTTGTAGCGGCAGCGCTGTGTCTGCTGCTGCACACCTCTCTCGAGTCCCGGTGTCTCGGGCCCCTCTGCTCTGCTCCCCCCCCCCCCACCTTCCTCTAAGATTAATTAATCGCAAATGGTCTCTGCATTTGAACAGTGTGGCGTGCGGCTCGGTGAGCGGCATCTTTGGCCTGATCTGCTCCTGCATGCTGCTCCGTCTTTGTGTACTCCGTTCCGCTCCCCGCATCCAGCCATAACTGATGTGTTGGCCCAAACCTACTAAAGTGCAGGGACATTTGCGGAGGAGGAGAGAAGAAGAAGGAGGAGCAGCAGCGCAACGTTGGGCGATGGCAGCAGGGCCAGCTGCACCATCAGCACTGCAGGGAGACAGGAGCAGCCTGGAGGAGCTCACTATCAACGGGGAAAGGAGATTTGCCAGCTTGAGTGGCTGACACTCTCTCTCTCTTGTCCTCACTAACCTTTCTCTCCTCCTCTCTCTCTCTCATCCTCACCTATCTCTCTCTCGTCCTCACCTATCTCTCTCATCCTCACCCCTCTCTTTTGCGCGCGCCTCCCGTCCTCATCTCTCTTTCGCCCTCACCTCTCTCTCGTCTCTCTCTCGCCCTCACCTCTCTCTCCCTCACTTCTCTCTTGTCCTCTCCTCTTTTCAACCTCACTTCTCTTTCTCACTCTGACCTCTCTCTCTTGCCCTCACCGCTCTGTCTCCTCTCTCTCTTGTCCTCACCTCACTTTCTTGTCTTAATTTCTCTTTTTTTCTCTTGTCCTCTTTATCTCCCTCTTTTGTGCTCATCTTACAGCTACTTCTATAGTGGCTCTACTGTGGTGTAACGTGTATAATGGGCTCTACCATGGCATAATGTGTATAAGTGGCACTACTTCAGTATAACATGTGTAATCGGCTCTACTGTGGTGTAACGTGTATAAAGGGCTCTACTATGCTGTAACGCGTGTAAGCGGCTCTACCATGCCATAATGTGTGTAAGTGGCTCTACTTTGGTGTCACATGTGTAATCGGCTCTACTGTGGTTTAACATGTCTAAGGGGCTCTACCATGGAATAATGTGTATAAGCGGCTCTTCTTTAATGTAACATGTATAATCGGTAGGGATGAGCGGGTTCGGATCCTCGGGATCCGAACCCCCCCGAACTTCACCCATTTTACACGGGTCCGAGGCAGACTCGGATCCTCCCGCCTTGCTCGGTTAACCCGAGCGCGCCCGAACGTCATCATCCCGCGGTCGGATTCTCGCGAGATTCGTATTCTATATAAGGAGCCGCACGTCGCCGACATTTTTCACTCGTGCATTGGAGATGATCGTGAGAGGACGTGGCTGGCGTCCTCTCAGTTTCTATGTTCAGTGGGCTGCAAATTGTGCTGCAAATATCTGTGCTCAGTGTGCTGCAAATATCTGTGCTCAGTGTGCTGCAAGTGCAAATATCTACGTTCTCTGCCTGAAAAACGCTCCATATCTGTGCTCAGTGTGCTGCAAATATCTGTGCTCAGTGTGCTAATTGCTTTATTGTGGGGACTGGGGACCAGCAGTATTATATAGTAGGAGGACAGTGCAGCGTTTTGCTGACCAGTGACAACCAGTATTATACGTTCTCTGCCTGAAAAACGCTCCATATCTGTGCTGCATTGTAGTATATAGTAGGAGGACAGTGTAGAATTTTGCTGACCACCAGTATAACTATATATATAGCAGTACGGTACAGTAGTCCACTGATCTACCTACCTCTGTGTCGTCAAGTATACTATCCATCCATACCTGTGGTGCATTTCAGTTTTGCACAGTTTGCTGACCACCCGTATATACTATATAGCAGTACGGTACAGTAGGCCACTGCTCTACCTACCTCTGTGTCGTCAAGTATACTGTCTATCCATACCTGTGGTGCATTTCAGTTTTGCACAGTTTGCTGACCACCAGTATATACTATATAGCAGTACGGTACAGTAGGCCACTGCTCTACCTACCTCTGTGTCGTCAAGTATACTATCCATCCATACCTGTGGTGCATTTCAGTTGTGCGCAGTATATATAGTAGTAGGCCATTGCTATTGATATATTACTGGCATATAATTCCACACATTAAAAAATGGAGAACAAAAATGTGGAGGGTAAAATAGGGAAAGATCAAGATCCACTTCCACCTCGTGCTGAAGCTGCTGCCACTAGTCATGGCCGAGACGATGAAATGCCATCAACGTCGTCTGCCAAGGCCGATGCCCAATGTCATAGTAGAGAGCATGTAAAATCCCAAAAAATAAAGCTCAGTAAAATGACCCAAAAATCTAAATCAAAATCGTCTGAGGAGCAGCGTAAACTTGCCAATGTGCCATTTACGACACGGAGTGGCAAGGAACGGCTGAGGGCCTGGCCTATGTTAAAGGCTAGTGGTTCAGCTTCACATGAGGATGGAAGCACTCATCCTCCTGCTAGAAAACTTAAAAGAGTTAAGATGGCAAAAGCACAGCAAAGAACTGTGCGTTCTTCTAAATCACAAATCCCCAAGGAGAGTCCAATTGTGTCGGTTGCGATGCCTGCACCTCTTTTTTCTTTCATTTTTCTTTGCATCATGTGCTGTTTGGGGACTATTTTTGGAACTGCCATCCTGTCTGACACTGCAGTGCCACTCCTAGATGGGCCAGGTGTTTGTGTCGGCCACTTGGGTTGCTTAGCTTAGTCACACAGCTACCTCATTGCACCTCTTTTTTTCTTTGCATCATGTGCTGTTTGGGGACTATTTTTTTGAAGTGCCATCCTGTCTGACACTGCAGTGCCACTCCTAGATGGGCCAGGTGTTTGTGACGGCCACTTGTGTCGCTTAGCTTAGTCACACAGCTACCTCATTGCGCCTCTTTTTTTCTTTGCATCATGTGCTGTTTGGGGACTATTTCTTGGAAGTGCCATCCTGTCTGACACTGCAGTGCCACTCCTAGATGGGCCAGGTGTTTGTGTCGGCCACTTGGGTCGCTTAGCTTAGTCACACAGCTACCTCATTGTGCCTCTTTTTTTCTTTGCATCATGTGCTGTTTGGGGACTATTTTTTTTAAGTGCCATCCTGTCTGACACTGCAGTGCCACTCCTAGACGGGCCAGGTGTTTGTGTCGGCCACTTGGGTCGCTTAGCTTAGTCACACAGCTACCTCATTGCGCCTCTTTTTTTCTTTGCATCATGTGCTGTTTGGGGACTATTTTTTTGAAGTGCCATCATGTCTGACAATGCAGTGCCACTCCTAGATGGGCCAGGTGTTTGTGTCGGCCACTAGGGTCGCTTAGCTTAGTCACACAGCTACCTCATTGCGCCTCTTTTTTTCTTTGCATCATGTGCTGTTTGGGGACTATTTTTTGAAAGTGCCATCCTGTCTGACACTGCAGTGCCACTCCTAGATGGGCCAGGTGTTTGTGTTGGCCACTTGTTTCGCTTAGCTTAGTCACACAGCTTACATCTTGCACCTCTATTTTTCTTTGCATCATGTGCTGTTTGGGGACTATTTTTTTAATCTGCCACCCTATCTGACACTGCAGTGCCACTCCTAGATGGGCCAGGTGTTTGTGTCGGCCACTTGTGTCGCTTAGCTTAGTCATACAGCTTACATCTTGCACCTCTTTTTTTCTTTGCATCATGTGCTGTTTGGGGACTATTTTTTTAATCTGCCATCCTGTCTGACACTGCAGTGCCACTCCTAGATGGACCAGGTGTTTGTGTCGGCCACTTGGGTCGCTTAGCTTAGTCACACAGCGACCTTGGTGCGCCTCTTTTTTTCTTTGCATCATGTGCTGTTTGGGGACTATTTTTTTGAAGTGCCATCCTGCCTGACACTGCAGTGCCACTCCTAGATGGGCCAGGTGTTTGTGTCGGCCACTTGTGTTGCTTAGCTTAGTCACACAGCTTACATCTTGCACCTCTTTTTTTCTTTGCATTATGTGCTATTTGGGGACTATTTTTTTAATCTGCCATCCTGTCTGACACTGCAGTGCCACTCCTAGATGGGCCAGGTGTTTGTGTCGGCCACTAGGGTCGCTTAGCTTAGTCACACAGCTACCTCATTGCGCCTCTTTTTTTCTTTGCATCATGTGCTGTTTGGGGACTAATTTTTTGAAGTGCCATCCTGTCTGACACTGCAGTGCCACTCCTAGATGGGCCAGGTGTTTGTGTCGGCCACTTGGGTTGCCTAGCTTAGTCACACAGCTACCTCATTGCGCCTCTTTTTTTCTTTGCATCATGTGCTGTTTGGGGACTATTTTTTGGAAGTGCCATCCTGTCTGACACTGCAGTGCCACTCCTAGATGGGCCAGGTGTTTGTGTCGGCCACTTGTGTCGCTTAGCTTAGTCACACAGCTTACATCTTGCATCTTTTTTTTCTTTGCATCATGTGCTGTTTGGGGACTATTTTTTTAATCTGCCATCCTGTCTGACACTGCAGTGCCACTCCTAGATGGGCCAGGTGTTTGTGTCGGCCACTTGGGTCGCTTAGCTTAGTCACACAGCTACCTCATTGCGCCTCTTTTTTTCTTTGCATCATGTGCTGTTTGGGGACTATTTTTTTTTTTAAGTGCCATCCTTTCTGACACTGCAGTGCCACTCCTAGACGGGCCAGGTGTTTGTGTCGGGCACTTGGGTCGCTTAGTTTAGTCACACAGCTACCTCATTGCGCCTCTTTTTTTCTTTGCATCATGTGCTGTTTGGGGACTATTTTTTGGAAGTGCCATCCTGTCTGACACTGCAGTGCCACTCCTAGATGGGCCAGGTGTTTGTGTCGGCCACTTGTTTCGCTTAGCTTAGTCACACAGCTTACATCTTGCACCTCTATTTTTTTTTGCATCATGTGCTGTTTGGGGACTATTTTTTTAATCTGCCACCCTGTCTGACACTGCAGTGCCACTCCTAGATGGGCCAGGTGTTTGTGTCGGGCACTTGGGTCGCTTAGCTTAGTCACACAGCGACCTTGGTGCGCCTCTTTTTTTCTTTGCATCATGTGCTGTTTGGGGACTATTTTTTTGAAGTGCCATCCTGCCTGACACTGCAGTGCCACTCCTAGATGGGCCAGGTGTTTGTGTCGGCCACTTGTGTCGCTTAGCTTAGCCACACAGCTACCTCATTGCGCCTCTTTTTTTCTTTGCATCATGTGCTGTTTGGGGACTATTTTTTTGAAGTGCCATCCTGCCTGACACTGCAGTGCCACTCTTAGATGGGCCAGGTGTTTGTGTCGGCCACTTGTGTCGCTTAGCTTAGTCACACAGCTTACATCTTGCACCTCTTTTTTTCTTTGCATCATGTGCTGTTTGGGGACTATTTTTTTTAATCTGCCATCCTGTCTGACACTGCAGTGCCACTCTTAGATGGGCCAGGTGTTTGTGTCGGGCACTTGGGTCGCTTAGTTTAGTCACACAGCTACCTCATTGCGCCTCTTTTTTTCTTTGCATCATGTGCTGTTTGGGGACTATTTTTTGGAAGTGCCATCCTGTCTGACACTGCAGTGCCACTCCTAGATGGGCCAGGTGTTTGTGTCGGCCACTTGTTTCGATTAGCTTAGTCACACAGCTTACATCTTGCACCTCTATTTTTCTTTGCATCATGTGCTGTTTGGGGACTATTTTTTTAATCTGCCACCCTGTCTGACACTGCAGTGTCACTCCTAGATGGGCCAGGTGTTTGTGTCGGCCACTTGGGTCGCTTAGTTTAGTCACACAGCTACCTCATTGCGCCTCTTTTTTTCTTTGCATCATGTGCTGTTTGGGGACTATTTTTTGGAAGTGCCATCCTGTCTGACACTGCAGTGCCACTCCTAGATGGGCCAGGTGTTTGTGTCGGCCACTTGTTTCGCTTAGCTTAGTCACACAGCTTACATCTTGCACCTCTATTTTTCTTTGCATCATGTGCTGTTTGGGGACTATTTTTTTAATCTGCCATCCTGCCTGACACTGCAGTGCCACTCCTAGATGGGCCAGGTGTTTGTGTCGGCCACTTGTGTCGCTTAGCTTAGCCACACAGCTACCTCATTGCGCCTCATTTTTTCTTTGCATCATGTGCTGTTTGGGGACTATTTTTTTGAAGTGCCATCTTGCCTGACACTGCAGTGCCACTCCTAGATGGGCCAGGTGTTTGTGTCGGCCACTTGTGTTGCTTAGCTTAGTCACACAGCTTACATCTTGCACCTCTTTTTTTCTTTGCATCATGTGCTATTTGGGGACTATTTTTTTAATCTGCCATCCTGTCTGACACTGCAGTGCCACTCCTAGATGGGCCAGGTGTTTGTGTCGGCCACTAGGGTCGCTTAGCTTAGTCACACAGCTACCTCATTGCGCCTCTTTTTTTCTTTGCATCATGTGCTGTTTGGGGACTAATTTTTTGAAGTGCCATCCTGTCTGACACTGCAGTGCCACTCCTAGATGGGCCAGGTGTTTGTGTCGGCCACTTGGGTTGCCTAGCTTAGTCACACAGCTACCTCATTGCGCCTCTTTTTTTCTTTGCATCATGTGCTGTTTGGGGACTATTTTTTGGAAGTGCCATCCTGTCTGACACTGCAGTGCCACTCCTAGATGGGCCAGGTGTTTGTGTCGGCCACTTGTGTCGCTTAGCTTAGTCACACAGCTTACATCTTGCATCTTTTTTTTCTTTGCATCATGTGCTGTTTGGGGACTATTTTTTTAATCTGCCATCCTGTCTGACACTGCAGTGCCACTCCTAGATGGGCCAGGTGTTTGTGTCGGCCACTTGGGTCGCTTAGCTTAGTCACACAGCTACCTCATTGCGCCTCTTTTTTTCTTTGCATCATGTGCTGTTTGGGGACTATTTTTTTTTTTAAGTGCCATCCTTTCTGACACTGCAGTGCCACTCCTAGACGGGCCAGGTGTTTGTGTCGGGCACTTGGGTCGCTTAGTTTAGTCACACAGCTACCTCATTGCGCCTCTTTTTTTCTTTGCATCATGTGCTGTTTGGGGACTATTTTTTGGAAGTGCCATCCTGTCTGACACTGCAGTGCCACTCCTAGATGGGCCAGGTGTTTGTGTCGGCCACTTGTTTCGCTTAGCTTAGTCACACAGCTTACATCTTGCACCTCTATTTTTTTTTGCATCATGTGCTGTTTGGGGACTATTTTTTTAATCTGCCACCCTGTCTGACACTGCAGTGCCACTCCTAGATGGGCCAGGTGTTTGTGTCGGGCACTTGGGTCGCTTAGCTTAGTCACACAGCGACCTTGGTGCGCCTCTTTTTTTCTTTGCATCATGTGCTGTTTGGGGACTATTTTTTTGAAGTGCCATCCTGCCTGACACTGCAGTGCCACTCCTAGATGGGCCAGGTGTTTGTGTCGGCCACTTGTGTCGCTTAGCTTAGCCACACAGCTACCTCATTGCGCCTCTTTTTTTCTTTGCATCATGTGCTGTTTGGGGACTATTTTTTTGAAGTGCCATCCTGCCTGACACTGCAGTGCCACTCTTAGATGGGCCAGGTGTTTGTGTCGGCCACTTGTGTCGCTTAGCTTAGTCACACAGCTTACATCTTGCACCTCTTTTTTTCTTTGCATCATGTGCTGTTTGGGGACTATTTTTTTTAATCTGCCATCCTGTCTGACACTGCAGTGCCACTCTTAGATGGGCCAGGTGTTTGTGTCGGGCACTTGGGTCGCTTAGTTTAGTCACACAGCTACCTCATTGCGCCTCTTTTTTTCTTTGCATCATGTGCTGTTTGGGGACTATTTTTTGGAAGTGCCATCCTGTCTGACACTGCAGTGCCACTCCTAGATGGGCCAGGTGTTTGTGTCGGCCACTTGTTTCGATTAGCTTAGTCACACAGCTTACATCTTGCACCTCTATTTTTCTTTGCATCATGTGCTGTTTGGGGACTATTTTTTTAATCTGCCACCCTGTCTGACACTGCAGTGTCACTCCTAGATGGGCCAGGTGTTTGTGTCGGCCACTTGGGTCGCTTAGTTTAGTCACACAGCTACCTCATTGCGCCTCTTTTTTTCTTTGCATCATGTGCTGTTTGGGGACTATTTTTTGGAAGTGCCATCCTGTCTGACACTGCAGTGCCACTCCTAGATGGGCCAGGTGTTTGTGTCGGCCACTTGTTTCGCTTAGCTTAGTCACACAGCTTACATCTTGCACCTCTATTTTTCTTTGCATCATGTGCTGTTTGGGGACTATTTTTTTAATCTGCCATCCTGCCTGACACTGCAGTGCCACTCCTAGATGGGCCAGGTGTTTGTGTCGGCCACTTGTGTCGCTTAGCTTAGCCACACAGCTACCTCATTGCGCCTCATTTTTTCTTTGCATCATGTGCTGCTTGGGGACTATTTTTTTGAAGTGCCATCTTGCCTGACACTGCAGTGCCACTCCTAGATGGGCCAGGTGTTTGTGTCGGCCACTTGTGTCGCTTAGCTTAGTCACACAGCTTACATCTTGCACCTCTTTTTTTCTTTGCACCATGTGCTGTTTGGGGACTATTTTTTTAATCTGCCATCCTGTCTGACACTGCAGTGCCACTCCTAGATGGGCCAGGTGTTTGTGTCGGCCACTTGGGTCGCTTAGCTTAGTCACACAGCTACCTCATTGCGCCTCTTTTTTTCTTTGCATCATGTGCTGTTTGGGGACTATTTTTTTGAAGTGCCATCCTGTCTGACACTGCAGTGCCACTCCTAGATGGGCCAGGTGTTTGTGTCAGCCACTTGGGTCGCTTAGCTTAGTCACACAGCTACCTCATTGCGCCTCTTTTTTTCTTTGCATCATGTGCTGTTTGGGGACTATTTTTTTGAAGTGCCATGCTGCCTGACACTGCAGTGCCACTCCTAGATGGGCCAGGTGTTTGTGTCGGCCACTTGTGTCGCTTAGCTTAGTCACACAGCTTACATCTTGCACCTCTTTTTTTCTTTGCATCATGTGCTGTTTGGGGACTATTTTTTTAATCTGCCATCCTGTCTGACACTGCAGTGCCACTCCTAGATGGGCCAGGTGTTTGTGTCGGGCACTTGGGTCGCTTAGCTTAGTCACACAGCGACCTTGGTGCGCCTCTTTTTTTCTTTGCATCATGTGCTGTTTGGGGACTATTTTTTTGAAGTGCCATCCTGCCTGACACTGCAGTGCCACTCCTAGATGGGCCAGGTGTTTGTGTCGGCCACTTGTGTCGCTTAGCTTAGCCACACAGCTACCTCATTGCGCCTCTTTTTTTCTTTGCATCATGTGCTGTTTGGGGACTATTTTTTTGAAGTGCCATCCTGCCTGACACTGCAGTGCCACTCTTAGATGGGCCAGGTGTTTGTGTCGGCCACTTGTGTCGCTTAGCTTAGTCACACAGCTTACATCTTGCACCTCTTTTTTTCTTTGCATCATGTGCTGTTTGGGGACTATTTTTTTTAATCTGCCATCCTGTCTGACACTGCAGTGCCACTCTTAGATGGGCCAGGTGTTTGTGTCGGGCACTTGGGTCGCTTAGTTTAGTCACACAGCTACCTCATTGCGCCTCTTTTTTTCTTTGCATCATGTGCTGTTTGGGGACTATTTTTTGGAAGTGCCATCCTGTCTGACACTGCAGTGCCACTCCTAGATGGGCCAGGTGTTTGTGTCGGCCACTTGTTTCGATTAGCTTAGTCACACAGCTTACATCTTGCACCTCTATTTTTCTTTGCATCATGTGCTGTTTGGGGACTATTTTTTTAATCTGCCACCCTGTCTGACACTGCAGTGTCACTCCTAGATGGGCCAGGTGTTTGTGTCGGCCACTTGGGTCGCTTAGTTTAGTCACACAGCTACCTCATTGCGCCTCTTTTTTTCTTTGCATCATGTGCTGTTTGGGGACTATTTTTTGGAAGTGCCATCCTGTCTGACACTGCAGTGCCACTCCTAGATGGGCCAGGTGTTTGTGTCGGCCACTTGTTTCGCTTAGCTTTGTCACACAGCTTACATCTTGCACCTCTATTTTTCTTTGCATCATGTGCTGTTTGGGGACTATTTTTTTAATCTGCCATCCTGCCTGACACTGCAGTGCCACTCCTAGATGGGCCAGGTGTTTGTGTCGGCCACTTGTGTCGCTTAGCTTAGCCACACAGCTACCTCATTGCGCCTCATTTTTTCTTTGCATCATGTGCTGTTTGGGGACTATTTTTTTGAAGTGCCATCTTGCCTGACACTGCAGTGCCACTCCTAGATGGGCCAGGTGTTTGTGTCGGCCACTTGTGTCGCTTAGCTTAGTCACACAGCTTACATCTTGCACCTCTTTTTTTCTTTGCATCATGTGCTGTTTGGGGACTATTTTTTTAATCTGCCATCCTGTCTGACACTGCAGTGCCACTCCTAGATGGGCCAGGTGTTTGTGTCGGCCACTTGGGTCGCTTAGCTTAGTCACACAGCTACCTCATTGCGCCTCTTTTTTTCTTTGCATCATGTGCTGTTTGGGGACTATTTTTTTGAAGTGCCATCCTGTCTGACACTGCAGTGCCACTCCTAGATGGGCCAGGTGTTTGTGTCAGCCACTTGGGCCGCTTAGCTTAGTCACACAGCTACCTCATTGCGCCTCTTTTTTTCTTTGCATCATGTGCTGTTTGGGGACTATTTTTTGGAAGTGCCATCCTGTCTGACACTGCAGTGCCACTCCTAGATGGGCCAGGTGTTTGTGTCGGCCACTTGTGTCGCTTAGCTTAGCCACACAGCTACCTCATTGCGCCTCTTTTTTTCTTTGCATCATGTGCTGTTTGGGGACTATTTTTTTGAAGTGCCATGCTGCCTGACACTGCAGTGCCACTCCTAGATGGGCCAGGTGTTTGTGTCGGCCACTTGTGTCGCTTAGCTTAGTCACACAGCTTACATCTTGCACCTCTTTTTTTCTTTGCATCATGTGCTGTTTGGGGACTATTTTTTTAATCTGCCATCCTGTCTGACACTGCAGTGCCACTCCTAGATGGGCCAGGTGTTTGTGTCGGGCACTTGGGTCGCTTAGTTTAGTCACACAGCTACCTCATTGCGCCTCTTTTTTTCTTTGCATCATGTGCTGTTTGGGGACTATTTTTTGGAAGTGCCATCCTGTCTGACACTGCAGTGCCACTCCTAGATGGGCCAGGTGTTTGTGTCGGCCACTTGTTTCGCTTAGCTGAGTCACACAGCTTACATCTTGCACCTCTATTTTTCTTTGCATCATGTGCTGTTTGGGGACTATTTTTTTAATCTGCCATCCTGCCTGACACTGCAGTGCCACTCCTAGATGGGCCAGGTGTTTGTGTCGGCCACTTGTGTCGCTTAGCTTAGCCACACAGCTACCTCATTGCGCCTCTTTTTTTCTTTGCATCATGTGCTGTTTGGGGACTATTTTTTTGAAGTGCCATCCTGCCTGACACTGCAGTGCCACTCCTAGATGGGCCAGGTGTTTGTATCAGCCACTTGGGTCGCTTAGCTTAGTCACACAGCTACCTCATTGCGCCTCTTTTTTTCTTTGCATCATGTGCTGTTTGGGGACTATTTTTTGGAAGTGCCATCCTGTCTGACACTGCAGTGCCACTCCTAGATGGGCCAGGTGTTTGTGTCGGCCACTTGTGTCGCTTAGCTTAGTCACACAGCTTACATCTTCCATCTCTTTTTTTCTTTGCATCATGTGCTGTTTGCGGACTATTTTTTTAATCTGCCATCCTGTCTGACACTGCAGTGCCACTACTAGATGGGCCAGGTGTTTGTGTCGGCCACTTGTGTCGCTTAGCTTAGTCACACAGCTTACATCTTGCACCTCTTTTTTTCTTTGCATCATGTGCTGTTTGGGGACTTTTTTTTTTAAGTGCCATCCTGTCTGACACTGCAGTGCCACTCCTAGACGGGCCAGGTGTTAGTGTCGGCCACTTGGGTCGCTAAGCTTAGTCACACAGCTACCTCATTGCGCCTCTTTTTTTCTTTGCGTCATGTGCTGTTTGGGGACTATTTTTTGGAAGTGCCATCCTGTCTGACACTGCAGTGCCACTCCTAGATGGGCCAGGTGTTTGTGTCGGCCACTTGTGTCGCTTAGCTTAGTCACACAGCTTACATCTTGCACCTCTTTTTTTCTTTGCATCATGTGCTGTTTGGGGACTATTTTTTTAATCTGCCATCCTGTCTGACACTGCAGTGCCACTCCTAGATGGGCCAGGTGTTTGTGTTGGCCACTTGGGTCGCTTAGCTTAGTCACACAGCTACCTCATTGCGCCTCTTTTTTTCTTTGCATCATGTGCTGTTTGGGGACTATTTTTTTTAAGTGCCATCCTGTCTGACACTGCAGTGCCACTCCTAGACGGGCCAGGTGTTTGTGTCGGCCACTTGGGTCGCTTAGCTTAGTCACACAGCTACCTCATTGCGCCTCTTTTTTTCTTTGCATCATGTGCTGTTTGAGGACTATTTTTTTTAAGTGCCATCCTGTCTGACACTGCAGTGCCACTCCTAGATGGGCCAGGTGTTTGTGTCGGCCACTTGGGTCGCTTAGCTTAGTCATCCAGCGACCTCGGTGCAAATTTTAGGACTAAAAATAATATTGTGACGTGTGAGGTGTTCAGAATAGACTAAAAATGAGTGGAAATTATGGTTATTGAGGTTAATAATACTATGGGATCAAAATGACCCCCAAATTCTATGATTTAAGCTGTTTTTGAGGGTTTTTTGTAAAAAAACACCCGAATCCAAAACACACCCGAATCCGACAAAAAATTTTCAGGGAGGTCCGAATCCAAAACACGGCCGCGGAACCGAATCCAAAACCAAAACACAAAACCCGAAAAATTTCCGGTGCACATCACTAATGGCTGTACAGTGGTGTAATGTGTATAACTGGCTCTACTGTGGTGTAATGTACATAAGGGTCTCTTCTGTGGTGTAACATGTATAAGGGGCTCTACTGCAGTGTAACAAGAATAAAGGGCTGTGGTTTTTTCATGTGAATCATATGTGTTTTAATATTTTTCTTTGCTCTACAGATTCCCTTCTGTCATTATTACATTTTTACTTGTACTCCCGATATTTCACACACCGAGTAAATGACCGTTACAGTATGTAAATATATAAGGGGTTTATTCCACCAAGCGGCGCCAAAATCTATATCCACTTACCAAAACAATTAGGCTCGGGCTGCCCATAGCCTAATCCTAACCCTCCCCTCCCATAGTCTAAACCTAACCCCCCTTCCGCAACCTAACCCTAACCCCCCATCCGCAACCTAACCCAAACCCCCATCCGCAATTTAACCCTCCCCTCCCATAGTATAATCCTAAACCTCCCCTCCCGTAGCCTAATCCTAACCCTCCCCTCCCGTAGCCTAATTCTAACCCTCCCCTTCCGTAGCCTAATCATAACCCTCCCCTCCCATAGTCTAATCCTAACCCTCCCCTCCCGCAGCCTAATCCTAACCCTCCCCTCCTGCAGCCTAATCCTAACCCTGCCCTCCCATAGCCTAAGCCTAACCCCCCCTCCTGCAGCCTAATCATAACCCTCCTCTCCCGCAGCCTAATTTTAACCCTTCCCTTCCGCAGCCTAATCATAACCCTCCCCTCCCGCAACCTAAGCATAACCCTCCCCTCCCGCAGCTTAATCCTAACCCTCCTCTCCTGCAGCCTAATCCTATCCTCCCCTCCAGCAGCCTAATCCTATCCTCCCCTCCATGTAGCCTAATCCTATCCTCCCCTCCTGCAGCCCAGTCATAATCCTCCCCTCCCGCAGCCTAATCCTATCCTCCCCTCCTGTAGCCTAATCCTATCCTCCCCTCCACGTAGCCTAATCCTATCCTCCCCTCCACGTAGCCTAATCCTATCCTCCCCTCCCACAGCCTAATCCTATCCAGCCTAATCCTATCCTCCCCTCCACGTAGCCTAATCCTATCCTCCCCTCCCACAGCCTAATCCTATCCTCCCCTCCACGTAGCCTAATCCTATCCTCCCCTCCCACAGCCTAATCCTATCCTCCCCTCCACGTAGCCTAATCCTATCCTCCCCTCCCACAGCCTAATCCTATCCTCCCCTCCACGTAGCCTAATCCTATCCTCCCCTCCCTCAGCCTAATCCTATCCTCCCCTCCCGCAGCCTAATCCTGACCCTCCACTCCTGCAGCCTAATCCTATCCTCCCCTCCACGTAGCCTAATCCTATCCTCCCCTCCATATAGCCTAATCCTATCCTCCCCTCCCTCAGCCTAATCCTATCCTCCCCTCCCACAGCCTAATCCTATCCTCCCCTCCTGCAGCCTAAACCTATCCTCCCCTCCATGTAGCCTAATCCTATCCTCCCCTCCCTCAGCCTAATCCTATCCTCCCCTCCCTCAGCCTAATCCTATCCTCCCCTCCTGCAGCCTAATCCTATCCTCCCCTCCTGCAGCCTAATCCTATCCTCCCCTCCACGTAGCCTAATCCTATCCTCCCCTCCCTCAGCCTAATCCTATCCTCCCCTCCCGCAGTCTAATCCTATCCTCCCCTCCTGCAGCCTAATCCTATCCTCCCCTCCAGCAGCCTAATCCTATCCTCCCCTCCATGTAGCCTAATCCTATCCTCCCCTCCTGCAGCCTAGTCATAATCCTCCCCTCCCGCAGCCTAATCCTATCCTCCCCTCCTGCAGCCTAATCCTATCCTCCCCTCCATGTAGCCTAATCCTATCCTCCCCTCCACGTAGCCTAATCCTATCCTCCCCTCCACGTAGCCTAATCCTATCCTCCACGTAGCCTAATCCTATCCTCCCCTCCCACAGCCTAATCCTATCCTCCCCTCCACGTAGCCTAATCCTATCCTCCCCTCCTGCAGCCTAATCCTATCCTCCCCTCCACGTAGCCTAATCCTATCCTCCCCTCCATGTAGCCTAATCCTATCCTCCCCTCCCACAGCCTAATCCTATCCTCCCCTCCACGTAGCCTAATTCTATCCTCCCCTCCCTCAGCCTAATCCTATCCTCCCCTCCCGCAGCCTAATCCTGACCTTCCACTCCTGCAGCCTAATCCTATCCTCCCCTCCCTCAGCCTAATCCTATCCTCCCCTCCCACAGCCTAATCCTATCCTCCCCTCCTGCAGCCTAAACCTATCCTCCCCTCCACGTAGCCTAATCCTATCCTCCCCTCCACGTAGCCTAATCCTATCCTCCCCTCCCTCAGCCTAATCCTATCCTCCCCTCCCTCAGCCTAATCCTATCCTCCCCTCCTGCAGCCTAATCCTATCCTCCCCTCCTGCAGCCTAATCCTATCCTCCCCTCCACGTAGCCTAATCCTATCCTCCCCTCCCTCAGCCTAATCCTATCCTCCCCTCCCTCAGCCTAATCCTATCCTCCCCTCCCGCAGCCTAATCATAACCCTCCCCTCCCGCAGCCTAATCCTATCCTCCCCTCCTGCAGCCTAATCCTATCCTATCCTCCCCTCCACGTAGCCTAATCCTAACCCTCCCCTCCCTCAGCCTAATCCTAACCCTCCCCTCCCGCAGCCTAATCCTATCCTCCCCTCCTCGTAGCCTAATCCTATACTCCCCTCCACATAGCCTAATCCTATCCTCCCCTCCCACAGCCTAATCCTATCCTCCCCTCCTCGTAGCCTAATCCTATCCTCCCCTCCACATAGCCTAATCCTATCCTCCCCTCCCACAGCCTAATCCTATCCTTCCCTCCTGCAGCCTAAACCTATCCTCCCCTCCACGTAGCCTAATCCTATCCTCCCCTCCACGTAGCCTAATCCTATCCTCCCCTCCTGCAGCCTAAACCTATCCTCCCCTCCACGTAGCCTAATCCTATCCTTCCCTCCACGTAGCCTAATCCTATCCTCCCCTCCCTCAGCCTAATCCTATCCTCCCCTCCCTCAGCCTAATCCTATCCTCCCCTCCTGCAGCCTAATCCTATCCTCCCCTCCCACAGCCTAATCCTATCCTCCCCTCCACGTAGCCTAATCCTAACCCTCCCATCCCTCAGCCTAATCCTAACCCTCCCCTCCCGCAGCCTAATCCTATCCCCCCTCCACGTAGCCTAATCCTATCCTCCCCTCCACGTAGCCTAATCCTATCCTCCCCTCCCGCAGCCTAATCCTATCCTCCCCTCCCTCAGCCTAATCCTATCCTCCCCTCCACGTAGCCTAATCCTATCCTCCCCTCCCGCAGCCTAATCCTATCCTCCCCTCCACGTAGCCTAATCCTATCCTCCCCTCCACGTAGCCTAATCCTATCCTCCCCTCCCCCAGCCTAATCCTATCCTCCCCTCCTGCAGCCTAATCCTATCCTCCCCTCCAGCAGCCTAATCCTATCCTCCCCTCCTGCAGCCTAATCCTATCCTCCCCTCCATGCAGCCTAATCCTAACCCTCCCCTCCCTCAGCCTAATCCTATCCTCCCCTCCATGCAGCCTAATCCTAACCCTCCCCTCCCTCAGCCTAATCCTAACCCTCCCCTCCTGCAGCCTAATCCTAACACTCCCATAGCCTTATCCTAACTTCCCCTCCGGCAGCCTAACCCTAATTTGCCGGCCCATACAGAATGTTGACAAGTCACATGTCGGCATTTCACATGTCAGCATTGTGAACATGTCAACATTCTGCACATGCAAACATGCTCAATGTCTACATTTCAACAATGTCGACTGTACATTATGAATGCTGACATTATGACTGCATCCCCACTTGCACTCTCACTTTATCACTCTCAAAAGCTTAGTACATCTCCCCTAATAACTAAAAAAAACATGTCATGATTGTGTGACCTTAGCTCATATTAGCACTGATACTTACACAGCCCGGATATTTGGCAGCACATAATTGCAGAGAATCAGCTTTTTCTTGTTGTAAAATGACAAAAAAAAATGTTTTTCTCATGGGTCATAGAGGGACATTTACTAAGCAGTGATAAGAGCAGAGTAGTGAGCCAGTGGAGAAGTTGCCCATGGCAACCAATCAGCACTGAAGTAACATCTATAATTTGCATACTATAAAATGATACAGAGCTGCTGATTGGTTGATGGGGCAACTTCTCCACTAGCTCACTTCTCCGCTCTTATCACTGCTTAGTAAATGTCCCCCATAATGTGCTATAGGAAGGCAATAATCCAACCACACAATAAGCAATATTTATCATCGTTGTATGACTATTCATTTACTCTTCCCTTCCTGTAAAAATATTGAGCCTATTGAACATCATAGCTTGCTTTGCAATATGTATACAAACTAACGAGGTGTGTAATTCTGTAAATGTATTGATTGTAAGCATTTCACGCGCCAGACTGCATTTAGCTATTTTTCGCTACTTTTGTGTTCATTCAAATGTATAATTAAATTAAAAAAGGATTATGCGACAATGGATTTATATTGTATTTGAAAAGCGGCCGTGGAAAGGTGCTATGAACAACGTTCATGAGCAAAATTAAGTCAAAGGATTAAACTTATTATCAGATAATTATTACAATTAGGGAGAGCTGTATCAAACATTCTAACGATTGGCGAATTGGACAAGTGGAGAAATTGCAGATTCCCGGAGAGTGGGAAGGCCAAGATAGAGACGTTGCATATATCACAGAGATGCAAGAACATGTACTCCAATGGGGATGGGTGGCAATGATCGGTGGCGTAAGTACAGGGTGACTAAACTGGCAGATGTCCAGGGGCCCACAAGGTGAAAGGGGCTCACCCCAAAATAAGTTACTAAGGCCCTGATTTATCAAGGTCTGGAGAGTGATAAACAGCACGGTGATAAAGCACCAGCCAATCAGCTCAGGGGCAAATGCAGGATTTGGGAGGGGGGGTTTCCGTGTGTGTGTGCATATAATATATATATATACACACACACACACACACACACACACACACACACACACACACACACAAATAAATAAAATACCCCCTGCACACACACTTGGGGGTATATTTACTAAGCTCCCGATTTTGACCGAGATGCCGTTTTTTCATCAAAGTGTCATCTCGGTAATTTACTAAGCAATAATCACGGCAGTGATGAGGGCATTCGTAATTTTTTGGAAGTCCAACAAAAAAATTACGAATGAATACACCATCGGTCAAAACGCGGCTGTTTAACTATGAATCTCGGTAATTTACTAAGAAGTGCAAAGCAAAAAAAAAAAAAACACTGCCGTGAAAAATTACAACTCGTAAAAAAGTGCTAAAAAAAACAGACCTGCTTTTTTAATCCGTGATTGTATAGGCATGCAGGGATCCATGAGATCCGTGCATGTATATCAGTGGGAAGGGGTGGGAAAGTGGTTATTTTCTTTAAAAAAATTGCGTGGGGTCCCCCCTCCTAAGCATAACCAGCCTCGGGCTCTTTGAGCCGATCCTGGTTGCAGAAATATGGGGGGAAAAATGACAGGGGTTCCCCCATATTTAAGCAACCAGCATCGGGCTCTGCGCCTGGTCCTGGTTCCAAAAATACGGGGGCCAAAAAGAGTAGGGGTCCCCCGTATTTTTAAAACCAGCACCGGGCTCCAGTAGCTGGACAGATAATGCCACAGCCGGGGGTCACTTTTATATAGTGCCCTGCGGCCGTGGCATCAAAAATCCAACTAGTCACCCCTGGCCGGGGTACCCTGGGGGAGTGGGGACCCCTTCAATCAAGGAGTCCCCCCCCCAGCCACCCAAGGGCCAGGGGTGAAGCCCGAGGCTGTCCCCCCCCATCCAATGGGCTGCGGATGGGGGGGCTGATAGCCTTTTGTGATAATGAAAAGATATTGTTTTTAGTAGCAGTACTACAAGGCCCAGCAAGCCTCCCCCGCATGCTGGTACTTGGAGAACCACAAGTACCAGCATGCGGCGGAAAAACGGGCCCGCTGGTACCTGTAGTACTATTACTAAAAAAATACCCAAAAAAAGACAAGACACACACACCGTGAAAGTAAAGATTTATTACATACATGCGCACAAACATACATACATACTTACCTTATGTTCACACGCAGGTCGGTCCTCTTCTCCAGTAGAATCCAAGGGGTACCTGTTGAATAAATTCTACTCACCAGATCCAGGGTCCCAGGGTCCTCGGGGCAACCATTTGTAATCCAGGTACTTGAATAAAATAACAAAACGGATACAATGCGCTCCATTGTAACCAATGGTGGGAACTTTCTGCCCTGCGGTTGACCTAAAGTGACGTCACCGCTGAGCAGAAAGTTCCCACCATTGGTTACAATGGAGCGCATAGGCGCTACATTGTAACACTGCCGTGTGCCGCCTGTCACTCAGTACAGGAGCACACAGCCGATCAGGAGAGTGCTACAACGTGGCGCTCCCTGATTGGCTGAAGAAACCCACTTAGACAGAAGTCAGAGTGGGTTTCTGGCATTCGGGGAAAGGAGTCCCATGTGAAAACATGGGGCCCCTTTCAGTTCGTGGCTCGTGTGTCCGTTTTTTTATTTTAATCAAGTACCTGGATTACAAAAGGATTCCCCGAGGAGCCTGGGACCCTGGATCTTGTGAGTAGAATTTATTCAACAGGTACCCCTTGGATTCTACTGGAGAAGAGGACCGACCTGCGTGTGAACATAAGGTAAGTATGTATGTATGTTTGTGTGCATGTATGTAATAAATCTTTACTTTCAAGGTGTGTGTGTCTTGTCTTTTTTTGGGTATTTTTTTAGTAGTAGTACTACAGGTACCAGCGGGCCCGTTTTTCCGCCGCATGCTGGTACTTGTGGTTCTCCAAGTACCAGCATGCGGGGAGGCTTGCTGGGCCTTGTAGTACTGCTACTAAAAACAATATATTTTCATTATCACAAAAGGCTATCAGCCCCCCCATCCGCAGCCCATTGGATGGGGGGGGACCCCCGGCTGTGGCATTATCTGTCCAGCTAGTGGAGCCCGGTGCTGGTTTAAAAAATACGGGGGACCCCTAGTCTTTTTGTCCCCCGTATTTTTGGAACCAGGACCAGGCGCAGAGCCCGATGCTGGTTGCTTAAATATGGGGGAACCCCTGTCAATTTTTTCCCCATATTTCTGCAACCAGGATCGGCTCAAAGAGCCCGAGGCTGGTTATGCTTAGGAGGGGGGACCCCACGCAATTTATTTTTTATTTTACACTGTTTAATTTAAAAAAAAAAAAAAAAAAAATGAACCCCAGCACGGATCACACAGATCCAGCCGAGATTCATTTTTAAAAAGTCGGCAGTGTTTTGCTAATCACTGCCGTGAAAAAAAGAAAAAAAACACGAATGACATCGACATCGGAACAAAAGAAAAACCCGAATACGACAGCTTAGTAAATCCGTCGTAACAAATTCAAAAAGTTGCAGTTTTACACTTTCGATGTCATTCGTGATTATTCTCCCACCAAATCGGGAGAATTACGAATGTTAGTAAATATACCCCATGGACTGTAAATTACACACACTGGGACTGCAGACTGTACGTATACACGCACACACACACACTGGGACTGCAGTCTGCCCCACCACACTATGACTGCAGATTACAAACAAACACACACTGGAACACCTACACACTCACAGACACTTAACTGCAGAATACATTGCATACATGCTCCGCCCCACACACACATACACACTGGGACTGCAAATTACACACACACGTCATACACTGGGACTGCCGACTTTAAACACACACATACACTGGGACTGAAGATTGTACACACACACACACACACACACACACACACACACACACACACACAGGGCCGGTGCTAGGGTGTTCGGCGCCCCCCTGCAAACTATAAATTTGCGCCCTCCCATATTTTACAAAGGGACAGGGGCCCTCATTCCGAGTTGTTCGCTCGCTAGCAGATTTTAGCAGCATTGCACACGCTAGGCCGCCGCCCTCTGGGAGTGTATCTTAGCTTAGCAGAATTGCGAATGAAAGATTAGCGGAATTGCGAATAGAAAATTCTTAGCAGTTTCTGAGTAGCTCGAGACTTACTCCTACACTGCGATCAGCTCAGCCCGTTTCGTTCCTGGTTTGACGTCACAAACACGCCCTGCGTTTGGCCAGCCACTCCCCCGTTTCTCCAGACACCCCCGCGTTTTATCCTGTCACGCCTGCGTTTTTCTGCACACTCCCAGAAAACGGTCAGTTTCCGCCCATAAACACCCACTTCCTGTCAATCACACTCCGATCACATCAACGATGAAAATTCTTCGTTCAGACGTGAGTAAATCTACTAAGTTTTGTGCTAAAATACTTAGCGCATGCGCACTGCGTACCATGCGCATGCGCATTTTTGCCTTAATCACTCCGTTGCGAAAATCGGCAACAAGCGAACAATTCGGAATGACCCCCAGTGTGCGGCAAAAAGGGATGTGGTTTCACAAGGAAGAAGCGTGGCCACACAATAGTACCCCCATTTCAAATTACGCCACATAGAAGCACAATCTTATTCACATTACCCCGCGCATAGTAGTGCTGTTTAGACACATAATGGCCCTCATTCCGAGTTGATCGCACAAAGCTGCTTTTTGCAGCCCGTGCGATCAACTATACTCCGCCTATGTGGGTGGGTTTTTCCCCATAGCAAGGCTGCGTTCACTTGTGCAGCCCTGCTATGGGGAATATATTTGTGCAGTTTGTAAGTAGGGTTAGACTTACTTACTAGCTGCAACGTTTTCAGCCTGTTTGGTCCTGGCTCTGACGTCAAACAACCGTCCTGGACACGTCTGAGTTTCTTCAAACACGCCTGCGATTTTCTTACCACTCCCTGAAAACAGCTCCGGACGCTGAATTGCTGACCAGGAACGCCCACTGCCAGTCAATCTTCAAGCGATCGCCGCTGCGATCGCTTTCTTCTTTCCCTTCGTCGTTACCTGGCGACGGCCAACGCGTGCGCGCATTACGGCCCCTGCGCGTGCGCAGTAGTGACCCGGCCAAAGCTGTGTGAACAAAGCATGCTGCGATTGGGTCGGAATGACCCCCAATGTCCCCAGTACTGACGCCGGTTATACACATAATACGCCCTGTAGTAGCGCCGCTTATACACATAATAGCCCCTGTAGTAGCGCTGCTTATACACATAATAGCCTCTGTAGCATTGCCGCTTATAAACACAATAGCCCCTTTAGTAGCGCCGCTTATACACATAATAGCCCCTGTAGTAGCGCTGCTTATATTATTATTATTATTACCAGTTATTTATATAGCGCACACATATTCCGCAGCACTTTCCAGAGAATATTTGCCCATTCACATCAGTCCCTGCCCCAGTGGAGCTTACAATATATATTCCCCATCACATGTACAGACAGACACGTTCACACAAAGGTTAATTTTGTTGGGAGCCAATTAACCTACCAGTATATATTTTTGGATTGTGGGAGGAAACCAGAGTACCCGGAGGAAACCCACGCAAGTACGGGGAGAATATACAAACTCCACACAGTTAGGGCCATGGTGGGAATCGAACCCATGACCTCAGTGCTGTGAGGTAGTAATGCTAACCATTACATCATCCGTACTGTATACACATAATAGCCCCTGTAGCAGTACTGCTTATACACATAATAGCCCCTGTAGTAGCGCTGGTTATATACATAATAGCCCCTGTAGTAGCGCTGGTTATATACATAATAGCCCCTGTAGTAGCGCTGGTAATATACATAATAGCCCCTGTAGTAGCGCTGGTTATATACATAATAGCCCCTGTAGTAGCGCTGCTTATATTATTATTATTATTACCAGTTATTTATATAGCGCACACATATTCCGCAGCACTTTCCAGAGAATATTTGCCCATTCACATCAGTCCCTGCCACAGTGGAGATTACAATATATATTCCCCATCACATGTACAGACAGACACGTTCACACAAAGGTTAATTTTGTTGGGAGCCAATTAACCTACCAGTATATATTTTTGGATTGTGGGAGGAAACCGGAGTACCCGGAGGAAACCCACGCAAGTACGGGGAGAATATACAAACTCCGCACAGTTAGGGCCATGGTGGGAATCGAACCCATGACCTCAGTGCTGTGAGGTAGTAATGCTAACCATTACATCATCCGTACTGTATACACATAATAGCCCCTGTAGCAGTACTGCTTATACACATAATAGCCCCTGTAGTAGCGCTGGTTATATACATAATAGCCCCTGTAGTAGCGCTGGTTATATACATAATAGCCCCTGTAGTAGCGCTGGTAATATACATAATAGCCCCTGTAGTAGCGCTGGTTATATACATAATAGCCCCTGTAGTAGCGCTGGTTATATACATAATAGCCCCTGTAGTAGCGCTGGTTATATACATAATAGCCCCTGTAGTAGCGCTGGTTATATACATAATAGCCCCTGTAGTAGCGCTGGTTATATACATAATAGCCCCTGTAGTAGCGCTGGTTATATACATAATAGCCCCTGTAGTAGCGCCGGTTACATATAATGCCCCAATGGTCAAAGTGGGAATTTTGAAGTGGGAGTATGGAAAAATTAAGGTTGCAATTCTGCGCGCTCCGAAAAAAGGGGGCATCGGCACTCAAAAGGGGTTGTGTCCATAAGCGTAATGTACCACACCATATACCCCTTATACACATTATGTACCACAATAATAGGACCCCTTATACTATCTAGTACTGGTGCCTCTTTCACATTATAGCACGCTGTATGAACCGAAATTCACATTATAGCACACGGTACTAAATTTAGCACAGCTACGATCATCTTTCCTGACATGCGGGGGGATGCCCCGCATGTCAGTGCCGCCCCCCCCCTCCAAAAGTGCAAAGGCATTGCTGCGGCCCGCCCCCCGTTCGGTCTGGCCACGCCTGCGTTGGCCGGACAGCGCCTACGAAACGGCCGCCATTTCGCCCCCTCCCGCCATCGATTGCCTCTTCCTGTCAATCAGTTAAAACGCAGCGAGCAAACGGGTCGGAATGACCCCCACAGTTTCTGTCCTCCTCAGGCTCTGCAGCCTGGTCCCGTGTAGCTCCGCCCCTCGGTGCAGTGTAGCCCCACCCCCTTTTCAGCCAGGATACGGAGGACAGTGCAGGGAGGTAGGGGGAAGCTACAAGCTGCCGGCGCTGCTGCCTGTCAAACGGTGTGACAGGCACAGCAGCCGTCAGCAGCAGCCCAGGCGCAGCACAGGGATGCAGAGCAGGGACAGCGCCTCTCCCAGCCTGGCGCCTACCTGTACTGCATCCCTTTGCTGAGCAGGTAGCACCGGGCCTGCACACACACACATACACACTGGCACTGCAGACTGTACACACACACTCCACACACACTTTGACTGCATAACACCAGTGTCGGACTGGGGCATGAAGGGCCCACCGGGGGAATGCAGTGATAGGGGCCCATACTTAAGGGTGTGGCCAGTCTACAAAGGGGGTGTGGCCAGCCTCCACAGAGGCTTGAAATACACAATAGTCTAGTGCAGTGTAATGCAACATATCTACCATGTATAATACAAGTGCACAGTCTGGAACCTGATCCCTAGAGGAAGGAGTGGGCCCTCAGGCAGTGGGGCCTACCGGTGGTTTCCCTGGTACCCCTGTGGGTCAGTCCGACCCTGAATAACACATTACACGCACACTCTCCCTCCTTTCCCAGCGACAGCAGCTCACACACATCTGACCTGTGTAATAATGGGTGGCACTGGCAGCTGTGGACTGGAGCCGAGGAGGACGGAGTTCCTGCCGATGAGTAGTGCAGTGAGTTGATGCTATGTAGAGCAGAATTGATGCTATGTGATATAAGATTGAGATTAGAGGAATCGGATAAGAGTAACTGAATCAGCCAGTATACGTCAGCAGATAAATGTAATTAGGAACAGAGGGGGTAAGGGGTAACACAGAGCTTGCATGAGACAGTATAAAGGTTATTAGTAAACTATGATGCATAACAGAAAATGAGTATCTGGGAGAGAGGGGGTTTGAGGTAAGTACTATTATTATTATTAACAGTTTCTTATATAGCGCACCAGATTCCGTTGAATCATCGATGGAAGGTGCTGGCTGGGCTGCGGGCTGATAAAAAATGGGAGTAGGGCTTAGCAGGTGTCGGGGGTGGAGCTATGCTTCGTGTCCTGGCACTTTGCAAAAAAAATAAATAGGATTTTAATTACCTACCGGTAAATCCTTTTCTCGTAGTCCGTAGAGGATACTGGAAATCCATTTAGTACCATGGGGTATAGATGGGTCCACTAGGAGCCATGGGCACTTTAAGAATTTGATAGTGTGTGCTGGCTCCTCCCTCTATGCCCCTCCTACCAGACTCAGTCTAGGAAACTGTGCCCGAGGAGACGGACATACTTTGGGAGAAGGATATAAAAGGATAGTGGTGAGATTCCGAACCAGCACACATAAAACTAGAGGAAAGCCATGCTAACCAAACTTGAAAACAGGAACAGCAAAGCTGAACCAAACAACAATACTTAATCAAGTAACAGTGCAGGAAGAACGAAGCACCGGGGGGAATGGGGCCCACAGTATCCTCTAAGGACTACGAGAAAAGGATTTACCAGTAGGTACTGTAATTAAATTCCTATTTCTCTTACGTCCTAGAGGATACTGGGAATCCATTTAGTACCATGGGGATGTACCAAAGCTCTCAAACCGGGTGGGAGAGTACTGAGGTTCCTGCAGAACTGATTGACCAAACTGAAGGTTCTCAGAGGCCAAAGTATCGAACTTGTAGAACATAGCAAACGTGTTTGAACCTGACCAAGTAGCTGCTCGGCAGAGCTGTAAAGCCAAGACACCCCGGGCAGCCGCCCAGGAAGAACCCACCGACCTAGTAGAGTGGGTCTGTACAGATTTTGGAACCGGCAATCCTGCCGTGCAATAAGCATGCTGGATAGTGAGCCTGATCCAGTGCGCAATGGACTGCTTTGAAGCAGGACACCCAAGCTTATTGGGATCATAAGGAACAAACAGCAAGTCCGACTTTCTGTGACGAGCTGTTCGCTTCACATACACCTTCAAAGCCCTCACAACATCCAAAGACTTTGAAGTGGCAGAGGTGTCGGTAACAACTGGAACCACAATAGCTTGGTTGATGTGAAACGCAGACACCACCTTAGGAAGAAATTGCAGCCGAGTTCTGATTTCAGCTCTGTCTTCATGGAAAATTAAATAGGGGCTCTTCTGAGACAACGCCCCAGCTCCGACACACGTCTTGCTGAAGCCAAGGCCAACAGTGTGACGGTCTTCCACGTAAGATATTTTACATCTACCTCCTGTATCGGTTCAAACCAGTCCGATTGGAGGAACTGCAGCACCAAATTAAGATCCCAAGGTGCCGTGGGAGGCACCCAGGGAGGTTGGATGTGCAGAACGCCTTTCAAAAACTAGAGATGAGCGGGTTCGGTTCCTCGGAATCCGAACCCG